>NC_086444.1:555779170-556109170 GCF_028390025.1 Pseudophryne corroboree
TTGTAGTGTAGTGACGGGCGGCCATGTGCTGGCGCACTGCGGTGCCGGCACATGCGCAGATCTGACCCGATCGCTACGCTGCGAAAAACTGCAGCGTGTGATCTGGTCAGAATGACCCTCAATGCCTGTGAACAACAGGTTGGGCTCCGAAGGCGTATTAGTAAGCTACAGATGCCTCTCATACTTCTATTTGTGTTGTACAAAACACAATCATGTGAAAACTAGAACAGAAGGTAAGGATGGAACATACCTTGAATTATCTTCTGTACAAACTTATGTCTAATCAGGTTCTGATGGTCCTCAAATATTTCCCTGCACATTGTAGCTAAATTCAGCTGGGCGGACCGACTTGACCGTAGTCAAATGAACGCTCAGTGAGATGCCTGTATTGTAAGAATCTGTGGGATATAAAGATCATTATACACAGTATACATTGGAATACACCTGAGTGAATTCTCCCAGGAACAGCACACATCATGCTGTGTTTCAATAAGAATTATTGAGTTTTAGAAAAACCAAAACTGAGACTACGTCCCATTTTTTTTACATTGTTTTTATACATTTAGGATTTAAATTGTCTAGTTACACCAGTGGAGGTGTAATACCAGGCCAATGCGTAAAGTGGACAGAGCAACCTTCCTTCTAAAATCCATTTAAAAAAAAATAAAAAAATAATAATAATAATAATATATATATATATATATATATATATATATATATATATATATATCCATCCCCCGATGGAGGTGTATCAGATCGTAAACTGATAAGAACATATCACTTCCCTGACAGGAAGAATATACAAACTCTACACAGTCAAGGCCAAGTGTGAGTGCTGTGACACACACTATTCGCACTTCTTTTTTTGTTTTTTTATATTAGAGGGGAGCAATAATACTGGTAATACTAGACAGAGCTATTGCTAATAAAGAACTACCTCTATATAGCTATATCTATAAATACATATACATTCCAGAATGTATCAGGGTACCAGTTTGCGACCTGTAAATGATCTTGTCTACGTGTGGGCAGGATCCCAGATCCCTGATGTTGTCTATCTTCTGGGCAGGATACTTACATACCTCTAGCAAAATAAGTATCCATAGACATGTCAGATATCAATGTCTCGAGTGCCTGTGCCACCGAAGCGGGGCTAGATTTCAAACAGATACATAAGGTCTCCCATCCAAGTTGGGACCAGACCCACTCTTACTTAGCTGCACAGATGAGCTCAGAGTACTGCCACCATTTTCATAATCTGTCTATGGAGCTTAGCTCTGCCCCTACCTGCACGGCACCTATATTTTAAAAATGCTG
Organism: Pseudophryne corroboree; assembly: GCF_028390025.1. Taxonomy (NCBI): domain Eukaryota; kingdom Metazoa; phylum Chordata; class Amphibia; order Anura; family Myobatrachidae; genus Pseudophryne; species Pseudophryne corroboree. Next base: position 555,780,488 of record NC_086444.1, read on the forward strand.
TTGCATCAGTTACAGCTGTTGATTCTGTTGCATCAGTTACAGATGATGACAGTCTGGTTTTAGCTAGGGATGGAGTAATACCCCATTAGTCTATATAGGGACCAGTTGACAAGGCAAGCAGCGCTGTTTAAGACATAGGGTGGCACCATCTGCTGCTAGCTGACCCTGTGTGCTGCACTTCCCAGGGAGGCCACCGTGCGCTGGAATCAGCCGTTCTGCTCTTTTACCAGAGGTAGGGGCTGAGGGACAGTGGATTCCGATCACTGGAGTCTGGGGTAAATGTATGAAGCAGTGATAAGTGTGGAAAAGTGAGCCAGTGGAGAAGATGCCCATGGCAAACAATCAGCATTGACGTAACATTTATAATTTGCATACTATACAACTTTACAGAGCAGCTGATTGGTTGCCATGGGCAACATCTCCACAGGCTCACTTCTCCATTCTTATCACTGCTTCATACATTTACCCCTCTGTCCGCTAAGTGGAGTGACTGGCACCATGCATGTAATGGCGCCTTAGCGCTTTGCGGTGTCAGTGTGCACTCACGCCTAACCATCCCACCATGGCGGCTTCTCTCCCAGCCGCCCGCACGGTTCCAGTAGCGGCATGCGCCCTGTGTCTTAGCTGTGTTTCTATGGGAGTTTCCTGCAATCAGACGTGCTGTGCCCCGGGCCAGTGGTTGCTCAGTGTGACCAAAGCACAGACCCATCACTGGTGTAACTCACCGGGCTAGAGAATGTGGCATGCAGCCAGCCCAGTATACTTTTGGAGTGGGATTAGAACTCCATTCGCTGCACCTTAATTACAGCAGATCAGGAAACCCATGACTACAAAGACAGGCAAAACTGTAATTCTGTGTACAGTATACACACTTCTGCACTCATCCAACACACAGGAGCCATTCCTGTCATAACAGGTGCTCCATTTACATAGCCGCCAAATTCACCTGGGAACCCCGCTAATGGGGACATACTTAGCAATTGCAGTTCTTCAGCCATGCTGCCGGTGGCGGCGGGCTGCTAGGGGCTCCATGTCAGCAATGAGATGCTGGATGCGAGACACCCTGGGACTGATGTCCCTGCAGCAGACCTCGCAGGGTGGGACCGAGTTCCCCTGGCAGCTCCCATGTAGCAGGCTGGCAGGGGCAAACTGCCAGACTGTTGTAGAGTTTAAAAGTTATAAATAAAAAATAAAAAATTTAAGATATTTCTGGAGCTCCAGAGGAAGTGACCAGCTCTCCCGGGCACATTTTTAAAACTGGTCTGGGGAGGGGTATAGAGGGGGAGGACCCAGTCACACTCATTGAAAATGTAAAGTGCCAGCTCACCTGATCACCCCATCTATACCCCATGGTACTGTACTCCAGCGTCCCCTATGGATGAAAGAGAAATAAAAAAAAATCACAGTTTGTCACAATTATTAGACAAGAAAACACTAAATTGCACACAGAAAAAGGAAGTGCAAATGTCTATTTTTTGAGTTTGATAAATTACTCTTAGCAAAGGACCCATTAGTTCTTTAGATTGGAGCTTATATACTACATTGGACAGTGGAGAATAATACTGTATTATTATTTATCTACCACCATTTTCTACTGAAAACCTTAAAACTGTGATGAAGCTTGAGTTGATATTCTATATGGCCCCATAAATGTCAGCAGCTACATCCAGTCCCAGCAATGTGCCCGAAACCTGTGTCATTGGTTGCTGGGCAGACAATAACTGTTTCTGTATTTCTTGATGACATCATTGTGACACAGCCAGGACTTCTGCCTTGCCGGGGTGGTCAGCTCAAAGCACTGGAGAGCCAGATCAATCCTCTCTTTTTAGCATTAATAAATCACTGATACTATTCATTTATAGCTAGGTAGTATATGCTGCAGATATATGGAGGCATTTTAGCATGTATATTCCCCAAATATAAAAGATATTACAGAAAAAAAAATATATAAAGTAATCTGCATAAAACATAATGCACTAGATATTTCCCAGACCCCAAAATTATAACACTAATCATCTGTGATATTCCAAAAATGCATACTTGTCACACAGAATGCAAACTATTATAGATGTACAAAAAAAAAGCTCAATACTCCCATTTTTTGTTTGCTCACTATCCTCCCATTTCCCAATACCTACAAAGTATTGAAGACTTATAACAACTAGAGATGTGTGCGGATCCCTCTGTGTTTTGGTTTTGGTTATAATTCATCATTGTGTTTTCGTTTTGGCAAAACTAACCTCAATTGTTTTGGTTTGTATTTAAATCGGATTTCAGTTCGGTTTAAAATTGATTAAAAAAATCTATAAAAAGTTAAAAACAGATAAAATCATATACTTTTTTCAATCCAAAACACTAAATCCTGATTTAAAATCTGAATTCCAAACCACAGGAAGATTTGAACCAGACTCGGGGGATCTAGACTGGTTTTGGTTCAGTTTAGATTCACAAAATTTGGGTGGATTCGGATTTCTTAAGCACATCTCTAATAAAGACACATTGATATAACACTTAAAACATATATTTTTGTGCCATAGAAAGTCTTTCAGCCCTTCTTCAAAGTACACAAATTTTCTATTTCTATACTCAGGAGAACTGTTTAGATATAATTTGATGTAAAGCTCTGGGCTAATTACTGAAAAAAATAAAAATCCAATAATAACAATTTGTTAACAAAAATCTCTTCAAAATGTACAAAACAAATCTCTGTAAAAACAATGCATCTTTATTCCATGAAAACTAGTCTGGACATGATGGGGTGAAAACACTGTAAAGTTGTTAAGTAGTTAAGGAGTACTGCAGACATCTCATTATGGGGCAGATTTATTAAGCTCGGTGAAGTGATAAATTGGAAGGTGATAAAGGACCAGCCAATCAGATCCTAACTACCATGTTACAGGCTGGGTTTGAAAAATGACAGTTAAGAGCTGACTGGCTGGTCCTTTATCACTTTCCAATTTATCACTTCACCGAGCTTAATAAATCTGCCCCTATATTCTTTGTAACCACATTAGAAGCAATAGCTTTATTTGAATCTAAAAAAAAGGCCAATCATAATATGATTCCAAACCACAATACTACCTGCGGTAATCAGAACTGATAATATGTGAATATAACAAGTGTCCAAATGGAAAAAACAATGATGCAGAGGGGCATATGATGCAGACATTAAAACACCATTTTAACATGGTTGGGCTAACTGTTTTAAAAAAAAACACAAATAACATGAGGCATTTTAATCTATCTTTGCCATGTAGAGCAGTGTCGGAACTAATGAGTAGTAGGACATGGAGCAGACATATGCTTTGGGCCACCAACCAACCTGCCTCCCCCCACCCTGACTAAAGAAAAACAATACACTACACTACATCACTACACTACATCGGGAAGCATTCGATATCCCGGCTGGCGGGGATCCCGGCGCCCAGCATACCGGCGCTGGGATCCCTACCGTCGGGAAAACCGACAACTATTCTCCCTTTGGGTTGTCCACGACACCCCTGGAGGGAGAACAAATAGTGTGGCACTCATAGCGCACCACCATGCCTGCAGGGTGGCGAGCGCAGCATTCCGGCGGTCAGGATCCTGGCGCCGATATGCTGGGAGCCGGGATATCGTAGTACACTGCACTATATCCCCCTAAATGCTGCACTACATCACTACACTACATCCCCCTAAACACTGCACTACATCACTACACTACTTCCTCCAATACATCCTTACACCATATCCCCATATATGCTGCTCTACATCACTACACTATATCCCTTCAACACTTTGCACTACATGACTACACTACATACATCCCCCAATACGCTGCATACATCCGTACACTACATACCCCTAAACACTGCATTACATCACTAAACTACATCCCCAGGTACACTGCATACACCTTAAAATAACATCCCCCTATACTCTGCATTACTTCAGTACACTACCCCCCCAATTCTCCACACTACATCACTACATTACATCCCTCTAAACTCTGCACTACATCATTACACTACATCAGTGGTGGCCAACGCGTGGCTCTTGAGCCTCATGCGGCTCTTTCTTCATTCAAATGTGGCTCCCAACACTCAAAGTCACGTGACCACAAGAGATCTGTAAACCGCTGCACTCCAGCCAGACATGCAGCAGCAGCACTACGTAGACTGAGAACTGAGGGAGCCAAATACACATGGGGGAGCTGGCTGGAGTGACACAGGCGGGTGCTGGCTCTAGTGACACATGTGGGAATTGAAGTTTATTATGTGAATCTGGCTTTTCAGTATATTTTATGCAGATCTGGCTTTTTCAATTATTTGATGTAGAAGTGGCTTTTTCATTGTATTTTATGTTGGATCTGGCTTTTACAATGTATTTTATACCAGGGGCGTGGCCTAGCAGGCACAAGGTCACTCCCCATTTTTGCAAGTGCGCCTTCAGCTCGAAGTTGGCTCTTTGATGTACCTAACAAGATTTCCTGGCTTATTGTCTCTGACTGGTTGGCCACCCCTGCACTACATCCTCTAATATGTAGAGATGAGCGGGTTCGGTTTCTCTGAATCTGAACCCGCCCGAACTTCATGTTTTTTTTCACGGGTCCGAGCGACTCGGATCTTCCCGCCTTGCTCGGTTAACCCGAGCGCGCCCGAACGTCATCATGACGCTGTCGGATTCTCGCGAGGCTCGGATTCTATCGCGAGACTCGGATTCTATATAAGGAGCCGCGCGTCGCCGCCATTTTCACACGTGCATTGAGATTGATAGGGAGAGGACGTGGCTGGCGTCCTCTCCATTTAGATTAGGGTTGAGAGAGAGAGAGAGAGATTGACCTGAGGCTGTGATACTGTAGAAGAGAGTGCAGAGTTTAGTGACTGACGACCACAGTGACCACCAGACAGTGCAGTTGTTTGTTTTAGTTAATATATCCGTTCTCTGCCTGAAAAAAACGATACACACAGTGACTCAGTCACATACCATATCTGTGTGCACTGCTCAGCCCAGTGTGCTGCATCAATGTATATATATATCTGACTGTGCTCAGCTCACACAGCTTATAATTGTGGGGGAGACTGGGGAGCACTGCAGTGCCAGTTATAGGTTATAGCAGGAGCCAGGAGTACATAATATTATATTAAAATTAAACAGTGCACACTTTTGCTGCAGGAGTGCCACTGCCAGTGTGACTAGTGACCAGTGACCTGACCACCAGTATATATAATATTAGTAGTATACTATCTCTTTATCAACCAGTCTATATTAGCAGCAGACACAGTACAGTGCGGTAGTTCACGGCTGTGGCTACCTCTGTGTCGGCACTCGGCAGCCCGTCCATAATTGTATATACCACCTAACCGTGGTTTTTTTTTCTTTCTTTATAGTCATACTAGTTACGAGTATACTATCTCTTTATCAACCAGTCTATATTAGCAGCAGACACAGTACAGTGCGGTAGTTCACGGCTGTGGCTACCTCTGTGTCGGCACTCGGCAGCCCGTCCATAATTGTATATACCACCTAACCGTGGTTTTTTTTTCTTTCTTTATACATACATACTAGTTACGAGTATACTATCTCTTTATCAACCAGTCTATATTAGCAGCAGACACAGTACAGTGCGGTAGTTCACGGCTGTGGCTACCTCTGTGTCGGCACTCGGCAGCCCGTCCATAATTGTATATACCACCTAACCGTGGTTTTTTTTTCTTTCTTTATACATACATACTAGTTACGAGTATACTATCTCTTTATCAACCAGTCTATATTAGCAGCAGACACAGTACAGTGCGGTAGTTCACGGCTGTGGCTACCTCTGTGTCGGCACTCGGCAGCCCGTCCATAATTGTATATACCACCTAACCGTGGTTTTTCTTTCTTTCTTTATACATACATACTAGTTACGAGTATACTATCTCTTTATCAACCAGTCTATATATTAGCAGCAGACACAGTACAGTGCGGTAGTTCACGGCTGTGGCTACCTCTGTGTCGGCACTCGGCAGCCCGTCCATAATTGTATATACCACCTAACCGTGGTTTTTTTTTCTTTCTTTATACATACATACTAGTTACGAGTATACTATCTCTTTATCAACCAGTCTATATATTAGCAGCAGACACAGTACAGTGCGGTAGTTCACGGCTGTGGCTACCTCTGTGTCGGCACTCGGCAGCCAGTCCATAATTGTATATACCACCTAACCGTGGTTTTTTTTTCTTTCTTTATACATACATACTAGTTACGAGTATACTATCTCTTTATCAACCAGTCTATATATTAGCAGCAGACACAGTACAGTGCGGTAGTTCACGGCTGTGGCTACCTCTGTGTCGGCACTCGGCAGCCCGTCCATAATTGTATATACCACCTAACCGTGGTTTTTTTTTCTTTCTTTATAGTCATACTAGTTACGAGTATACTATCTCTTTATCAACCCGTCTATATTAGCAGCAGACACAGTACAGTGCGGTAGTTCACGGCTGTGGCTACCTCTGTGTCGGCACTCGGCAGCCCGTCCATAATTGTATATACCACCTAACCGTGGTTTTTTTTTCTTTCTTTATACATACATACTAGTTACGAGTATACTATCTCTTTATCAACCAGTCTATATTAGCAGCAGACACAGTACAGTGCGGTAGTTCACGGCTGTGGCTACATCTGTGTCGGCACTCGGCAGCCCGTCCATAATTGTATATACCACCTAACCGTGGTTTTTTTTTCTTTCTTTATACATACATACTAGTTACGAGTATACTATCTCTTTATCAACCAGTCTATATTAGCAGCAGACACAGTACAGTGCGGTAGTTCATGGCTGTGGCTACCTCTGTGTCGGCACTCGGCAGCCCGTCCATAATTGTATATACCACCTAACCGTGGTTTTTCTTTCTTTCTTTATACATACATACTAGTTACGAGTATACTATCTCTTTATCAACCAGTCTATATATTAGCAGCAGACACAGTACAGTGCGGTAGTTCACGGCTGTGGCTACCTCTGTGTCGGCACTCGGCAGCCCGTCCATAATTGTATATACCACCTAACCGTGGTTTTTTTTTCTTTCTTTATACATACATACTAGTTACGAGTATACTATCTCTTTATCAACCAGTCTATATATTAGCAGCAGACACAGTACCGTGCGGTAGTTCACGGCTGTGGCTACCTCTGTGTCGGCACTCGGCAGCCCGTCCATAATTGTATATACCACCTAACCGTTTTTTTTTTTCTTTCTTTATACATACATACTAGTTACGAGTATACTATCTCTTTATCAACCAGTCTATATTAGCAGCAGACACAGTACAGTACGGTAGTTCATGGCTGTGGCTACCTCTGTGTCTGCACTCGGCAGGCAGTCCATAATTGTATACTAGTATCCATCTCCATTGTTTACCTGAGGTGCCTTTTAGTTGTGCCTATTAAAATATGGAGAACAAAAATGTTGAGGCTCCAAAATTAGGGAAAGATCAAGATCCACTTCCACCTCGTGCTGAAGCTGCTGCCACTAGTCATGGCCGAGACGATGAAATGCCAGCAACGTCGTCTGCCAAGGCCGATGCCCAATGTCATAGTACAGAGCATGTCAAATCCAAAACACCAAATATCAGAAAAAAAAGGACTCCAAAACCTAAAATAAAATTGTCGGAGGAGAAGCGTAAACTTGCCAATATGCCATTTACGACACGGAGTGGCAAGGAACGGCTGAGGCCCTGGCCTATGTTCATGGCTAGTGGTTCAGCTTCACATGAGGATGGAAGCACTCAGCCTCTCGCTAGAAAAATGAAAAGACTCAAGCTGGCAAAAGCAGCACAGCAAAGAACTGTGCATTCTTCGAAATCCCAAATCCACAAGGAGAGTCCAATTGTGTCGGTTGCGATGCCTGACCTTCCCAACACTGGACGTGAAGAGCATGCGCCTTCCACCATTTGCACGCCCCCTGCAAGTGCTGGAAGGAGCACCCGCAGTCCAGTTCCTGATAGTCAGATTGAAGATGTCAGTGTTGAAGTACACCAGGATGAGGAGGATATGGGTGTTGCTGGCGCTGGGGAGGAAATTGACCAGGAGGATTCTGATGGTGAGGTGGTTTGTTTAAGTCAGGCACCCGGGGAGACACCTGTTGTCCGTGGGAGGAATATGGCCGTTGACATGCCAGGTGAAAATACCAAAAAAATCAGCTCTTCGGTGTGGAGGTATTTCACCAGAAATGCGGACAACAGGTGTCAAGCCGTGTGTTCCCTTTGTCAAGCTGTAATAAGTAGGGGTAAGGACGTTAACCACCTCGGAACATCCTCCCTTATACGTCACCTGCAGCGCATTCATAATAAGTCAGTGACAAGTTCAAAAACTTTGGGTGACAGCGGAAGCAGTCCACTGACCAGTAAATCCCTTCCTCTTGTAACCAAGCTCACGCAAACCACCCCACCAACTCCCTCAGTGTCAATTTCCTCCTTCCCCAGGAATGCCAATAGTCCTGCAGGCCATGTCACTGGCAATTCTGACGAGTCCTCTCCTGCCTGGGATTCCTCCGATGCATCCTTGCGTGTAACGCCTACTGCTGCTGGCGCTGCTGTTGTTGCCGCTGGGAGTCGATGGTCATCCCAGAGGGGAAGTCGTAAGCCCACTTGTACTACTTCCAGTAAGCAATTGACTGTTCAACAGTCCTTTGCGAGGAAGATGAAATATCACAGCAGTCATCCTACTGCAAAGCGGATAACTGAGGCCTTGGCATCCTGGGTGGTGAGAAACGTGGTTCCGGTATCCATCATTACTGCAGAGCCAACTAGAGACTTGTTGGAGGTACTGTGTCCCCGGTACCAAATACCATCTAGGTTCCATTTCTCTAGGCAGGCGATACCGAAAATGTACACAGACCTCAGAAAAAGAGTCACCAGTGTCCTAAAAAATGCAGCTGTACCCAATGTCCACTTAACCACGGACATGTGGACAAGTGGAGCAGGGCAGGGTCAGGACTATATGACTGTGACAGCCCACTGGGTAGATGTATGGACTCCCGCCGCAAGAACAGCAGCGGCGGCACCAGTAGCAGCATCTCGCAAACGCCAACTCTTTCCTAGGCAGGCTACGCTTTGTATCACCGGTTTCCAGAATACGCACACAGCTGAAAACCTCTTACGGCAACTGAGGAAGATCATCGCGGTATGGCTTACCCCAATTGGACTCTCCTGTGGATTTGTGGCATCGGACAACGCCAGCAATATTGTGTGTGCATTAAATATGGGCAAATTCCAGCACGTCCCATGTTTTGCACATACCTTGAATTTGGTGGTGCAGAATTTTTTTAAAAACGACAGGGGCGTGCAAGAGATGCTGTCGGTGGCCAGAAGAATTGCGGGACACTTTCGGCGTACAGGCACCACGTACAGAAGACTGGAGCACCACCAAAAACTACTGAACCTGTCCTGCCATCATCTGAAGCAAGAAGTGGTAACGAGGTGGAATTCAACCCTCTATATGCTTCAGAGGTTGGAGGAGCAGCAAAAGGCCATTCAAGCCTATACAATTGAGCACGATATAGTAGGTGGAATGCACCTGTCTCAAGCGCAGTGGAGAATGATTTCAACGTTGTGCAAGGTTCTGATGCCCTTTGAACTTGCCACACGTGAAGTCAGTTCAGACACTGCCAGCCTGAGTCAGGTCATTCCCCTCATCAGGCTTTTGCAGAAGAAGCTGGAGACATTGAAGGAGGAGCTAACACGGAGCGATTCCGCTAGGCATGTGGGACTTGTGGATGGAGCCCTTAATTCGCTTAACAAGGATTCACGGGTGGTCAATCTGTTGAAATCAGAGCACTACATTTTGGCCACCGTGCTCGATCCTAGATTTAAAGCCTACCTTGGATCTCTCTTTCCGGCAGACACAAGTCTGCTGGGGTTGAAAGACCTGCTGGTGACAAAATTGTCAAGTCAAGCGGAACGCGACCTGTCAACATCTCCTCCTTCACATTCTCCCGCAACTGGGGGTGCGAGGAAAAGGCTCAGAATTCCGAGCCCACCCGCTGGCGGTGATGCAGGGCAGTCTGGAGCGACTGCTGATGCTGACATCTGGTCCGGACTGAAGGACCTGACAACGATTACGGACATGTCGTCTACTGTCACTGCATATGATTCTCTCAACATTGATAGAATGGTGGAGGATTATATGAGTGACCGCATCCAAGTAGGCACGTCACACAGTCCGTACTTATACTGGCAGGAAAAAGAGGCAATTTGGAGGCCCTTGCACAAACTGGCTTTATTCTACCTAAGTTGCCCTCCCACAAGTGTGTACTCCGAAAGAGTGTTTAGTGCCGCCGCTCACCTTGTCAGCAATCGGCGTACGAGGTTACATCCAGAAAATGTGGAGAAGATGATGTTCATTAAAATGAATTATAATCAATTCCTCCGCGGAGACATTGACCAGCAGCAATTGCCTCCACAAAGTACACAGGGAGCTGAGATGGTGGATTCCAGTGGGGACGAATTGATAATCTGTGAGGAGGGGGATGTACACGGTGATATATCGGAGGGTGATGATGAGGTGGACATCTTGCCTCTGTAGAGCCAGTTTGTGCAAGGAGAGATTAATTGCTTCTTTTTTGGGGGGGTCCAAACCAACCCGTCATATCAGTCACAGTCGTGTGGCAGACCCTGTCACTGAAATGATGGGTTGGTTAAAGTGTGCATGTCCTGTTTTGTTTATACAACATAAGGGTGGGTGGGAGGGCCCAAGGACAATTCCATCTTGCACCTCTTTTTTCTTTTCTTTTTCTTTGCATCATGTGCTGATTGGGGAGGGTTTTTTGGAAGGGACATCCTGCGTGACACTGCAGTGCCACTCCTAAATGGGCCCGGTGTTTGTGTCGGCCACTAGGGTCGCTAATCTTACTCACACAGTCAGCTACCTCATTGCGCCTCTTTTTTTCTTTGCGTCATGTGCTGTTTGGGGAGGGTTTTTTGGAAGGGACATCCTGCGTGACACTGCAGTGCCACTCCTAGATGGGCCCGGTGTTTGTGTCGGCCACTAGGGTCGCTAATCTTACTCACACAGCTACCTCATTGCGCCTCTTTTTTTCTTTGCGTCATGTGCTGTTTGGGGAGGGTTTTTTGGAAGGGACATCCTGCGTGACACTGCAGTGCCACTCCTAGATGGGCCCGGTGTTTGTGTCGGCCACTAGGGTCGCTAATCTTACTCACACAGCTACCTCATTGCGCCTCTTTTTTTCTTTGCGTCATGTGCTGTTTGGGGAGGGTTTTTTGGAAGGGCCATCCTGCGTGACACTGCAGTGCCACTCCTAGATGGGCCCGGTGTTTGTGTCGGCCACTAGGGTCGCTAATCTTACTCACACAGCTACCTCATTGCGCCTCTTTTTTTCTTTGCGTCATGTGCTGTTTGGGGAGGTTTTTTTGGAAGGGACATCCTGCGTGACACTGCAGTGCCACACCTAGATGGGCCCGGTGTTTGTGTCGGCCACTAGGGTCGCTTATCTTACTCACACAGCGACCTCGGTGCAAATTTTAGGACTAAAAATAATATTGTGAGGTGTGAGGTATTCAGAATAGACTGAAAATGAGTGTAAATTATGGTTTTTGAGGTTAATAATACTTTGGGATCAAAATGACCCCCAAATTCTATGATTTAAGCTGTTTTTTAGTGTTTTTTGAAAAAAACACCCGAATCCAAAACACACCCGAATCCGACAAAAAAAATTCGGTGAGGTTTTGCCAAAACGCGTTCGAACCCAAAACATGGCCGCGGAACCGAACCCAAAACCAAAACACAAAACCCGAAAAATTTCAGGCGCTCATCTCTACTAATATGCTGCATAGATCCTTTCACTACATCCCCTTGTACGCTGAACTATATCACTAAATTAGATCACCCTAAATGTTGCACTACATCACTACACTTTATTTACACTGCAGCCTGTGCGGGAAATGGATCTTTTCAGATCCCTTTTCGCTGTCTCCACACTGCCCCCAGCTCAGTGGACAGAGTCTGCAGGCCCCTTATGCCCAGCTCCTTCCCACAGCCCACATCTTCTAGCCCCCTGGTGCCCAGCTCCTGCCTGCTCAATAGATACTGTAAGTGGAAATGTTACTCACAAAACACAGAGCTGCAGTCAGAGCAGACACACCATCTCCAAGCCGGCCGCATCCAGCGTTCCTTTCCCCCTACATCAAAGTATATGACACCCAGGCAGACGTGGCAGGGGGTCGTGGGTGCATGGAGTACAGGTACAGAGGATGTGGGTAGGGGGAGGCCAGAGCTGCTGCCAGGTGACAGGGTTTAAGGGAAGGATGGGAGCTGTTAGAAGGGAAGACGGGGGCGTCTCTAGTCATCGGAATAGGAGGGATCACTCAGGTTAGGGTGGAAAGTGGGCTGTACTGTGGCAGATGGAATGAAAAGGGCAGGCCTGATCCTGTAGAAGCTGTCCCCTAACAGAGCACACTGGGAGGACCCCTCTCCTTTCCTCAAGCCTAAACTGCCTTCACCTTCATTACAGGCCTGCAGTGACTGACTGGCTGGTTACCATACTCTGAGTCAATCAGACTCATTATTATTACTGTTAATGTCCGTAGCTGTGGGCCCTCTCAATGCCGTGAGCCCTGGTGCAATGCACTGACTGCACGACCAGTAGTTCCACCACTGATGTAGAGTATTATTGGCAGATCCATGCTTCTGGGAATCTGACAAGACGTTCCTGGAACAGTTGCTGAGAAACCCCTACATATCCCATCAGCCCTGGAAGTACATGGGAGATTAGATAAAAAGCTCATGCGGAGAGGCCTGCTTTCTCTTCTGACCACATATCTGCAAAGTCTAAGGACAAGAGAGCATGCAGTAGTTTGGAGAGATTTCTTATGTGTACCACAATGGTTGCATGCACTCAGTGGCAGTCAGTATGTCAACATTAACAATGTCAAAATTCACAATGTCGATATTTATGATGTTTATTTGTTTAAAATGTCAATCAACATTGCCAAAATGTCGACATTAGCATAAGGGTAAGGTTTAGGATTGGGGTTTAGGGTTAGGTTTAGGCTTATGATCAGGGGTTGGGTATAGACTGTCCTGAAAAGCACAGCATCTACATTCTGACCATGTTGGAATTTCATTGGTCTCGACAAATTATAAATTATTCAATATCGACATTATGAACAGTTTCATGTTGACCTACTGGATGTGACATGATGAATGTCGATCAAATATACGGAACCATGTTGCACTGACTGCATTGTTATTATCATTTATTACTTGTCATATACCTGCCTTTATTTATTTTTTCCAATCTACTTTGTTTGAATTAATACAACATGTTGGTTGTCCTTGGTTGTATTTTTTTGGAATCATTACTTTTATTTTCACTTTGTGTCCTTGCAGGGGTTTTCCAAGGCCCACCACTGACTGATGAATTCATATTTGCTTCTTACTGTATGTAAAGCTAAACCAAGACAGACCTAGGAGGAGGCACTACAGATTCCAAGAGTAAATTAATCTAACGTTATCATATTACACCCACTGGGTACAATCTGTGCAGCACTTACGCACATGAACAAAACAACACTTCTGAATGAGCTTTCAATGGGTTAATTAGTCACACTGTGAACTGCTAATGGTTTTACATGGAATGAAGCTATTCAAACAATGATGTTGGTTTTTAAGATTAATAGAATTTAACTAAGTAACCAGACTTGCCGAATTGTGTGTAGTGAATATTTTTCTAGATAAATAAGATTGATCAGCACCTGAGAAATGAAAATCTGTGAAAGAGCAAAACTTAAAGCAAAAATAAAAAAAACTGTGTAAGTATTGACATTCTGTTGACTAGTCCAACTGTACATCCAAAACTATACTTCAACGATGCATGAGTAATCGAACAGGATATAATTAGAGATGAGCGGGTTTGGTTCGTCGAGATCTGAACCCCCCCAAACTTCACCTACTTTACACGGTTCCGAGGCAGCCTCGGATCTTCCCACCTTGCTCGGTTAACCAGAACGTCATCATCCCGCTGTCGGATTCTCGCGAGATTCGTATTCTATATAAAGAGCCGCACGTCGTCGCCATTTTCACTCGTGCATTGGAGATTGAACAGAGAGGACGTGGCTACGTTCTCTGCCTGAAAAGCTCCATATCTGTGCTCAGTGTGCTGCAAATATCTGTGCTCAGTGTGCTGCAAATATCCGTGCTCAGTGTGCTGCAAATATCTACGTTCTCTGCCTGAAAAGCTCCTTATCTGTGCTCAGTGTGCTGCAAATATCTGTGCTCAGTGTGCTGCATTTTGGTGACCAACAGTATATAGTTGTACACAGTGACGTAACTAGAAATTTTTCTCCCCCAAGCCAAAAAATTATTCGGGCCCCCCCCAACCCCCCTCATGCTCCATAATTGAGAGCAAGAAAGGGATAAATATGCGCGCGCCTTCGGCGCGCGCGGCAAAAAAATGGGCGTGATTTCGTTGGAATGGGCGTGGTTTCGCATAAAGGGGCGTGGCATTGTAGGAAAAGACTACCTTATACCCCAGTTTTGCAACCTGCACGCCCATACGTTGGCCACCACAGGAAAGAAAAATAATCCTGATTCATGCCCCTTACATTATTTGTCATTTTTCCTCCTTATAGTAATGCCCAGTATACATTATGCCACATACTGCAATGGCCCTTAGACATTATGCCGCACACAATAATGCACATGACACAATATGCACACACTGTAATGCCCCCGACACATTATGCCACACACCGTAATGCCTGTGACACGTTATGCCACACACCGTAATGCCTGTGACACATTATGACAGGAATCGCAATGCCCATTATACATTATGCTACACACTGCAATGCCCGATACATTATAGCACATACAATGTCTGTGACACATTATGACACACACCGCAATGTCCGTGATACATTATGCCAGACACTGCAATGCCCGATACATTATAGCACATACAATGCCTGTGACACATTATGCCACACACTGCAATGACCTTGAGACATTATACCACAATGCCCGTGATATAGTATACCATACACCGTAATGCCTGTGACACATACCGCAATGCCCTGCCCGTTATACCCTATGCCACACACCGCAATGCCAGTTATGTATTATGCCACACTGCAATGACCCTGAGACATTATACCACATACCACAATGCCCGTGATATAGTATACCACACACCGTAATGCCTGACACATTATGACACACACCGCAATGTCCGTGATACATTATGCCACACACTGCAATGACCCTGAGACATTATACCACATATCACAATGCCCGCGATATAGTATACCATACACCGTAATGCCTGTGACACATTATGACACACACCGCAATGTCCGTGATACATTATGCCACACACCGTAATGCCCATTACACATTAAGTCCTACAGTAAGGCTTCTAATTACTTTTCAATTACCTGCTCGTTGTCAGGGGTTTCATGCACTGGGTGTCATGCTCGTTGCCAGGGGTTTCATGCTCTTGGTTCCATGCACAGTGCCAGGGGTTTTCATGCTCAGGGTGTCATGCTCGTTGCCAGGGGTTTCATGCACTGGGTGTCATGCTCGTTGCCAGGTGTTTCATGCACTGGGTGTCATGCTCGTTGCCAGGTGTTTCATGCACTGGGTGTCATGCTCGTTGCTAGGAGGTAGTCCTTGTTGCTAGGGCTGTGCTCCCAGTGCCACATATGTCCCCAGTGCCAGATATTCCCCCACGGTGCCAGGTACTCACATGCCCCAGTGCCAAATAACCCCCCCCCCCATGTGCAAGGTACACATATACCCCCCCAGTGCCACATATGCCCCCAGTGCCATATAATCCCCCCCAGTGCCATATATTCCCCCAGTGCCAGATATTCCCCCCCAGTGCCATATATGCCCCCAGTGCCAGATATTCCCCCCCAGTGCCATATATGCCCCCAGTGTCAGATATTCCCCCCCCAGTGCCATATATGCCCCAGTGCCAGATATCCCCCCCCCCCTTCCCCCCGCGCCGCTGCTGCTGCTTTTTGGAGGGACACGGAGGGCACAGCTCGCCTCTCCTGTGTCCCTCCTGCTGCATCATCTCCGGCGGCCGCGGGTCTAATAGGGGGAAGTGCCGGTTTGTGAGCCAATTAGAGCTCACGGACGGCACTTCCCCCTATTAGACCCGCGGCCGCCGGAGATGATGCAGGACTGGGACACAGGGAGGCGCGCTGTGCCCTCCGTGTCCCTCCAACAAGCGGCGGAGGGAAGGAGACCGCAGACAGACATGCGGACGCTCGTCCGCATGTCAGTCTGCTGTAAATCAGTGGCGCCCCCGCAGCCCCTCGCCCCCAAGCCACCGCGAGGGCTGCGGGGGCAGTAGTTACGCCACTGGTTGTACAGTACAGTAGGCCATTGCTGTATCTTGCAGCTCTGTGTCACTGCAAGTATCCATTCCATATCTTTGCTGCATTTTGGTGAGCAGTATATATAGTAGTACAGTGCAGCATTTTGGTGACCAACAGTATATAGTTGTGCAGTACAGTAGGCCATTGCTGTATCTTGCAGCTCCGTGTCACTTCAAGTATCCATATCTGTGCTGCATTATTGTGAGCAGTATATAGTAGTACAGTGCAGCATTGTGGTGACAAGTATACTACAGTACAATAGTCCAGTGCTGTTCTCGCTGCTCCGTGTCAGTTCTCCGTAGTATCATCAGTGCTCAGTAAAATCAGTGCTCAGTATAATCAGTGATTGATCAGTATAATCAGTTCTCAGTATAATAAGTGCGCTGTTAGACGTGCGCCCGTTTTCCGCCATTAGTGCATTGGGATTTAGACAATTGATGAAGTTATTGTGTCCCCAGTACAAAATCCCATCTAGATTCCACTTCACAAGGCAGGCTAGCGAGATTTCACCAATTAATATCAGTGATTTATAATTAATTATTAATTACAGTGATCTTGCCAAATGATTCCTGTGATTTTGTCATTTTCTTCCAGTGATTTGGACCAATAATACCATTGATTAGAACGAATAATTCCTGTGATTTTGTAATTTTCTTCCAGTGATTTGGACCAATATTACCATTGATTAGAACAAATAATTCCTGTGACATTGAGGTGTTTGTGTCGCTTAGCTTAGCCATCCAGCGACCACAGTGCACCTCTTTTTTTCTTTTCTTTGCATCATGTGCTGTTTGGGGACTATTTTTTTAAGTGCCATCCTGTCTGACACTTCCGTATATGTCCAGTGGTACTGCCATTTGATATAATTCCCGACATTACTGCCATATAATTCCAGTGATTTTGTCATTTTCTTCCAGTGATTTGGACCAATAATACCATTGATTAGAACGAATAATTCCAGTGATTTTGTCATTTTCTTCCAGTGATTTGGACCAATATTACCATTGATTAGAACGAATAATTCCTGTGATATTGAGGTGTTTGTGTCGCTTAGCTTAGCCGTCCAGCGACCACAGTGCACCTCTTTTTTTCTTTTCTTTGCATCATGTGCTGTTTGGGGACTATTTTTTTAAGTGCCATGCTGTCTGACACTTCCGTATATGTCCAGTGGTACTGCCATTTGATATAATTCCCGACATTACTGCCATATAATTCCAGTGATTTTGTCATTTTCTTCCAGTGATTTGGACCAATAATACCATTGATTAGAACGAATAATTCCAGTGATTTTGTCATTTTCTTCCAGTGATTTGGACCAATAATACCATTGATTAGAACGAATAATTCCTGTGATATTGAGGTGTTTGTGTCGCTTAGCTTAGCTGTCCAGCGACCACAGTGCACCTCTTTTTCTCTTTTCTTTGCATCATGTGCTGTTTGGGGACAATTTTTTTAAGTGCCATCCTGTCTGACACTGCAGTGCCACTCCTAGATGGGCCAGGTGTTTGTGCCGCCCTCTTGGGTCGCTTAGCTTAGTCATCCAGCGACCTCGGTGCAAATTTTAGGATTAAAAATAATATTGTGAGGTGTGAGGTGTTCAGAATAGACTGGAAATGAGTGGAAATTATGGTTATTGAGGTTAATAATACTATAGGATCAAAATTACCCCCAAATTCTATGATTTAAGCTGTTTTTGAGGGGGTTTTGAAAAAAAACACCCGAATCCAAAACACACCCGAATCCGACAAAAAAATTTCAGGGAGGTTTTGCCAAAACGCGTACGAATCCAAAACACGGCCGCGGAACCGAATCCAAAACCCGAAAAATTTCCGGTGCACATCTCTAAATATAATGGTTTATTAACTACATCAGCACTCACCAAGGAGCTGATTCAGAGGTGGGTGCTATATAAATTTACAGACTTTTTTTTTTCTAGGCATGGGCCGGAGTCATAGTACACATGTCTAGCAATGGTGCTGTAGCTCTGGTCACAGTGCCCTGGTTGCTCCAGCCTGGTTGACAGGCTGCGGCCATTTGGCAGCAGGGAAGGGCAGCGAAGGGGAATGTTTGACAAAACAAAGGCGTCAGAAACATTTTGTAAGCATGTCGAGGCCAGTGTCTCCATCTTCTGATGCAGTTTTACTGGCCTCTGCAGCAGAGTTGAGTAACATTATGGGTACCTAGGTGGCCAATGTCTGCCTAATGGTGATCTTTGGATGCAGCAATGGATTATAGAAGTCAACAGTGGTTGTTTTTTTATTAGATGCCTCCTGCAGCTTTTTCATAATAGCGCACAGTCAATGTATTATTCCACAACTGCGTAATAGTCCAAGGGAACAATAGTGGCAGTCAACTTCTGGATTTAAAATTACCACAATTCTAAGTCTATTAAATATTTTTGTCCAAAGAAGCACTCAAGTGCTATCTGTCTGATCCCCAACATATCTTTATTTCAGAATCCTCTATTTGTATCCCCACAGGTACAGTACTGTATGTAATTAATTTCTCATGCTGCAAATTCTACTCTGCATGTCCATCTCATGCATATCACCTGTGTTTAAAACTATGAAAAGTCATCTCCATCTAGCAAGCTACAAATTCTAGCCTACATTTCTCCCGCAGGCAAACTCATGTATGTTTTCAAAGTTTGTGATGAAATTACTTGCTTGTAATTGGTATTACTTGTGTGGTGGTGTTGTTCAGTGAATCATAGTTTTTGTCACCATCTGTATTGGTCTGTGTCACTGAATGCCTATCTGCAGTTTCATCTTGGATATCATCTCGCCACGTCAAACTTAATATTTCCAAACAGAATTAATTATATTTCCACCAGCCAATAGAGGTTACTGTACCAACCTGATATCTCTATCACAGTTGATAACTGTACAAGCATCCCTACCCTACAAGCTTGCTGCCTAGGCGTCATCTTTGACTCTGAAATAGCCTTTGTACCTCGCATTCACTCTGTCTCCAAATCATGTTACATACATCTAAAAAAACATTTCCAAAATACGACCATGTCTTACACAAGACACTACAAAAACTCTAATCCATGCACTAATTTTGTCTCCTAACTGGTCTTACCAAAAACAGTCTGCCACCACTACAATTCCTTTTGATTGCAGCTGCATGGCTACTCTTCCACACTAAACATTTATTGTCTCCTGATCTGCTATGCCAGTTCCAAAACAAGGTGATGGATTTTAGAAAGGCTGACTTTGTAAAAATGGGGAAGTGTGTTAAGGTCCATACACACTTAACGATAAAATGAGCGACGTCGCTCATTTTCCCCCTCCTTGAGCGACGTCGCTCATTTTATCGTTAAGTGTGTATGCCGCCAGCGACGACCGATGCGCGGCCCCGCGGGTCGGCAACGATCGTCGCTGTCGGTAGGGCATGCATGAAGGATGTGGACTGTCGTCCACGACCTTCATGCAGGGCTGGCGGGGGCGTGACGTCACTGAGCGATATGAGCGGTCATATCGCTCAGTGCGTACAGGCGGCCGCCGACCGGCCGGCCCGGGAGGGGGAAACGTTAGACGATGTCGCTCACAGAGCGACATCGTCTAATGTGTATGGGCCTTTAGTGATCCATTGGCAGATTGGAGGAGCTTGAAAGGTGTGCAGGAGAGGTGGTAAAAATGTAAAAGTGCAATTCAAAATGCAACAAACAGACCTTTGTATCAAAAGGGTTAAGAAATATCTGGAAAAAAGTCGGTGTTTTTTTTTTTTTTTTTTTTAAAGATGGCCTTTAGGAAATATAAGCAGACTCAAAATAATACTGACAAAGAGGTGTATCTTGCCAGATGGAAGGAGGCAAAGAAGGTAATCAGATGTGCGAAGGCAAAAGCTGAGAAGAAAATGGCCCAGTCGATAGGTAAATGGGGTAAAAAAATAAATAAATATTTAAGTGAAAGCAGAAAGTAAAATTGAGGAATGAGAGTTTGATTGCAATAGCAGATCATCTAAATGATTATTTTTGCACAGTATGCACTACAGAAGGAAGGGGCCACAGTTAAGTTGTAAGGCAGATTAAAGTAAATTTACAAAAAAGAAGGTTCCTAACAGGACTCTCAAAACTGATAGTGGAAAAATCTATCTGGCCAGATGGGATACATCCAAGAATATTAAAAGAGCTTAAACATGTGCTGGTAGCAGCTTTAATATAATTATTCAGCCAGTCACTAGCTACAAGGAGCAATTCCAGGGTACTGGAAGAGTAAATGTAGCACAACTGCACAAAAGTGGAAGCAAGGAAGAGGCAAGTAACTACAGACTAATAAGCCTCACATCAGTAATAGGGAAAGTAATAGGAACACTATTAAAAGAAAGAGTTGTGGGATATCTTAAATGCAGCAATTTACAAGGGTACTATAATGGAAACCACTGTGGAGGAAAGGGATTTAGGAGTCAGTATTTCAAGGTAGGCAAGCAGTGTAATACAGCAATGAGAAAGTCAAGTCAGATGCTTGTTTGCCTAGGGAAAGGAATCAGTAGCAGGAAAAAAAGTAGTAATAATGCCACTGTATATAGGTCATTGTTATGGCCTCATCTGGAATACTGTGCTCTATTCTGGAGACCATATCTCCAGAAGGATATAACTACTTTAGAGAGCATACAAAGGAGGGCAACTAAAATGGTGCATGCTCTATATCACAAAACTACCCGAAAAGACAAAAATTTCTTAACATATCTATTTTGGAGCAGAGAAGGAAAATGGAGACATAACAGAAACTATCAAACATATCAAGGCTTTTAAAAAGGCACAGGAGGGAAGCATTCTTTAAAGGAAGAGTAGTATTAGAGAACACAAGGACATGCTCTGAAACCGGAGGGTGTTAGGTTCAGGGGAAATTTAAGGAAAAATTACTTCATGGGAAGGTTAGTGGATAAGTGGAATAGCCTCCCATTAGATGTGGTAGAGACTAAGACAGTAGAGCAATTTAAACATGTTTGGGATAGGCATATGAATATCCTTACAAAAAACTAAGGATTAAATAGGGTTGAGATTACCCAAAGGTTAAAAACAAAGGGCAGACTAGATAAACCAAGATGCTCTTATCTGCCATCAAATCTTATGTTTCTATGTTGAGGATATATATTGTAACTGGTCTATGAATTTGTGGTGATAGAGGATGCATGGGTCTATATTAATAGCAAGGCTGCTACTATGGACTGATTCTCACTCCCTCTGGAGTCTAATTGTTAGAACTTCAGTGCAGATGTTTTATTTGCAAATAATTTGTATTGGGCCTTCATTACATGTCTTTCTCATAATTCTTTCTGATAATTCTAAGATAATTCTAGCTGGGACTACATGTAACCATAGCTTTAAAGCAGTTTCTTAGCAGACCTCTGTGGCACAATGGATTTGTTTACAAAGTAAAATGGCAACAGCAGTCCGGTTTAGTGAGAATGCTCTAGTCCAGTGGTTCCCAAACTATCTTGCATCATGGCACCCTAAAGTTTCAGCATTTTTTCATGGCACTGCTAGGTCAAAAATGTCTTATTGAGAAAAATTCAACAAATACTATTAAACTACGTAAATTGTCACCCTTACCTGTCACCCTTAGGTTTAGTTAGGTAGTGCTGGCCAGGGCTGCACTTTTTGTCAACATATTTTATGAATGGCAGCCACTAGCACAGTTTTGCCTAATGCACTGACCATAAATAATTTAATTTTGCAAATCACCACCAATCAGTGGCACTCCTACATGTGACTTGCGGCATCCTAGAGTGCCATGGCAACCAGTTTGGGAGCCGCTGCTCCAGTCATAGGCAAGGCTACTAGTCCAGCCACAAAAGCAGTCTTGGTCAGCACCACTCCTACAATTCTACCACACACACACACACACACACACACACACACACACACACACACACCAAGCAAAAACTTTTGGGTGGAAAATGTGAGAGAACAGATGGGATGATGGCTACATCCTGCTGCATCTTCTGAAGCTAAAACATGAATAACTGACATCATTCAACAGGTACTGTACTCAAGGAGAGTACTTGCTCTACTCATCACTGAAATGCCCTATTTTCACAGAAGACAGCTTCCCATTGATTGAGAACATCTTTGCCACAGCACCTGCCATCCTTGGCCTCTATTACTCCAGGTAGTGGTGAAAACTGAGAAGAATGTTGGTCCACTTTGCTGATTGGAAACTTGGTATTAGAGTCATAACAGAAGTAATATAAGGGGCTAAAAAAATAAAGTATGCATTGGATGTCAGTTAATGTCCTAATGTACAAATGTTCCTAGTCATTTATGGAAAAAACCTGCTTCTAAAGGTTATGATGTGCCCACATCTGAGAGTCCCGCTGTTATTAGACAGAGTTTTGTACCTTATGCAGAGCAATTCCTTTCATGGTCAGAATGAGGCTCAGAGCTCCCTGGAAAACCATCTTCTGACTCTTCTGAGTTCTTTCCAACCTTTAAAGACAGAAAAAGTGCTCTTAAAGTTTGATATCATAAGTTTGACACCACAGGATTGATTAATTTAGCCTCATTGTATTTGTCACAAAGGCTGACAGAGCAATTTGTTTTTGCATACATTTTCATGAACTAAAGAGCACTATATATCCTCTAGCCTTCTGTGGACATCCTAGGTCTCATTTTTAAACACTAAGACCCCCCAGAAATGCTTTGTATCACAAAATCTTTGTTAGAAGTTTATAAAACTTATTCAAACTTTGTTTTCTTACTCAAATGATTTGCAGTTTGGAAACACCAGAAAGCTCCCCAGTGTACTCGAAATGGAGAACCCAAATAACCAAGATATGATTAACACTTGTTTGACTATGTGAATGCTTGTTGTTACCTTGGAAATGTACTATTCTGTTTCTGATTAGGATGGAGATTTATAGCTCAGTTCACACAGAACGAGGAAGCTTTTCTGTTTTTGGCAACATCTCCAACCTGAAATTCTGAAAGCCAATTATCACATGGAATTCTATGTTTCTGCTTATATTTTGTTATTCCTTTACCCTTGAGACATTCATGTACTATACACTGCTGATGCTGTTTTAAAAGTGCTTGTATTTTGATCCTTGTTTATAAAGCACTTATCTTGAGTGAAAGGAATGTACCATGGACCAAATAATACTATACTACTATGCACTATGCTGTAAGGTACAGTACAGCAATGTGGTGCTCTGACACTTTTTCGGTATAACACAGTATGCTACTTTACTCTTTTTAAGTGTACATGAAAATGAATTGGTAACCATGTGTTAAAGAATATTGATGTCTCATAGTCAAATGCTTATATAAGTGATACTGTGTCTATTTTGTAGGGTTTGTGCGGAGTCAGTGAAGGTTTCTTCTTATAGTATACACACACATGGGCAGTACATAATAAGCAATGGAGAATACACATGGTATTAGTCGTCAATCATGGGAATGAAGGGTATATTATATAGGAGTACACTGGGAAGGAGGTCATACAAACTCTTAATATGAAAGCAGGGCTTTCGTTCATTATGTTCATCCCTTGCACTGTCCTTGCTTCAGTGCTGGCTCTTTTTTCCAAGCCTAGTGAATCTGACTTTGTGTGCTCATCCTTAATTTAGACCTGAATTGCTTTACTCTCCCTGTTACTCACATCCACTTCCCTTTTAAAATTACAAGGGGATATGTATCAAGCCTTGGAGTTACATTACAGAAGTTACCCAAAGCAGCCAATCAAAAGGAAAATGCACATACGGCAGACAGTATCCACAAAAACATGTCACATGAGCAGAGCACAGACAGTCATATAAAGATAAAAAGATGAACAAACCAACACTCACAAATATATATAAACAATTATCTATATGCATAAAAGTGAAAGTATGTATGAATGTTTGTTCTTCATAGGCTCCTAGACGGCTTGATGGATACCCTTCATTATCCAATTTAAAATACTGGCAGGATTTTTTTTTCCACTGATTATTTCTTTTGAATGTATTTTGCTACAAATGCAGACAGTAGATCTTTGTAAGGAGTGTCAGAATCAAGTTTGGTGCATGGAAGCTGGAAGAGACGTTGAACAGTAGGAGATCGGAGTAGGAGATTATGAACCAGGCCAACAGTACTGGAGGAAGCCCAATAGAGTGCCATGCATGATGGAACACTGGAAGCGATTGGGATCATAACAACAGAAACTTCACCCATTAAAGTTGGTTATATATTTCTGAAATCTGGACATTTGTGTTTTCCATAATGCGAACAACTCTACCAGCAGCAAGTTGATCAAACCCAAATACACTGGAAGAATCCAAGTTAAATCTGGCATTGCAAGGTCTGAAAACTACAGTGCATCACCCTCCTGTTGCTGTCTGAAGATTGCTTCCCCTGTGGATGAGCCATTTGTATTAAAGCTAAAATTCCGCAACGCCAGAGAAATAAAAATCCACATTGGAATTTGGATCCACATAATTAGGCTGGACTTAAATGAATAAATATTGTCTAGTACCTACAGCTCATTTACAATCCTCATGTTTTTACAGAAGTGAAACTTGTCAACCTTGTCTGTCCAGCCGTGCTGCTTCCCATACACAGACACTTCATATCGCAGACACTTTGCTAAGCTATGTATTTCTGCCTGTAAATTCTCCATCTTGCTAGAATGTACATTTGATATACAGACAGAGGGAGAGTGACCGCTGTTCTCAGCAATATTGTAGTGCACACAATATTCTGAAAAAAAGTGTATACTCAGCGCTATATGTACACTGTATTTAGTTAAACTATAGTGTGCAGTCTGTCATATAGAATAATTGACTCAGTAGAACTAAAAAGATACGTATAAATGAATTCTTTATCCAATATCATTAAAAATGACACATTTCAAACAAGCAAGCAGCATATATTAGCAACAAATAATTAATAAGTATTAATAATAATTAATATAGCATACAATATGGTGAACTTTCTTTGTTATAATACTGTATAAAATTGAAATACACTGGCGTCCCAGTGTTTAATAAAATGTCCCGCAAGGAATAATCACAGCCTTATAATGGTGAGCTTTTGTATAAATTGGTGTATAGTTACCCATGTGCTGGTTCCTGAGAATTTAAATGAACAGGGTCCGTTTGAATATCTGTGCACATATAAGGGTATGTATTTAGTTGAGCTGATTAAAACTGGTTTAGAAACTGCCGTGTAATAACTCCGGCTGTACTCCGGGCAATTGGAGAATCTTGATAGCCTGTATATAAGACTCCAAAGAACTCGCTTCCTCGTCACGGGTGTTAGACCTCACTGCGGAGGCCAGCAGCAATCACTCAGTGCGGGTGAACGGAGTCCCGGATGTCTACAGCACAACACAGAAATCAATGTCAGTGCTCCAGCTGAGAGCCGCCGGCTGAAGCGCCCGGCGTTTACCAGGCCGTGATGGATTAAGGCTGTGGGAAGCCGTATGCAGGATCAATCAGCAGGTATAGCCGAACAACTGGACATAGAAAGTGGGCGTCAACGCGTTTCGTCTCCTTGGCAACCGGAGACTTCATGGTAGCCTGGTAGCTTCTTGTACAGATATCAGGGCGGATTTAAACTAATTATATATATATATATATATATATATATATATATATAAAAAGATGCCAGTGAGCCCGTCACACCTCACACCAACGATAATTTGCTGAGGTGCCATCCAGATGAGATCAAAGGATATCACAATAGAGGCAATTGCAATGGTAGCGGCACTCAAGCAGACTGGTGACAAGAAGTTACTGAAGTTTATTGCGCCAACATGTTTCGGGGACAGCACCCTGTCCTCAGGGCTAGACAAACTGAGTGCGCTAAAAAAAACCACATTTATACATGACAAGAACAGAAATTAGTGCAAACCATACTCACCTGCTCCATGGCGCGACCACCCGCCAGCATGTTCAGCCACACTTCCGCGTTACCTTACCGTGACGTCATGGCGCGCCGCATCGCAGGCGAGTTACCATGGAGACCAGCAAAACAAAACATTGTTGTTCACGGAAGCTGACTGTGAAATAAACATATTGAAAAAGGTAAAAAACACATATACACATACAATAACTGAATTATGAGGCTATGTAATGCTGACAGAGGGACCAGGACATTATTTGCAGCCATCTTTAAAGCTGTATTTTAAGCTTGTGAGGTTGTGGTTGTGTGACGGAGGGTCTCGGGAGAATCATAACAGATAATACCAGCTGACCCACTTTGGATATGTCGAATATCAATTCTGAAATAGAGGCAGCATTGGAATTAATACACAGAGATGCTCGAGAACGTCTCAGCTTTTCTGACGTGGAGGCGAAGGCTATATTGGTTGAAAGAATGCTTGAGGATGAACCGGTCAAGAGCTGTAATGATGAATTGTATAGGATGTGGCTCAAGATGAAGCAAAGGGAGTGTGATTATATGTATCACGGAATATCATTGTCGGACTGCTACCGTAGTAACCTGATACCCCGTGGCTTCAGGATACGCAACTCACCGACGATAGGTCATTAAAATACTCAATTCTGTCGTCGGTGGGTTGCTATCCTTAACAAATGTTCTATGGACCTTTCCTCTGACACCCAAACTGATTGGATCAGTAAATTAAGCGACCAAATGGAACAGTATCGTCAAGACCTGATGCGCTTTAAAAAGGACAAATTAAGTAAAGTACAGAGGGATTATGAACAATGACAAGTTTACCCTTGGCTTGGGAGAACTCGGACGATTCAGGAGCAGAAACCCCATAATCGTCAACAGCAATGGTGCCGATGTAGAGAAAAACAACAGGGTACTAGTACCTCGGCCAGTGACTCTGAATATATTTCTACTGTGACTACTTCACAGGAAAGTATGTATTGAGAAAAAAGAAAGACTGTGTTGGGGCACACTTGAAATATAGAAATTATTAATACTTAACTTTTAATTTCATGTAACATAAAAAATATATACACAGAATCCACACAAAAAATTGTCACAAATGGGAATAGTTAGAATTATAATGTAGAATTATAATGTAGATCAATTCTAAGTACCTCCTGTTACAGGAAGTCTCCTGGTATGGACTAATTTGCTACGTGGTAGATCCAAGGACGGAAGAAAATATATATTTTTTTAATATAACGAAAGGAGATGGTAAAGGTCAAAGTTAAATAGTAATGCATATAGGTAGATAAATTACAAGAAAGAAAAGAAATGGTAGAGGTCAAAGGTTGCTCCAACACTTCTGCTGTTTGTTAACGAATACGGAGTTATATTTACAGCTCCTGATATTCCCTAGAGGTCTCCCATCTGGGTACTAATCAGGCTTATCACTGCTTAGCTTCCAAGATCAGATGAGATCGGGCGTAATCGGTGAAATATGGCAGTAATTTACCTGATGTGGAACAAATGAGAGAGTGTGGTTATTGACATGTACCTAAATTAGAGTACTTCTGCTGTCCAGTTAATAGCACAGGTTCTCTGATACTTTAGGCATTGCAGAGAATATAGGGGGTCATTCTGACCCGATTTCACGCTGCAGTTTTTCGCAGCGCAGCAATCAGGTCAGAACTGCGCATGCACCGGCGCCACAGTGCGCCCGTCCCTGATTGACAGGCAGAGGAAGTCGATGGGTGGGAGGGGGTGAAACGGTGGCGTTTGGCAGCCATTTTGTGGGTGCGGTCCGGCCAACGCAGGCGTGGCCGGACCATGCGGGGAGTGGCCCGCAGTGGCTGCGTGACATCACACGCAGCCAAGGCAGGCCGGGGAGCGAAGAGTAGCTCCTGGCCAGCACGCTAAAGCTGCGCTGGCCGGGAGCTACTCTTGAAGTGCAAAGGCATCGCCGCTGTGCGATGCCTTTGCACTCCTGCGAGGGGGGGGGCCCGCACTGACATGCGGGGCAGACTAGCCCTGTGCTGGGCGTCCCCCCGCATGTCAGAGTTCATGATCGTAACTGTGCTAAATTTAGCACAGCTACGATCAACTCGGAATGACCCCCATAGTCTGGCATCTGGATGAGAGAGTACAGAATTTGGATAGAGGCATGAAGAATAGGATAAGGGCTCCACCCTCTGCTGTTTACTGTCATATAAAATTATAGCGGACAATAAATGAGAGGGGTGGGCTGATCTTACCTATTGAATTGAGATTTTTAGATTTAGTACAAGAGAGTATAGTAATAGGTACAATCAACAGTTACTAATTAATTAAAGCAAAGATGCTGAGGGTGGTAACATGTCTAATAATTAGCTATTAACGTTGAGTAAAGGTATAACATGCTGGCATGTTGATTTAAAGAACGTTCAATGGCACAAACAGAAAGAATGGTGACAGACTAGTTTAGGGCATTTAGAAGACAAATGGCCAAGAATAGCAAGAAGTCACAGTATTAGATTACAGTTTGCGAGTTACTCACAAATTATTGCAAAATTGCTGAAAGTGGTCACATGTCTAATAATCAGCTATTGATATTACATAAAGATACATCAGGCTGACATGCTAAGTCTGAAAGCATTCAATAGCAACAACCTGGAAATGTCTTTCTAAAGTGCTGACAGGCTGAATTTCAGAGCATTTCAATAGTGCAATATCCAAACAACAAAACCAGATAGACCTTCTATCTCAAAACATGGTCTTAAAAAGTATTGGATCACCGCAGCATTGGAGTAGGAATAATTGAGAAGTCCCAATGGACAAGCCACCCCCGGTGAAAAAGCTATTTGTGCACAGCAGAGCTGAACTGTGCACGGTTCAGCCCACATCCTGCTATCTCCTTGTATCATATATGTCCATGTCACTGATTTGGAATATCGCACCTTAACTAAAGGCTTGACCTTTGACCCCACTTGCAACCCTGATCCACTTGAATGGAAAGTTGATGTCTACTGTTTACACAGGACATTAAAAAAGAAGGAACATTTCAATAATAAACCTCAGAAGTCCTCTTCATCTGCCATCCCCTCACAATTGAGACGCATTGCACCCCCCCCCCCTCACAGTTTGATCCTCCCAGTTTAACTGCGTCTATCTGCACCTTTTCATGCATGGTGGAATTGGAGGGTAATCAGGGGGTGCCAGACCCAATCCATTTCAATATGACGAAACAAGAGATGTCTTCCCTTAAAGAATTATCACTTAGGATGGACATTGTGATCCTCTAAGCAGACAAGGGGTGATCCATAGTGATCCAGGACTTAGAGGCTTATGTGGGGGAATGTGTACGTGAATTAAGTGATGTCAATGTTTACAAGCAACTTAGTAAAGATCCTACGAAAGAGTATAAAAAGGAGTTCAATCTGTTATTAACAGATGCCAGAGATCAGCGTATAATTTCTCTAGAAGTTAGTAAGTCCCTTATGGTTGATTTTCCTAAAGCACCACTGTTCTATACGGTACCCAAGGTGCATAAAACCTTGGTGGACCCTCCTGGCCGACCAATAGTGTCGGCCAGAGGGTCTCTTTTTCATCCTATATCAGTTTATTTAGATGCTTATTTAAACCCTTGCATACAGGTTCTACCGTCTTATCTTAAAGACACAACATCGACTTCCGGTTCCGGCTGCTATGTGACCGGCAGCGTGAGGAGAGAGCTCCATGCTGCCCGCCAGCAACTGTACCTTTTACAAGACGTTTAGCCCCCAGCCACCCCTGCAACTATCTCCTCCTTAGCGCCAAGTGCCTGGTCCACTGTATGGAGCGGTATCTGACGCCCGCAATGCCCAACAACCACAGCCAAAAGAAAGAGAAGCGCCGCACTGAGTCCAAAATGGTGCCCGACACCGGAGCTCCGCTCAAAGCCCTCCCTTCCTCACTCACTTCAGCCCTGCAGCACCTGGTAGATGCAACATCCACAACTCCTCCCCAGGTCAGTGCACCCCCAGGAGAGCAGATCCTATTTACCCCAGCGACACCTGTCACATATAATGATATGGTGGGGGCAATACGCATTGCTATGGGTCCCCTTCTGCAAGCCCAGATGGCAGATATAAGTAAACAAATAGCCCAACTTTCTCATAGAGTTCTACAAACAGAACAACGTACTGGTGATTATTTCATGATGTATCTGTGCTCAAGCAGGACGTGCAGCATGTCACTAAATCACATCACCAGATTTGGAATAAACTAGATGACCTTGAAAATTGGTCACGCAGCTCAAATCCCCATGTAATTGGCCTCCCAGAAACCCTCAAAGACACCGCATTGTACACCTTTTTGCGTGTCACCTTACCGGAACTTCTTGATATATCTGACGCCTGCAGTGATATGGTGATCGAGAGGGCACACAGGCTAGGAGCTCAGAAAATACATGATGGCCCAGAGTGGTGCTTTTTAAATGTCTTAACTTTTTACATAAGAAGGTGATCTGGAGAGCCTCTCGTAAAATACGCAACATTACATGGGACTCCCACAAGATTCTGATATGTCAGGATTATTTAGCAAATCTTTATAAGGCACGGAGAGCCTTTTCTCACCTTTGCTCTCCACTCATACAACATAACAGAAAATTCTCACTGTTATATCCTGCACGACATCGAATCTACACTGGCACATCCTTTGCTGACTTTCTCTCTGTTGCTGATGTCGAGGCCTTTTTAAAAGAAGAGGATGGTGCTGCCTGCGTTTCTGATGACAATGAAGATATATGACGTGACATTTATTCTTATATTTAATACACGTTTCCCCTGCCTATACCTGGATATTCGGGAATTATGTGCTACGTTAAGCCGGGCTGTGTTTTTGCTCTCAGTTTCACTCGTTACGAATAGAGATGTGCACCGGAAATTTTTAGGGTTTTGTGTTTTGGATTTGGATTCGGTTCCGTGGCCGTGTTTTGGATTCGGACACGTTTTGGCAAAACGTCCCTGAAAATTTTTTGTCGGATTCGGGTGCTTTTTTTTTTACAAAAAACCCTCAAAAACAGCCTAAATCATAGAATTTGGGGGTCATTTTGATCCCATAGTATTATTAACCTCAATAACCATAATTTCCACTCATTTCCAGTCTATTCTGAACACCTCACAATGGCCCTCATTCCGAGTTGTTCGCTCGGTATTTTTCATCGCATCGCAGTGAAAATCCGCTTAGTACGCATGCGCAATGTTCGCACTGCGACTGCGCCAAGTAACTTTACTATGAAGATAGTATTTTTACTCACGGCTTTTTCTTCGCTCCGGCGATCGTAATGTGATTGACAGGAAATGGGTGTTACTGGGTGGAAACACGGCGTTTCAGGGGCGTGTGGCTGAAAACGCTACCGTTTCCGGAAAAAACGCAGGAGTGGCCGGGGAAACGGTGGGAGTGCCTGGGCGAACGCTGGGTGTGTTTGTGACGTCAACCAGGAACGACAAGCACTGAACTGATCGCACAGGCAGAGTAAGTCTGGAGCTACTCTGAAACTGCTAAGTAGTTAGTAATCGCAATATTGCGAATACATCGGTCGCAATTTTAAGAAGCTAAGATTCACTCCCAGTAGGCGGCGGCTTAGCGTGTGTAACTCTGCTAAATTCGCCTTGCGACCGATCAACTCGGAATGAGGGCCAATATTATTTTTAGTCGTAAAATTTGCACCGAGGTCGCTGGATGACTAAGCTAAGCGACCCAAGTGGGCGGCACAAACACCTGGCCCATCTAGGAGTGGCACTGCAGTGTCAGACAGGATGGCACTTAAAAGAATTGGCCCCAAACAGCACATGATGCAAAGATAAATAAATAAAAAAGAGGTGCTAGATGGAATTGTCCTTGGGCCCTCCCACCCACCCTTATGTTGTATAAGCAGGACATGCACACTTTAACAAACCCATCATTTCAGCCACAGGGTCTGCCACACGACTGTGGCTGAAATGACTGGTTGGTTTGGGCCCCCACCAAAAAAAGAAGCAATCAATCTCTCCTTGCTCAAACTGGCTCTGCAGAGGCAAGATGTCCACCTCATCATCATCCTCCGATTCCTCACCCCTTTCACTGTGTACATCCTCCTATCCACAGAGTATTAATTCGTCACCACTGGAATCCACCATCACAGGTCCCTGTGTACTTTCTGGAGGCAATTGCTGGTAAATGTCTCCACGGTGGAATTGATTATAATTAATTTTGATGAACATCATCTTCTCCACATTTTCTGGAAGTAACCTTGTACGCCGATCGCTGACAAGGTGACAGGCTGCACTAAACACTCTTTCGGAGTACACACTGGAGGGGGGGGGGGCAACTCAGGTAAAATAAAGCCAGCTTGTGCAAGGGCCTCCAAATTGCCTCTTTTTCCTGCCAGTATGCATATGGACTGTCTGACGTGCCTACTTGGATGCTGTCTCTCATATAATCCTCCACCATTCTTTCAATGGTGACAGAATCATATGCAGTTACAGTAGACAACATGTCAGTAATCATTGGCAGGTCCTTCAGTCCGGACCAGATGTCAGTTTTCGCTCCTGACTGCCCTGGATCACCGCCAGCGGGTGGTTTTGGAAATCTGATCCTTTTCCTGGCAGCTCCAGTGGCGGTAGAAAATGAAGGAGGAGCTGTTGGCGGGTCACGATCCGCTTGACTTGACAAGTGTCTCACCAGCAGGTCTTTGAACATGTGCAGACTTGTGTCTGCCGGAAAGAGAGATACAACGTAGGCTTTAAACCTAGGATCGAGCACGGTGGCCAAAATGTAGTGCTCTGATTTCAACAGATTGACCACCCGTGAATCCTGGTTAAGCGAATTAAGGGCTCCATCCACAAGTCCCACATGCCTAGCAGAATCGCTCCATTTTAGCTCCTCCTTCAATCTCTTCAGCTGCTTCTGCAAAAGCCTGATGAGGGGAATGACCTGACTCTGGCTGGCAGTGTCTGAACTGACTTCACGTGTGGCAAGTTCAAAGGGTTGCAGAACCTTGCACAATGTTGAAATCATTCTCCACTGCGCTTGAGTCAAGTGCATTCCCCCTCCTTTGCCTATATCGTAGGCAGATGTATAGGCTTGAATGGCCTGTTGCTGCTCGTCGATCCTCTGAAGCATATAGAGGGTTGAATTCCACCTCGTTACCACCTCTTGCTTCAGCTGATGGCGGGGCAGGTTCAGGAGTGTTTGCTGGTGCTCCAGTCTTCGGCACGCGGTGGCTGAATGCCGAAAGTGGCCCGCAATTCTTCGGGCCACCGACAGCATCTCTTGCACGCCCCTGTCGTTTTTTTAAAAATTCTGCACCACCAAAATCATTGTATGTGCAAAACATGGGACGTGCTGGAATTTGCCCACATGTAATGCACGCACAATATTGGTGGCGTTGTCCGATGTCACAAATCCCCAGGAGAGTCCAATTGGGGTAAGCCAATCTGCGATGATGTTCCTCAGTTTCCGTAAGAGGTTGTCAGCTGTGTGCCTCTTAAGGAAAGCGGTGATACAAAGCGTAGCCTGCCTAGGAATGAGTTGGCGTTTGTGAGATACTGCTACTGGTGTCGCCACTGCTGTTGTTGCTGTGGGAGGCAATACATCTAGTCCTGAGTCTGCCCTGCTCCACTTGTCCACATGTCCGTGGTTAAGTGGACATTGGGTACAACTGCATTTTTTAGGACACTGGTGACTCTTTTTCTGACGTCTGTGTACATTCTCGGTATCGCCTGCCTAGAGAAGTGGAACCTAGATGGCATTTGGTACCAGGGACACACTACCTCAAGAAATTCTCTAAGTCCCTGTGAACTAACGCCGGATACCGGACGCACGTCTAACACCACCACAGCTGCCAAGGCCTGAGTTATCCGCTTTGCAACAGGATGACTGCTGTGATATTTCATCTTCCTCGCAAAGGACTGTTGGCCAGTCAGTTGCTTACTGGAAGTAGTACAAGTGGTCTTCCGACTTCCCCTGTGGGATGACGATCGACTCCCAGCAGCAACAACAGCAGCGCCAGCAGCAGTAGGCGTTACGCTCAAGGATCCATCGGAGGAATCCCAGTCAGGAGAGGACTCGTCAGACTTGCCAGTGACATGGCCTGCAGGACTATTGGCTTTCCTGTCTAATGGGCCCTACACATATGGTGATGAGCCGCCGAGGTGCCCGACGGCCGATACGGCCGACGGGCGACCCGGCGGCGGGGGGGCAGTGACGGGGGGAGTGAAGTTTCTTCACTCCCCCCGTCACCCGGCTCCATAGACGTGCAGGCAAATATGGACGAGATCGTCCATATTGGCCTGCATGCACAGCCGACGGGGGACCAGCGATGAACGAGCGCGGGGCCGCGCATCGTTCATCGCTGGAGCCTCCACACTGAAAGATATGAACGAGTTCTCGTTCATTTATGAACGAGATCGTTCATATCTTTCAAAAAATCGGCATGTGTGTAGGGCCTATAAGGAGGAAATTGACACTGAGGGAGTTGGTGGTGTGGTTTGCACTGGGAGCTTGGGTACAAGAGGAAGAAGGGATTTAGTTGTCAGTGGACTGCTTCCGCTGTCACTCAAAGTTTTTGAACTTGTCAATGACTTCTGATGAATGCGCTCCAGGTGACGTATAAGGGAGGATGTTCCTAGGTGGTTAACGTCCTTACCCCTACTTATTACAGTTTGACAAAGGCAATACACGGATTGACACCTGTTGTCCGCATTTCTGTTAAAATAATTCCACACCGAAGAGGTGATTTTTTTCGTATTTTGACCAGGCATGTCAATGGCCATATTCATTCCATGGACAACAGGTGTCTCCCCGGGTGCCTGACTTAAACAAACCACCTCACCATCAGAATCCTCCTTGTCAATTTCCTCCTCAGCGCCAGCAACACCCATATCCTCATCCTGGTGTACTTCAACAGTGACATCTTCAATTTGACTATCAGGAACTGGACTGTGGGTGCTCCTTCCAGCACTTGTAGGGCGTCCAGTTTTGGGAAGGTCAGGCATCGCAACCAACACAATTGGACTCTCCTTGGGGATTTGTGATTTAGAAGAACGCACAGTTCTTTGCTGGGCTTTTGCCAGCTTAACTTTTTTCATTTTTCTAGCGGGAGGATCAGGGCCGGATTAACAATGGGGCGGGTGGAGCTGCAGCTCCAGGCCCTCCCATGAATATATGCCCAGAACTAGCAGCAGACTGGGCCGGGTGCTTGGATTGGTATTCTGCCAGTTAAGTGGTATTTGATGCGGACGGATGCTGCTTCATTCATTTGCAGCATTTAACCAATATATCAGCTCAGCTGCAGCTACAATACGTTCCGTACATATACACCACTGCTGTGTGGAGCAGGCAGCCCTGTATTAATTGGCAATGAACCCGACAGTCACCAGGGGGCGATGTAGAGCTTTTTTTTATAAGTTGAAAATGAAAGTAAACTAAGCGCCGGCACACTTTTGCCATGATCCGCGCTGGCGCCTGTCACCCGCCCACTATATTTCTGCCAGCACCTTGAGCTGAGGGGGTTGTCTGGCTCTGCTTTGCTGCAGGGGTCTCCATGACCCATCTCCTCTCCTCCTCCACTAGCCTGCAACATCTAAGGACACTGCTCCTATTATCCCCTGCATATGGAACAAAGCAAAGGTAAGCAGATTCACTCCCCGTTTTCCATTTTTTCCCCTTTCTGTGCCAACCCCTCTACCCTTTTCCAGCATCTGCTGTACCCTCTGCATTTTGCCTGAATATGCTGCCAGCCCCCTGCCATTTTCCTGCCTAGGTCAGCCTCTCTGTCATTGTCCTGCCTATGCTAGCCCCTCTGCCCTTCTCCTGCCAATGCTAGCCCCTCGTTCTTTACCTGACTATGCCAGCCCCTCTGCCCTTTTCGTGCATATGCCAGCCTTTCTGTCCTCTTTGTTGCATGTTCCAGACTCCATGCCCTTCTAATAGCATCCATATCTGTACCCATCCTTTTATGTGCCATCCTGTTGTTCTGTCTGTACCAGCCAATATGAATTTACCCAGTCTGCACTGCTAGCCTCTATGCTGGTCCCCTTCTGCACCAGCCTCTCTCTGCCCCTCACTATCTCTGCCCACCTTTCTACCCTTCTACTGACTATGCCAGCCACTGCCAGTCCTTGTTTGTGCCAGCATTTCTGTTGTATCTGTGCCAGCTTTTCTGTTTTTTTTTTTTTATTGTGCCAGCCTTTACGTATGCTCTTCACATGTCTGTGGCAGCCATTCTGCTCTTCTCCTATCTGTACCTGCCACTCTGCCTTTCCCATCTGTACCTGCCGCTCTGCCTATCCCATCTGTGCCAGCCTTTCTGCAGTTTCCTTGTCTGCACCAGACTCTCTGCCCTTCCCATCTGCGTCAGCCTCTCTGCCCTTCTGCATCAGCCTTTCTTCCCCTCCCATCTGCGCCAGCCTCCCTGACTTTCCTGCCTGCGCCAGCCTCTCTGACTTTCCCGTCTGCGCCAGCCTCTCTGACTTTCCCGCCTGTGCCAGCCTCTCTGACTTTTCCGTATGCGCCAGCCTCTCTTACTCTCCCATCTGCACCAGCCTCTCTGACTTTCCCGTCTGCATCAGGCTCTCTGACTTTCCCACCTGTGTCAGCCACTCTGCCCTTCCCATCTGTCTCAGCTGCTCTCCCCTTACCCTCTCTGTGCAAGTCTGTCTGCCCTTCTCGTCTGTGCCAGTCTCTCTGCCCTTCCCATCTGTGCCAGTCTTTCTGCTCTTCCCATCTGTGCCAGTCTCTCTGCCCTTCCCTTCGGCATCAGTCTCTCTGCCCTTCCCATCTGTGCCAGCCTCTCTGCCCTTCCCATCGGCATCAGTCTCTCTGCCCTACCCACCTGTGCCAGTCTCTCTGCCCTTCCTGTCGGTGTCAGTCTCTCTGCCCTACCCATCTGCATCTCTTTGCCCTTTTCATCTGTACCAGCCTCTCTGCACTTCCCATCTGTGTCACCACACATTTCTCTTCTGTGCCCTCATACTTTTTCTCTTGTCCTGCACCTTCTTCCTAACTTACCTTTGGCTTTCTCTCACGCTGAAGTCAAAGGGAATCTTGCTAGTGGCGGATCACAAGCAAAGTGGATGAATGGAACAACAATCGTGTGCAAGACTACATAACTGAACTTGATGATGGCAGGTAAGCACAATCTTATTTTTTTCTGTAGCCTTTCTTGAGCAACAGAAGCATGTGAAAAGTAAATTTTTAATCTAAGAGTTCGATTCAGTGAACTTGCCCCAGTGAATTTTAGCGAGCAAGTGCTATATGCCGCACTTATGGTAGCTCTGGACTCGCTGATTTTTGTTTCAGCGACTCCAGGGCAAGATCAGGCCGTGAGAGGGGCGAGTTTGGTCACAGTTGCAAGTGTTTCTATGTGGTTGCTATATTAACTCACACACACACACCTTATTGTAATTGAAATGGCCACTAAGAGCTACTGGGCAGGATAAAAAAATGCTTTATTATAAAAAACAAAACACTTTTTCTTTTGTGAATTATATGTAAAAAAACAACAACTTTTTTTCTTTCTTTGTGAATCTGCTACTGAAAGCTCAAGCCCAGGCTTTCAGTACAGTGTGCATGCGTTATCCAACAAACCCAGGTCAACTATACCTAGAGGGGACCTGGACTGGACAACAAAGAAGTAAGAATACTCTTACCACTTCGTGCCAGTATCACCAAGGAGCTAAGTGTCGCACAGCCGTCATGCCGTATTTTCATTGGTAGATTACAGCAATAAACTGTTTCTAAGTGGTGTTAGAAAATATGTACTAGGAAGGCCATTAACCAACCATGGTTAATAATCATTGATGGTTAACCACCGATGGTTGATGGTTTTGCCATTGCAGAGCAGGCAGCAGGTTTTTTTTTTTTTTTTCCTGACTGGTGTAGGAGCATGGAACTTAGTTCTGGACCCTTGTTGTGCCACTAATCCCAGCCCTCTTTTTCTGTCCACTTTCAGGCCTGTCCCTAATGGGCGACCCTAACGGGGGGTAGTCAGCAGGTTTGGGTGGGGGTATATACGATATATAGATAGTACCTACCTCCCCGTAAAGACCACACCCCCACAGCACTGGTCACGCCCTCAACATCATTAGTCACAATGCCACAGTGCTGGTCACACCCCCTGTTGTGGCACACAGAATAGGCCCTTCAGAAATATCAGCTCCAGGCCTATAATGACCTTAATCTGGCACAGGGGAGGATGAGTGCTTCCATCCTCATGTGAAGCTGACCCACTAGCCATGAACATAGGCCAGGGCCTCAGCCGTTCCTTGCCACTCCATGTCGTAAATGGCATATTGGCAAGTTTACGCTTCTCCTCAGATGCTTTTAATTTAGATTTTTAGGTCATTTTACTGAACTTTTGTTTTTTGGATTTTACATGCTCTCTACTATGACATTGGGCATTGGCCTTGGCAGACGACGTTGATGGCATTGAATCGACTCTGCCATGACTAGTGGCAGCAGCTTCAGCACTAGGTGGAAGTGGATCTTGATCTTTCCCTATTTTACCCTGCAAATTTTTGTTCTCCATTTTTTAATGTGTGGAATTATATGACAGTAATATATCAATAGCTATGGCCTACTGTACTGTACTACTATATATACTGGTGGTCACCAAAATGCTGCACTGTACTACTATATACTGCTCACAACAATACAGCACAGATATGGATACTTGAAGTGACACGGAGCTGCAAGGTACAGCAATGGCCTACTGTACTGTACAACTATATACTGGTGGTCACCAAAATGCTGCACTGTACTACTATACTGCTCACAACAATGCAGCACAGATATGGATAGTTGAAGTGACACGGAGCTGCAAGATGCAGCAATGGCCTACTGTACTGTACTACTATATATACTGGTGGTCACCAAAATGCTGCACTGTACTACTATTCTGCTCACAACAATGCAGCAGAGATATGGATACTTGAAGTGACACGGAGCTGCAAGGTACAGCAATGGCATACTGTACTGTACTACTATATATTGGTGGTCACCAAAATGCTGCACTGTACTACTATATACTGCTCACAACAATGTAGCACAGATATGGATACTGGAAGTGACACAGAGCTGCAAGGTACAGCAATGGCCTACTGTACTGTACTACTATATACTGGTGTTCACCAAAATGCTGCACTGTACTACTATATACTGCTCACAACAATGCAGCACAGATATGGAGACTTGAAGTGACACGGAGCTGCAAGATACAGCAATGGCCTACTGTACTGTACTACTATATATACTGGTGGTCACCAAAATGCTGTACTGTACTACTATATAGTATACTATATATACTGGTCACACAACAATGCAGCAGATATTGAGCACTGATCATCAGGATACTGTCTAGAACTGAGTCTGACACGGAGCTGCAAGATACAGCAATGGCCTACTGTACTGTAATACTATAATATACTGGTGGTCACCACAATGCAGCACACTGAGCACAGATGTTTGCAGCACACTGAGCACAGATATTGAGCTTTTCAGGCAGAGAACATAGCCACGTCCTCTCCGCTCAATCTCCAATGCACGAGTGAAAATGGCGGCGACGTGCGGCTCTTTATATGGAATACGAATCTCGCGAGAATCCGACAGCGGGATGCTGACGTTCGGCCTCGTTCGGGTTAACCGAGCAAGGCGGGAAGATCCGAGGCTGCCTCGGACCCGTGAAAAACACTTGAAGTTCGGGGGGGTTCGGATCTCAACGAACCGAAACCCGCTCATCTCTAGTTACGAATAATCTACCTCGGGAGCCTCAGACACTTTGCTGATTATGAATGAATTAGAGATGTGCACCGGAAATTTTTCGGGTTTTGTGTTTTGGTTTTGGATTTGGTTCCGCGGCCGTGTTTTGGATTCGGACGCGTTTTGGCAAAACTTCCCTTAAAAATTTTTGTCGGATTCGGGTGTGTTTTGGATTCGGGGTTTTTTTTTTTCAAAAAACCCTCAAAAACAGCTTGAATCATAGAATTTGGGGGTAATTTTGATATTATATAGTTATAGTATTATTAACCTCAATAACCATAATTTCCACTAATTTCCAGTCTATTCTGAACACCTCACAATATTATTTTTAGTCCTAAAATTTGCACCGAGGTCGCTGGATGACTAAGCTAAGCAACCCAAGAGGGCGGCACAAACACCTGGCCCATCTAGGAGTGGCACTGCAGTTTCAGACAGGATGGCACTTATAAAAATTGGCCCCAAACAGCATATGATGCAAAGATAAATAAATAAAAGAGGTGCAAGATGGAATTGTCCTTGGGCCCTCCCACCCACCCTTATGTTGTATAAACAGGACATGCACACTTTAACAAACCCATCATTTCAGCGACAGGGTCTGCCACACAACTGTGACTGAAATGACTGGTTGGTTTGGGCCCCCACCAAAAAAAGAAGCAATCAATCTCTCCTTGCTCAAACTGGCTCTACAGAGGCAAGATGTCCACCTCATCATCATCCTCCGATTCCTCACCCCTTTCACTGTGTACATCCTCCTCCCCAAAGAGTATTAATTCGTCCCCACTGGAATCCACCATCTCAGGTCCCTGTGTACTTTCTGGAGGCAATTGCTGGTGAAAGTCTCCACGGAGTAATTGATTATAATTCATTTTGATGAACATCATCTTCTCCATATTTTGTGGAAGTAACCTCGTATGCCGATCGCTGACAAGGTGACCGGCTGCACTAAACACTCTTTCGGAGTACACACTGGAGGGGGGGCAACTTAGATAAAATAAATCCAGTTTGTGCAAGGGCCTCCAAATTGCCTCTTTTTCCTGCCAGTATACGTACGGACTGTCTGACGTGCCTACTTGGATGCTGTCACTCATATAATCCTCCACCATTCTTTCAATGGTGACAGAATCATATGCAGTTACAGTAGACGACATGTCAGTAATCGTTGGCAGGTCCTTCAGTCCGGACCAGATGTCAGTTTTCGCTCC
Organism: Pseudophryne corroboree; assembly: GCF_028390025.1. NCBI lineage: Eukaryota > Metazoa > Chordata > Amphibia > Anura > Myobatrachidae > Pseudophryne > Pseudophryne corroboree. Next base: position 555,821,646 of record NC_086444.1, read on the forward strand.
TGACTGCCCTGCATCACCGCCAGCGGGTGGTTTTGGAAATCTGATCCTTTTCCTGGCAGCTCCAGTGGCGGTAGAAAATGAAGGAGGAGCTGTTGGCGGGTTACGTTCCGCTTGACTTGACAAAAGTCTCACCAGCAGGTCTTTGAACATGTGCAGAACGAGAGATACAACGTAGGCTTTAAACCTAGGACCGAGCACGGTTGCCAAAATGTAGTGCTCTGATTTCAACAGATTGACCACCCATGAATCCTGGTTAATCGAATGAAGGGCTCCATCCACAAGTCCCACATGCCTAGCGGAATAGCTCCGTTTTAGCTCCTCCTTCAATCTCTCCAGCTGCTTCTGCAAAAGCCTGATGAGGGGAATGACCTGACTCTGGCTGGCAGTGTCTGAACTGATTTCACGTGTGGCAAGTTCAAAGGGTTGCAGAACCTTGCACAACGTTGAAATCATTCTCCACTGCACTTGAGTCAGGTACATTCCCCCTCCTTTGCCTATATCGTAGGCAGATGTATAGGCTTGAATGGCCTTTTGTTGCTCCTCCATCCTCTGAAGCATATAGAGGGTTGAATTCCACCTCGTTACCACCTCTTGCTTCAGCTGATGGTGGGGCAGGTTCAGGAGTGTTTGCTGGTGCTCCAGTCTTTGGCACGCGGTGGCTGAATGCTGAAAGTGGCCCGCAATTCTTCGGGCCACCGACAGCATCTCTAAAAAATTCTGCACCACCAAATTCAATGTACAGTATGTGCAAAACATGAAACGTGCTGGAATTTGCCCACATGTAATGCACGCACAATATTGGTGGCGTTGTCCGATGTCACAAATCCCCAGGAGAGTCCAATTGGGGTAAGCCAATCTGCGATGATGTTCCTCAGTTTCCGTAAGAGGTTGTCTGCTGTGTGCCTCTTATGGAAAGCGTAGCCTGCCTAGGAATGAGTTGGAATTTGCGAGATGCTGCTACTGGTGCCGCCGCTGCTGTTCTTGCTGCGGGAGGCAATACATCTACCCAGTGGGCTGTCACAGTCATATAGTCCTGAGTCTGCCCTGCTCCACTTGTCCACATGTCCATAGTTTAGTGGACATTGGGTACAACTGCATTTTTTTGGACACTGGTGACTCTTTCTGACGTCTGTGTACATTCACGGTATCGCCTGTCTAGAGAAGTGCAACCTAGATGGTATTTGGTACCGGGGACACACTACCTCAAGAAATTCTCTAAGTCCCTGTGAACTAACGCCGGATACCGGATGCACGTCTAACAACAACACAGCTGCCAAGGCCTGAGTTATCCGCTTTGCAACAGGATGACTGCTGTGATATTTCATCTTCCTCGCAAAGGACTGTTGGCCAGTCAATTGCTTACTGGAAGTAGTACAAGTGGTCTTCCGACTTCCCCTCTGGGATGACGATCGACTTCCAGCAGCAACAACAGCAGCGCCAGCAGCAGTAGACGTTACACTCAAGGATCCATCGGAGGAATCCCAGTCAGGAGAGGACTCGTCAGACTTGCCAGTGACATGGCCTGCAGGACTATTGGCATTCCTGTCTAAGGAGGAAATTGACACTGAGTGAGATGGTGGTGTGGTTTGCAGGAGCTTGGGTACAAGAGGAATGGATTTAGTTGTCAGTGGACTGCTTCCGCTGTCACCCAAAGGTTTCGAACTTGTCAATGACTTCTGATGAATGCGCTCCAGGTGACGTATAAGGGAGGATGTTCCTAGGTGGTTAACGTCCTTACCCCTACTTACTACAGCTTGACAAAGGCAACACACGACTTGACACCAGTTGTCCGCATTTCTGTTGAAATAATTCCACACCGAAGAGGTGATTTTTTGGGTATTTTGACCAGGCATGTCAATTGCCTTATTAATCCCATGGACAACAGGTGTCTCCCCGGGTGCCTGACTTAAACAAACCACCTCACCATCAGATTCCTCCTTGTCAATTTCCTCCTCAGCGCCAGCAACACCCATATCCTCATCCTGGTGTACTTCAACAGTGACATCTTCAATTTGACTATCAGGAACTGGACTACGGGTGCTCCTTCCAGCACTTGCAGGGGGCATGTAAATGATGGAAGGAGCCACCTCTTCCCGTCCAGTGTTGGGAAGGTCAGGCATCGCAACCGACACAATTGGACTCTCCTTGGGGATTTGTGATTTAGAAGAACGCACAGTTCTTTGCTGTGCTTTTGCCAGCTTAACTCTTTTCATTTTTCTAGCGGGAGGATGAGTGCTTCCATCCTCATGTGAAGCTGAACCACTAGCCATGAACGCATGCCAGGGCCTCAGCCATTCCTTGCCACTCCGTGTCATAAATGGCACATTGGCAAGTTTACGCTTCTCTTCAAACGCTTTATTTTAGATTTTTGGGTCATTTTACTGAACTTTGCTTTTTGGATTTTACACTCTCTCTACTATGACATTGGGCATTGGCCTTGGCAGACGACGTTGATGGCATTTCAGCATCTCTGCCATGACTAGTGGCAGCAGCTTCAGCACTATTTGGAAGTGGATCTTGATCTTTCACTATTTTACCCTCCACATTTTTATTCTCCATTTTTTAATGTGTGGAATTATATGGCAGTAATATTTTTATATCAATAGCAATTGCCTACTGCACTGTACTACTATATACTGCTCACAACAATGCAGCACAGATATGGATACTTGCGGTGACACGGCGCTGCAAGATACAGCAATGGCCTACTGTACTGTACAACTATATACTGGTGGTCACCAAAATGGTGCACTGTACTACTATATCTATACTGCTCACAAAATGCAGCACAGATATGGATACTTGAAGTGACACAGAGCTGCAAGATACAGCAATAGCCTACTGTACTGTACAACTATATACTGTTGGTCACCAAAATGCTGCACTGTACTACTATATATATACTGCTCACAACAATGCAGCACAGATATGGATACTTGAAGTGACACAGCTGCAAGATACAGCAATGGCCTACTGTACTGTACAACTATATACTGGTGGTCACCAAAATGCTGCACTGTACTACTATATATATACTGTTCACAACAATGCAGCACAGATATGGATACTTGAAGTGATACAGAGCTGCAAGATACAGCAATGGCCTACTGTACTGTACAACTATATACTGGTGGTCACCAAAATTCTGCACTGTACTACTATATATACTGCTCACAACAATGCAGCACAGATATGGATACTTGAAGTGACACGGAGCTGCAAGATACAGCAATGGCCTACTGTACTGTACAACTATATACTGTTGGTTATTAAAATGCTTCACTGTACTACAATATACTGCTCACAGCAATGCAGCACAGATATGGATACTTGCAGTGACATGGAGCTGCAAGATACAGCAATGGACTACTGTACTGTACAACTATATACTGTTGGTCACCAAAATGCTGCACTGTACTACTATATATACTGCTCACAACAATGCAGCACAGGTATGGATACTTGAAGTGACACGGAGCTGCAAGATACAGCAATGGACTACTGTACTGTACTACTATACTGGTGGTCACCAAAATGCTGCACTGTACTACTATATATAATATATATATATAGTGTATACTGGTCACACAATAATGCAGCAGATATTGAGCACTGATGATCAGGATACTGTCTAGAACTGAGTCTGACTCAGAGCTGCAAGATACAGCAATGGCCTACTGTACTGTACTACTATAATTATATACTGGTGGTCCCCACAATGCAGCACACTGAGCACAGATATTTGCAGCACACTGACCACAGATATGGAGCTTTTCAGGCAGAGAACGTAGATATTTGCAGCACACTGAGCACAGATATGGAGCTCTTCAGGCAGAGAACGTAGATATTTGCAGCACACTGAGCACAGATATTTGCAGCACACTGAGCAGATATTTGCAGCACACTGAGCACAGATATGGAGCTTTTCAGGGAGAGAACATAGCCACGTCCTCTCCGTTCAATCTCCAATGCACAAGTGAAAATGGCGGTGACGCGTGGCTCTTTATATGGAATACGAATCTCGCGAGAATCCGACAGCGGATGATGACGTTCGGCCTCGTTCGGGTTAACCGGGAAGATCCGAGGCTGCCTCGGACCCGTGTAAAACACGTGAAGTTCGGGGGGGTTCGGATCTCAACGAACTGAACCCGCTCATCTCTAGAATGAATAACTGTGCTTTCTTCTCAGGATTTCTGCCATGTCATGTATGGGGTGACTCCACCCCAACTGGTTTATCCTGCAGTTGGCAAAGGTTTTGTTAATTGTTTTTTCCTTTTTTTTTCCCTAGGTTAATATTTTCTCTCACTTAGTTGCTGGCGGGACGGCAAAGGCCCCGCTCTGCCCTCAATATGGACTTTGATTGTGTATTAATGTACTTCGGAAGTCGTCATGACTTCTTTCTGTTCAGTTTCTGTTATATGTTGTCCGTTATATACCTTTCAAGAACCCAGCTGCTAGTCGGAAGGGTTATTTTCCTTTCAATTGCAACACTATATGTATGGTACAGATAATTCTAACTGTACACCCCCCCCCCCCCCCCCGTTCCTCTCTTTCACTCTCTCCCTTTACTTCTTCCCTCCCCCCTCTTCCCCAGTTTGTCCCTTTTTCAACATGTCAATACGAATGTTTTATGGAATGTTTAGGTCGTTCCAACTACTTACCATACATCCCATGCTCACTGTCTACCATTAAACTAGGTTCTTGGAACATTGGTGGAATTAATTCCCCACAGAAAAGGAAGAAAATACTGTTATACCTGAATAGACTGAAAATTGATATTGTATTTTTACAGGAAACGCACCTTGTGGCTTCTGAAATGTTGAAGCTTAATACCTTAAAGTGGAAAGTTCTTGCCTCCTCCCCATTTACCTCCAAATCCAGAGGTGTGGCGATACTAGTCAAAAGTACTGTTCCCATTGAACTCACGTCCATGACTGCTGACCATGAAGGTAGATTTATACTATGTAAGGTGTTATGTACTATGCAATGTGTACGCCCCTAACACTAAAATACCCCTTTTTTAATAAAAAATGTTACGTATCCTTGCACCTATTAGCGATGTCCCACTTATTTTAGGTGGTGATTTCAATATGGTCACCTCCCTTCAACTTGACAAACACGTACCATGTGCCAGGGGTAATTGCCTGCCCAAACGAGAAATCTCTTGGTTTACACAATCTTTACAAATGCTCGATGTTTGGAGAACTTTGAACCCTATAGAATAAGATTATACATGCCTCTCCGCGGCCCATGGGACCTTGTCCCAATTAGATTACATTTTTGTTTCTGATAAACTGCTGTCCCATGTTCTTAGAGTTCAGATAGAACCTATTGTGCTTTCAGATCATGCAGTAGTATGGATAGATCTAAAATTACACACCGAGAGAAGCACCTTTCGGTCTTGGAGATTTCCTTCCTCTCTATCTCATTCTCTTAATTTTAGGGATAAACTAGTATCCGCTTGGGAGTTATACTGCGACACCAATTCCTCGACTCTCTCTGACTTGCCCCAGATGTTTTGGCAGGCTTCTAAAGGGGGGTACTCACGGAGAGATCCATGCTTAAAATCTAAGCAATCTGACTAGATTGCTTAGATTTGAAGCACAGATCATTCGTGTGTACCCCCCTCAGCGATAGCGATGCGCGGCCCCGCACATCGCTATCGCCGGTGCTAGATTGGCCTGGGTGAAATGAGCGCCCCGTCCTCCCCTGCATCGCTCAGCACACATCGCGCTGTGCTGAGCGGTGGGAGAGATGTGTGCTGAGCGGTTCCTTAGGGGTGAGATTATTTCTCACACTTCTCAAACATTCAAATCTTTACAAACCGAATATGTACAAGCACAAACTATGTTAACAGATTATCTTCAGTCCTATAAATCTGATCCGACCCCTAATAATAAAACATTATATTGTGCATTATATTGTGCAGCCAAACAGGCTTTTGATGGGTTACTTATTTAAATGGAATCTCGATATTCATTTAAAAAAAGATGCCAGACTTCATCGATTTGGTAACAAATCAGGTAAATTGCTCTCACATTTATTACAAGGCCAATGGCCCCCGATGTTAATACACCTCTTAGGACCTCTGATGGTTTACTTACGTCCAGATTGCTCAAATTATGCACTCCTATTATACCACTTTATATTCCAAACCCTCCGCCCCCCCCCCCCCCCCTCCTCTGTCACATGACTTCTGGGAAGGTTTACCTATCCCTCAATTGGAGACTGACCTTGGTGCAACATTGACAGCCGATATTATTATGGTCTCCCAGACCATAGCTCGTCTACAAAATGGTAAAGCCCCAGGACCGGATGGCCTTACATCAGAATTTTACAAATTATTGGCTCCTAAATTGACACCTTTATTGACCAGAGTTTTTAATGATAGTCTTGCCACTGGGGAGCTGCCCCTTTATTTTAACTCTGCCACGCTAACTATTCTGCCCAAACCTGGTAGAGATTTGTCTGATCCTGGATCTTATCGCCCTATATCCTTGCTTAATTTGGATTACAAAATGTTAATAAAAATACCTGCAGAAAGACTTAAACTGGTATTACCTTCTATCATTCATTGTGATCAAACGGGCTTTATTATGGGCCGTTCCTCAGTGGTGAATATTAGGAAGGTTTTGTCAGCAATCACTACGTCCCAGTGTGCCAGATCTGCTGTTCCAGTGGCAATATTATCCTTAGATGCGGAAAAAACCTTTGATATGGTGCACTGGGATCATTTATTTGACACAATATATAGGTTTGGTTTCCCTCCTCGCTTTATTGATTATCTGCGGATCTTATATAACAACCCTGACTCAAGAATCCTCTGTAATGGCTTTTTATCTCCACCCTTCCTTATCCAATGAGTTACCCACCAGAGGTGTCCTCTTTCCCCACTCCTGTTCGCATTGGCTTTGGAACCATTAGCTATATCAATTAGACAATTTCCCCAGTATCATGGAATTAGAGTGGGTGGAATTAACCTCCGTCTCTCGTTGTTTTCCGACGACATGTTGTTACTTATGTCACGACCGGATTTGACTTTACCAGCAGCTTTCGACTTAATCGATGATTTTGGGTCATTCTCTGGATATACTATAAATATACACAAATCCGAATTGCTTCCATTGAACAGACCACCTACCTATTTAAATATCCACGGGCCATACCAAAACATCAAAGTAGCTACTAAAGCCATAAAATATTTGGGGGTGCAGATCCCGACGAACTTACGAGACATTTATGGTTTAAATTTTACCCCAATCATCAAATCTATTTTAAAAAAACTCGATAATTGGTCCTCCTTACCATTGTCAGTATTAGGTAGAAATGCTTTAATTAAATCTGTAATTTTCCCCCAATTATCATATCTGATACAAATGCTCCCCTTGCGATTATCGAAATCAGATATTCAAATGGTCGAAAATATGTTCAGTAAATTCCTTTGGAAAGGTGGTAAAACCCGGATCTCTAGCAGATTTTTGAAACTACCCTGAGAGAAGGGAGGCATAGGATTCCCTGGCATTTTACATTTTTCCCAATCAGTTCTCTTTAGGTAAGTACTGGATTGGTTCTATGAACGCAGCACATTCACTATGTATGAACTGGATTGTGCTCTGTTTGCCCCTTTTTCTCCTGGTGCTCTCCTGCATGCACCCAGCTCTACAATCCCAGATAATATACGCACACACCTGTTATTCAGGGATATCTATCAGGCCTGGTGGGTGATCAATAGGAAACTATCTAGAAATCCCTTATACTCTCAATTCTTACCTCTAAGGGTAATCCACTTTTCACACCAGGCCTTGATGATGCAGTTTTCCATCGCCTACAAGAACATTGCAGATGTTTTTGACCCGGGTGGTATCTTACTCCCATTTGTATCACTGAAAGAGAAATTTGGTTTACACACCTCACACCTCTATGCGTATTTCCAAATCAGACACTACATAGCTTCCTTACCACCAGTAATGAATGATTCTTATTTGACTGACGCTCTTTTTCCTTTATTGAGTTTATCCTGCTCTCGTCCATATAAAACTAGATATTTATACAATGATTTGCTTAGTGTACCGTGTAATAAACTCCAAAGCCGAGTTGTGCAGTCATGGAACAAATTTATTCCAAGTCTTACAAATTCTGAATCTATATTTCATCATTATGATAAGACATTGCAGGGCATATATCTCACAGGCACAGAGACAACATTTTGTAACTGATGAGACCGGACGCTGCTTGAAATGCTCCCACTCTTCGGCAACGTTCTATCATAACTTTTGGGAATACGGCAGTATTAAAAAGTTCTGGAACAAAATAGTACAGTATATTAATGTTAGTCTTGGAATCAGAGTTTCATTACACCCTCAGGTTTTACTATTGGCAGATTTTATAGTTTGGAACTTGGGTATATCCCATTCACACTTCTACCCATTTTTTACTTTATTAGTTGTTACCATTGCAAAAAAGGTTATACTCCAGAAATGGATATCTAAACATGCTCCAACCTTATCAGCAGTACATGCCACACTCCTTAAGTTTCCATTTATAGGTCTTTTGTCTACTTTAGGTGACTTGGAGGGTGGTGTAGTAAAATTTTACAAAAAATTGAATCTTTATATTAGTACCCTCCCACACACATCTCAAGATCAGATTTTTGCCCAATTTGAATCCACGGATTGGTATCTACACAGGAAAATACTGTTCAACTTGTAAAATGACATTTTACTGCATTGTCTTATGATTTCTCTTCACTAGTATTACACTGTGAGATTCCTGCCATCCTCTTATATATGGATTATCACTATAAGATTTACTTACCAAGGTTTACTTAACATTGCACGTTGGTCCTAGAGTTATGTAGGTTTATGTATGACATGTGATTACTCAGGTAGTTTGTTACCCCCCCTCCCCCCACCTTCCCTTTTCCCCTTTTTCACCACTCTTTTTCTTTTTCTGATCTCGCATTCTTTTTATACTGACTTTTAATGTGTGTTTATGCGGTGTATGGACTTTTGCATTCCTTTATGTATCACCGGGTACCTAATGGTATATTCAATCGTTTTTCATCCGATACTAATATCTGACCCTATCACTGATGTCTGTACTCGACCATCTTGGTCCATATGCTGTTTGTTCCCTCATTTATAAAAGCAATAAACATTATTTGAAAAAAAAAAAGACACAACATCATTGTTACTTCAGTTTCAACATCTGGGTCCGTTATCTGAAGGTTTGCAGTAATGCAGTGCAGATGTTACAAGCCTCTATACTTGTATCCCGCATGAAGTGGGAATGGAGGCTGTGAGGCTTCTTATTGAGGATAATGCAGTGTATCAGGGCCTAGAGATAGGCTTTTTCATGCAGTTGCTTGATAAGGTCCTCAAGAGAAATTATTTTGATTTCAATGGTGGCTTCCTGCTACAGATAGCAGGCTGTGCGATGGAGTCAGCAGTGGCCCCATCGTACGCTAATGCATTTATGGACCAGGTTGAAAAAAATATGTTTTATCTAGACCCCGTGGTGTCTTCTCAAGTGATTTATTACAAACGGTATATAGATGACTTGCTGGTCTTGTGGTAGGGTCCCAGGGAACAACTGGTCTCACTTTGGGATAACCACAATGATACGCAGCACATGGTAAAATTCACTTATATAGTGGACAAGTTAGCGATTAACTATCTGTATGTGACTATTACCTGTAAGGATAATGCACTTAAGACCTCGCTATTCGTCAAACCAACTGATAGGAATACCCTGTTGAATCACCAGAGTTTTCGTCCATTGCCATTGCATAAGGGATTACTGTACCCCCAATTTTTTGCGAGTACGGCGCATTACCTCTGATCCAGATGAGATGATAGTGGCATTGGAAAATATGCTTAAGAATTTTGCAGAACGGGGTTATCCCATCAGGGAATTAGAGTCATCCAAGGCACGGGTTTTAGCGTTGACAAGAGAACAAACCTTATGTCCTACTATTAGACATGCTGCGCTTTCCAGCACGAGGTTACCATGGGTTAATAAATATACCACCACTACTGTGAGATCAGTCAAGAAAGCCAGGCAGCTAAGGTCGATTATACAAACAGATACGGCATTATCAAGTTTAGCAGACACTAGCCTTTCTCTGACGTCCTAGTGGATGCTGGGAACTCCGTAAGGACCATGGGGAATAGCGGCTCCGCAGGAGACTGGGCACAAAAGTAAAAGCTTTAGGACTACCTGGTGTGCACTGGCTCCTCCCCCTATGACCCTCCTCCAAGCCTCAGTTAGATTTTTGTGCCCGGCCGAGAAGGGTGCACACTAGGGGCTCTCCTGAGCTTCTTAGTGAAAGTTTTAGTTTTAGGTTTGTTATTTTCTCTAACGTCCTAAGTGGATGCTGGGGACTCCGTAAGGACCATGGGGAATAGCGGCTCCGCAGGAGACTGGGCACATCTAAAGAAAGCTTTAGGACTATCTGGTGTGCACTGGCTCCTCCCCCCATGACCCTCCTCCAAGCCTCAGTTAGATCTTTGTGCCCGAACGAGAAGGGTGCACACTAGGGGCTCTCCTGAGCTTCTTAGTGAAAGTTTTAGTTTAGGTTTTTTATTTTCAGTGAGACCTGCTGGCAACAGGCTCACTGCATCGAGGGACTAAGGGGAGAAGAAGCGAACTCACCTGCGTGCAGAGTGGATTGGGCTTCTTAGGCTACTGGACATTAGCTCCAGAGGGACGATCACAGGCCCAGCCATGGATGGGTCCCAGAGCCGCGCCGCCGGCCCCCTTACAGAGCCAGAAGGCAGAAGAGGTCCGGAAAATCGGCGGCAGAAGACGTCCTGTCTTCAACAAGGTAGCGCACAGCACTGCAGCTGTGCGCCATTGCTCCTCAGCACACTTCACACTTCGGTCACTGAGGGTGCAGGGCGCTAGGGGGGGGCGCCCTGAGCAGCAATAAAAACCCCTTGGCTGGCGAAAATACATCACATATAGCCCCCAGGGCTATATGGATGAATTTTAACCCCTGCCAGAATCCATAAAAAAGCAGGAGAAAAGTCCGCGAAAAAGGGGCGTAGCCTATCTCCTCAGCACACTGGCGCCATTTTCCCTCATTTTCCGTTGGAGGGAAGCTCCCCTGGCTCTCCCCTGCAGTCACTACACTACAGAAAGGGTTAAAAAAGAGAGGGGGGGCACTAATTACGCGCAGTATTAAAGATACAGCAGCTATAAGGGGAAAAACACTTATATAAGGTTATCCCTGTATATATATAGCGCTCTGGTGTGTGCTGGCAAACTCTCCCTCTGTCTCCCCAAAGGGCTAGTGGGGTCCTGTCCTCTATCAGAGCATTCCCTGTGTGTGTGCTGTATGTCGGTACGTTTGTGTCGACATGTATGAGGAGAAAAATGATGTGGAGACGGAGCAGATTGCCTGTAATAGTGATGTCACCCCCTAGGGGGTCGACACCTGAGTGGATGAACTGTTGGAAGGAATTACGTGACAGTGTCAGCTCTGTATAAAAGACAGTGGTTGACATGAGACAGCCGGCTACTTAGCTTGTGCCTGTCCAGACGTCTCATAGGCCGTCAGGGGCTCTAAAGCGCCCGTTACCTCAGATGGCAGATATAGACGCCGACACGGATACTGACTCCAGTGTCGACGGTGAAGAGACAAATGTGACTTCCAGTAGGGCCACACGTTACATGATTGAGGCAATGAAAAATGTTTTACACATTTCTGATAATACGAGTACCACCAAAAAGGGGTATTATGTTCGGTGAGAAAAAACTACCTGTAGTTTTCCTGAATCTGAGAAATTAAATGAGGTGTGTGATGATGCGTGGTTTTCCCCCGATAACAACTGATAATTTCTAAAATGTTATTGGCATTATATCCTTTCCCGCCAGAGGTTAGGGTGCGTTGGGAAACACCCCCTAGGGTGGATAAAGCGCTCACACGCTTGTAAGGGCTCTACCCTCTCCTGAGATGGCCGCCCTTAAGGATCCTGCTGATAGAAAGCAGGAGGGTATCCTAAAATGTATTTACACACATACTGGTGTTATACTGCGACCAGCAATCGCCTCAGCCTGGATGTGCAGTGCTGGGTTGGCGTGGTCGGATTCCCTGACTGAAAATATTGATACCCTAGATAGGGACAGTATATTTTTGCCTATAGAGCATTTAAAAGATGCATTTCTATATATGCGTGATGCACAGCGGAATATTTGCCGACTGGCATCAAGTCTAAGTGCGTTGTCCATTTCTACCAGTAGAGGGTTATGGACACGTCAGTGGTCAGGTGATGCGTATTCCAAACGGCATTTGGAAGTATTGCCTTAGTAAGGGGAGGAGTTATTTGGGGTCGGTCTTTCAGACCTGGTGGCCACGGCAACAGCTGGGAAATCCACGTTTGTACCCCAGGTCGCCTCTCAACATGAGAAGACGCCGTATTATCAGGCGCAGTCTTTTCGTGGACAAGCGGGCAAAAGGTTCCTCATTTCTGCCCCGTGACAGAGGGAGAGGAAAAAGGCTGCAGAAATCAGCCAGTTCCCAGGAACAGAAACCCTCTCCCGCCTCTGCCAAGCCCTCAGTATGACGCTGGGGCTTTACAAGCAGAATCAGGCACGGTGGGGGGCCCGTCTCAATGAATTTCAGCGCGCAGTGGGCTCACTCGCAAGTAGACCCCTGGATCCTTCAGGTGATATCTCAGGGGTACAAATTAGAATTCGAGACGTCTCCCCCTTGCCGTTTCCTAAAGTCGGCTTTACCGATGTCTCCTTCTGACAGGGAGACAGTTTTGGAAGCCATTCACAAGCTGTATTCCCAGCAGGTGATAATCAAGGTACCCCTCCTGCAACAGGGAACGGGGTATTATTCCACACTGTTGTGGTACCGAAGCCGGACGGCTCGGTGAGACCGATTCTAAATCTAAAATCTAAAATCTTTGAACACTTACATACAGAGGTTCAAATTCAAGATTGAGTCACTCAGAGCAGTGATTGCGAACCTGGAAGAAGGGGACTACATGATGTCTCGGGACATCAAGGATGCTTACCTTCATGTCAAAATTTACCCTTCTCACCAAGGGTACCTCAGGTTTATGGTACAGAACTGTCACTATCAGTTCAGACGCTGACGTATGGATGGTCCACGGCACCCCGGGTCTTTACCAAGGTAATTGCCGAAATGATGATATTCCTTCGAAGGAAGGGAATTTTAGTTATCCCTTACTTGGACGATTCCCTGATAAGGGTAAGATCCAGGGAACAGTTGGAGGTCGGTGTAGCACTATCTCAGGTAGTGTTGCGGCAGCACGATTGGATTCTCAATATTCCAAAATCGCAGCTGGTTCCGACGACTTGTCTTCTGTTCCTAGGGATGATCCTGGACACAGTCCAGAAAAAGGTGTTTCTCCCGGAGGAGAAAGCCAGGGAGTTATCCGAGCTAGTCAGGAACCTCCTAAAACCGAGCCAAGTCTCAGTGCATCAATGCACAAGGGTTCTGGGTAAAATGGTGGCTTCCTACAAAGCAATCCCATTCGGCAGATTCCACGCAAGAACTTTCCAGTGGGACCTGCTGGACAAATGGTCCGGGTCGCATCTTCAGATGCATCAGCGGATAACCCTGTCACCAAGGACAAGGGTGTCCCTCCTGTGGTGGTTGCAGAGTGCTCATCTTCTAGAGGGCCGCAGATTCGGCATTCAGGACTGGGTCCTGGTGACCACGGATGCCAGCCTGCGAGGTTGGGGAGCAGTCACACAGGGAAGGAATATCCAGGGCTTATGGTCAAGCCTGGAGACATCACTTCACATAAATATCCGGAAGCTAAGGGCCATTTACAATGCTCTAAGCTTAGCAAGACCTCTGCTTCAAGGTCAGCCGGTGTTGATCCAGTCGGACAACATCACGGCAGTCACCCACGTAAACAGACAGGGTGGCACAAGAAGCAGGAGGGCAATGGCAGAAGCTGCAAGGATTCTTCGCTGGGCGGAAAATCATGTGATAGCACTGTCAGCAGTATTCATTCCGGGAGTGGACAACTGGGAAGCAGACTTCCTCAGCACGACCTCCACCCGGGAGAGTGGGGACTTCACCCAGAAGTCTTCCACATGATTGTGAACCGTTGGGAAAAACTCGACAGGTATTGCGCCAGGTCAAAGGACCCTCAGGCAATAGCTGTAGACGCTCTGGTAACACCGTGGGTGTACCAGTCAGTGTATGTGTTCCCTCCTCTGCCTCTCATACCCAAGGTACTGAGATTGATAAGATGGAGAGGAGTAAGCACTATATTCGTGGCTCCGGATTGGCCAAGAAGGACTTGGTAACCGGAACTTCAAGAGATGCTCACGGAGGATCCGTGGCCTCTACCTCTAAGAAGGGACCTGCTCCAGCAAGGACCCTGTCTGTTCCAAGACTTACCGCGGCTGCGTTTGACGGCATGGCGGTTGAACGCCGGATCCTGAAGGAAAAAAGGCATTCCGGATGAAGTCATCCCTATCCTGATCAAAGCCAGGAAGGATGTAACCGCAAAACATTATCACCGCATTTGGCGAAAATATGTTGCATGGTGCGAGGCCAGTAAGGCCCGACGGAGGAAATTCAACTGGGTCGATTCCTACATTTCCTGCAAACAGGAGTGTCTATGGGCCTGAAATTGGGGTCCATTAAGGTTCAAATTTTGGCCCTGTCAATTTTCTTCCAAAAAGAACTAGCTTCAGTCCCTAAAGTTCAGACGTTTGTAAAAGGGGTACTGCATATACAGCCTCCTTTTGTGCCTCCAGTGGCACTTTGGGATCTCAATGTAGTTTTTGGGTTCCAAAAGTCACATTGGTTTGAACCACTTAAATCTGTGGAGTTAAAATATCTCACATGGAAAGTGGTCATGCTGTTGGCCCTGGCCTGGGTCAGGCGCGTGTCAGAATTGGCGGCTTTATCCTGTAAAAGCCCTTATCTGATTTTCCATTCGGACAGGGCGGAATTGAGGACTCGTCCTCAGTTTCTCCCTAAGGTGGTTTCAGCGTTTCACCTGAACCAACCTATTGTGGTGCCTGCGGCTACTAGGGACTTGGAGGACTCCAAGTTGCTAGACGTTGTCAGGGCCCTGAAAATATATGTTTCCAGGACGGCTGGAGTCAGGAAATCTGACTCGCTGTTTATCCTGTATGCACCCAACAAGCTGGGTGCTCCTGCTTCTAAGCAGACTATTGCTCGTTGGATTTGTAGTACAATTCAGCTTGCACATTCTGTGGCAGGCCTGCCACAGCCAAAAATCTGTAAATGCCCACTCCACAAGGAAGGTGGGCTCATCTTGGGCGGCTGCCCGAGGGGTCTCGGCTTTACAACTTTGCCGAGCAGCTACTTGGTCAGGAGCAAATACGTTTGTAAAATTCTACAAAATTGATACCCTGGCTGAGGAGGACCTGGAGTTCTCTCATTTGGTGCTGCAGAGTCATCCGCACTCTCCCGCCCGTTTGGGAGCTTTGGTATAATCCCCATGGTCCTTACGGAGTCCCCAGCATCCACTTAGGACGTTAGAGAAAATAAGAATTTACTTACCGATAATTCTATTTCTCGTAGTCCGTAGTGGATGCTGGGCGCCCATCCCAAGTGCGGATTGTCTGCAATACTGGTACATAGTTATTGTTACCAAAAAAATCGGGTTATTGCTGTAGTGAGCCATCTTTTCTAGAGGCTCCTCTGTTATCATGCTGTTAACTGGGTTCAGATCACAAGTTGTACGGTGTGATTAGTGTGGCTGGTATGAGTCTTACCCGGGATTCAAAATCCTTCCTTATTGTGTACGCTCGTCCGGGCACAGTATCCTAACTGAGGCTTGGAGGAGGGTCATGGGGGGAGGAGCCAGTGCACACCAGATAGTCCTAAAGCTTTCTTTAGATGTGCCCAGTCTCCTGCGGAGCCGCTATTCCCCATGGTCCTTACGGAGTCCCCAGCATCCACTACGGACTACGAGAAATAGAATTATCGGTAAGTAAATTCTTATTTTCAGTGAGACCTGCTGGCAACAGGCTCACTGCATCGAGGGACTAAGGGGAGAAGAAGCGAACTCACCTGAAGTGCAGAGTGGATTGGGCTTCTTAGGCTACTGGACACCATTAGCTCCAGAGGGACCGAACACAGGCCCAGCCTCGGAGCTCGGTCCCAGAGCCGCGCCGCCGGCCCCCTTACAGAGCCAGAAGCAAGAAGAGGTCCGGAAAAATCGGCGGCAGAAGACATCAGTCTTCAACAAGGTAGCGCACAGCACTGCAGCTGTGCGCCATTGTTACTCAGGCACACTTCACACTCCGGTCACTGAGGGTGCAGGGCGCTAGGGGGGGGCGCCCTGATCAGCAATGTAAAACACCTTGGCTGGCATAAATACACCACATATAACCCTCAGGGCTATATGGATGTATTTTAACCCCTGCCAGAACTTACAAAAAAGCGGGAGAAAAGGCCGCCGAGAAGGGGGCGGAGCCTATCTCCTCAGCACACAGGCGCCATTTTCCATCACAGCTCCGCTGGAAGGACGTCTCCCTGACTCTCCCCTGCAGTCCTGCACTACAGAAAAGGGTAAAAAAGAGAGGGGGGGCACTAATTTGGCGCAGTTTTGATACTAACAGCAGCTATAAAGGGAAAAGCACATTTTATAGTGGTATTCCTGTTTATATATAGCGCTCTGGTGTGTGCTGGCATACTCTCCCTCTGTCTCCCCAAAGGGCTAGTGGGGTCCTGTCCTCTATCAGAGCATTCCCTGTGTGTGTGCGGTGTGTCGGTACGATTGTGTCAACATGTTTGAGGAGGAAAATGAGATGGAGGCGGAGCAATTGCCTATTATACAGTTGTCACCCCCTGGGGAGTCGACACCTGAGTGGATGAGCTTATGGAAGGAATTGCGTGACAGTGTCAGCTCGTTACGACAGACAGTTGACGACATGAGACAGCCGGGGTCTCAAACGCCATCAGGGGCTTTAAAACGCCCGTTACCTCAAATGGCAGACACAGACACGGATACTGACTCCAGTGTCGACGATGATGAGACAAACGTGACTTCCACTAGGGCCACACGTTACATGATTGAAGCAATTAAAAATGTAT
This sequence comes from Pseudophryne corroboree, assembly GCF_028390025.1. NCBI lineage: Eukaryota > Metazoa > Chordata > Amphibia > Anura > Myobatrachidae > Pseudophryne > Pseudophryne corroboree. The sequence continues at coordinate 555,838,711 of NC_086444.1, forward strand.
TGCATATATCTGATAATACAAGTACCACTAAAAAGGGTATTATGTTTGGTGAGAAAAAACTGCCTGTAGTTTTTCCTGTATCCGAGGAATTAAATGAAGTGTGTGATGAGGCGTGGGTTTCCCCCGATAAAAAACTGATAATTCCTAAAAGGTTATTGGCATCGTACCCTTTCCCGCCAGAGGATAGGGCACGTTGGGAAACACCCCCTAGGGTGGATAAAGCGCTCACACGTTTGTCAAAACAGGTAGCACTACCCTCTCCTGATACGGCCGCCCTAAAGGAACCAGCCGATAGAAAGCTGGAGAATATCCTAAAATGTATATACTCTCACACAGGTGTTATACTGCGACCAGCAATCGCCTCAGCCTGGATGTGCAGTGCGGGCCTGGCGTGGTCGGATTCCCTGACTGAAAATATTGATACCGTAGATAGGGACAGTATATTACTGACTATAGAGCATTTGAAGGATGCATTTCTATATATGCGTGATGCACAGAGGGATATTTGCCGACTGGCATCAAGAGTTAGCGCGCTGTCCATTTCTGCTAGAAGAGGTTTATGGACGCGGCAGTGGTCAGGTGATGCGGATTCTAAAAGGCACATGGAAGTATTGCCTTATAAGGGAGAGGAGTTATTTGGGGTAGGTCTATCAGACCTGGTAGCCACGGCAACTGCTGGAAAATCCACATTTTTACCCCAGGTAGCTTCTCAACCTAAGAAGACGCCGTATTATCAGGCGCAGTCCTTTCGGCCCCATAAGGGCAAGCAGGCAAAAGGCGCCTCATTTATGCCCCGTGGCAGAGGGAGAGGAAAAAGGCTGCAACGAACAGCCAGTTCCCAGGAACAAAAGCCCTCCCCCGCCTCCGCAAAGTCCTCAGCATGACGCTGGGGCTTTACAAGCAGACACGGTGGGGGCCCGTCTCAAGAAGTTCAGTGCGCAGTGGGCTCACTCGCAAGTGGACCCCTGGATCCTTCAAGTGGTATCTCAGGGGTACAAATTGGAATTCGAGACGTCTCCCCCTCGCCGTTTTCTAAAGTCTGCTTTACCGACGTCTCCCTCAGACAGGGAGGCAGTATTGGATGCCATTCACAAGCTGTATTCCCAGCAGGTGATAATCAAGGTACCCCTCCTACAACAGGGAAAGGGGTACTATTCCACACTATTTGTGGTACCGAAGCCGGACGGCTCGGTGAGACCAATTTTAAACCTAAAATCCTTGAACACTTACATACAAAGGTTCAAATTCAAGATGGAGTCACTCAGAGCAGTGATTGCAAACCTGGAAGACGGGGACTATATGGTGTCTCTGGACATCAAAGATGCTTACCTACATGTCCCAATTTGCCCTTCTCACCAAGGGTACCTTAGGTTTGTGGTACAGAACTGTCACTATCAGTTTCAGACGCTGCCGTTTTGATTGTCCACGGCACCCCGGGTCTTTACCAAGGTAATGGCCGAAATGATGATACTCCTTCGAAAAAAGGGAGTTTTAGTTATCCCTTACTTGGACGATCTCCTGAGATCCAGGGAACAGTTGGAAGTTGGGGTAGCACTATCTCAGATAGTGCTGCGCCAGCACGGTTGGATTCTCAATATTCCAAAATCTCAGCTGATCCCGACTACCCGACTCCTATTCCTAGGGATGATCCTGGACACAGTCCAGAAAAAGGTGTTTCTCCCGGAGGAGAAAGCCAGGGAGTTATCCGAACTAGTCAGAAATCTCCTAAAACCAGGCCAAGTCTCAGTGCATCAATGCACAAGGGTCCTGGGAAAGATGGTGGCTTCTTACGAAGCAATCCCATTCGGCAGATTCCACGCAAGAACCTTCCAGTGGGATCTGCTAGACAAATGGTCCGGGTCGCATCTTCAGATGCATCAGCGGATAATCTTGTCACCAAGGACAAGGGTGTCTCTCCTGTGGTGGTTGCAGAGTGCTCATCTTCTAGAGGGCCGCAGATTCGGCATTCAGGACTGGGTCCTGGTGACCACGGATGCCAGCCTGAGAGGCTGGGGAGCAGTCACACAGGGACGAAATTTCCAGGGCTTGTGGTCAAGCCCGGAGACATCACTCCACATAAATATCCTGGAGCTAAGGGCCATCTACAATGCTCTAAACCTAGCAAGACCTCTGCTTCAAGGTCAGCCGGTGCTGATCCAGTCAGACAACATCACGGCAGTCGCCCACGTAAACAGACAGGGCGGCACAAGAAGCAGGAGGGCAATGACAGAAGTTGCAAGGATTCTTCGCTGGGCGGAAAATCATGTGATAGCACTGTCAGCAGTGTTCATTCCGGGAGTGGACAACTGGGAAGCAGACTTCCTCAGCAGACACGACCTCCATCCGGGGGAGTGGGGACTTCACCCAGAAGTCTTCCACATGATCGTGAACCGTTGGGAAAAACCAAAGGTGGACATGATGGCGTCCCGCCTCAACAAAAAACTGGACAGGTATTGCGCCAGGTCAAGGGACCCTCAGGCAATAGCTGTGGACGCTCTGGTAACACCGTGGGTGTACCAGTCAGTGTATGTGTTCCCTCCTCTGCCTCTCATACCCAAGGTACTGAGGATCATAAGAAGGAGAGGAGTAAGGACTATACTCGTGGCTCCGGATTGGCCAAGAAGGACTTGGTACCCGGAACTTCAAGAGATGCTCACAGAGGACCCGTGGCCTCTACCTCTAAGAAAGGACCTGCTTCAGCAGGGACCCTGTCTGTTCCAAGACTTACCGCGGCTGCGTTTGACGGCATGGCGGTTGAACGCCGGATCCTGAAGGAAAAAGGCATTCCGGATGAAGTCATCCCTACCCTGATCAAAGCCAGGAAGGATGTGACCGTGCAACATTATCACCGGATTTGGCGTAAATATGTTGCGTGGTGCGAGGCCAGGAAGGCCCCTACAGAGGAATTTCAACTGGGTCGTTTCCTACATTTCCTGCAAACAGGACTGTCTATGGGCCTAAAATTAGGGTCCATTAAGGTTCAAATTTTGGCCCTGTCGATTTTCTTCCAGAAAGAACTGGCTTCAGTTCCTGAAGTTCAGACGTTTGTCAAGGGGGTACTGCATATACAGCCTCCTTTTGTGCCTCCAGTGGCACCTTGGGATCTCAATGTAATTTTGGGGTTCCTAAAATCACATTGGTTTGAACCACTCTCCACTGTGGACTTAAAATATCTCACTTGGAAAGTGGTAATGTTGTTAGCCCTGGCTTCAGCCAGGCGTGTCTCAGAATTGGCTGCTTTATCCTATAAAAGCCCTTACCTAATTTTTCATACGGACAGGGCAGAATTGAGGACTCGTCCTCAATTTCTCCCTAAGGTGGTTTCAGCATTTCACTTGAACCAGCCTATTGTGGTGCCTGCGGCTACTAGGGACTTGGAGGACTCCAAGTTGCTGGACGTAGTCAGGGCCCTGAAAATATATGTTTCCAGGACGGCTGGAGTCAGGAAATCTGACTCGCTGTTTATCCTGTATGCACCCAATAAGCTGGGTGCTCCTGCTTCAAAGCAGACTATTGCTCGTTGGATTTGTAGTACAATTCAGCTTGCACATTCTGTGGCAGGCCTGCCACAGCCTAAATCTGTAAAAGCCCATTCCACAAGGAAGGTGGGCTCATCTTGGGCGGCTGCCCGAGTGGTCTCGGCTTTACAACTTTGCCGAGCAGCTACTTGGTCAGGGGCAAACACGTTTGCTAAATTCTACAAATTTGATACCCTGGCTGAGGAGGACCTGGAGTTCTCTCATTCGGTGCTGCAGAGTCATCCGCACTCTCCCGCCCGTTTGGGAGCTTTGGTATAATCCCCATGGTCCTTACGGAGTTCCCAGCATCCACTAGGACGTCAGAGAAAATAAGAATTTACTTACCGATAATTCTATTTCTCATAGTCCGTAGTGGATGCTGGGCGCCCATCCCAAGTGCGGATTGTCTGCAATACTTGTACATAGTTATTGTTACAAAAATCGGGTTATTATTGTTGTGAGCCATCTTTTCAGAGGCTCCTCTGTTATCATGCTGTTAACTGGGTTCAGATCACAGGTTGTACGGTGTGATTGGTGTGGCTGGTATGAGTCTTACCCGGGATTCAAAATCCTTCCTTATTGTGTACGCTCGTCCGGGCACAGTATCCTAACTGAGGCTTGGAGGAGGGTCATAGGGGGAGGAGCCAGTGCACACCAGGTAGTCCTAAAGCTTTTACTTTTGTGCCCAGTCTCCTGCGGAGCCGCTATTCCCCATGGTCCTTACGGAGTTCCCAGCATCCACTACGGACTATGAGAAATAGAATTATCGGTAAGTAAATTCTTATTATTACCTAGCTACAAACGAAGTAGAAATATAAGTGATTATGTCATTAAATTGGATGTCACTAATATGAATAAGTACAAGGAGTCCCATTTCTTGAGACAAAAAACAACAGGATGCTTTAGATGTCTTGGATGTGCTACTTGCAATACGCTGATCACCCTTTAACAGGTAAAAATTTAAAAATTAAACATCAATTGACGTGTACAACCACACACGTGGTTTGTATGCTTACGTGTCAGTGTTGCCTTGCCTATGTTGGCAAGACCATACGCCAATTCCGTGAAAGGATGGCTTCCGCTTTACATCATAGTGCGATTAAAAAAGCACATGAAAAGGGCACCAGTGATAAGCCATTTGCACGTCATTGTTTGGCTGCTAACCATGGAGTGGCTAGTGTTAGAGCCATTCTTATAGATCATGTTCCCCTTACAATAAGGGGTGGTAATAGAGACAGGTGTTTACAGCAGAAGGAGTCTAGGTGGATTTACACTTTGGGCACTTTGTTTCCCAGTGGACTCAATGAGAACCTGGGGCTTCAGTGCTTTTTATGACTTGTTATAGCCCCACCGAACATAGTATTCATATAACATTGGCTGCACTTAGTGGCCATAGTAATTTAATCATCTGCAGGTTTTGTATTAGACTGTGGTGTAGTAAACGTTATAGATACAGTAGTTTCAATTATAGTCTATAGATATTACAGCTATTTGCTCTTAACGAGTACCCTCTGTCAGCATTACATAGCCTCATAATTCAGTTATTGTATGTGTATATGTGTTTTTTTTTGTTTTTTTTTTTTTTTTGTTTCTGTGAACAACAATGTTTTGTTTTGCTGATCTCCATGGTAACTCGCCTGCGACGCAGTGTGCCGTGACATCAGAGTAAGGTGACGCGGAAGTGTGGATGAACACGCTAGCGGACGGTCGCGCCGTGGAGCAGGTGAGTATGGTTTGCACTAATGTCTGTTCTTGTCATGTATAAATGTTGTTTTTTTTACAGTAGCTCACTCAGTTTGTCTGGCCCTGAGGACGGGGTGCTGTCCCCGAAAACATGTTGGCGCAATAAACTGACACTTCAGTAACTTCTTGTCACCAGTCTGCTTGAGTGCTGCTACCATTGTAAATGTGTGTATATATATATATATATATATATATATATATATATATATATAGTTATCACAGAAAAGGAATCCGGGAAGCCGCACTGACACTCTCAGAAGAAAGATCCAGGTGTCCGGTCAATAAAGTTAATGTAACATCTCATATCCACGTAGCAACATAGACAGGACCAGCACACTGTAATTTTGTCAAAAATGCCGTATTTACTCCATATAAGTGAATAAAGATACAAGGCTCGTCATATACTCATCGTCTGGCAAGCACAGGGAAACACAGTAGACCTCCCAAACAGCCGTTTTCGGACTTAATCCATCATCAGGGGAACAGTCATAAAAGTGCCATAGTGCGTTGTGCAAAAAATTCCTGTATAAAGTGCCGAAACCATGTTCACTTGTGTGCTCTATTTAAGCACACCTAATGACGCTTACCTGTCACACCTGAAGTCGCCGTCATCACTCCCCGCCGCTCAGAACTGTCACCCCGCCTGGCCGGGACCCACCGCCGCCGGAGCGCACGCCAATGTCCCACATGGCCGGAAGTCCGGGTGCGCGACACGCACGCGTCACCCAACCGGAAGTCCGGACCCGTGGAACGCATCATGCGCTCCACCGACGGCGCAGCCACCAACCCCGCAAGGCAACCACATTCAGAGCAATCAGGGTGCATGCCCGGGACCAGGTGCCACAGATTGCGTCTATAACAGTATATAATTAACATATCCACCACCATAAACGTGTTCACCACCTAACTAATTAAGTGAACACCACTCAATACTGTCCCGCATCAGGTCCATTGGTTAATAAGATGTCACCATTCAATATCGGGAGAAAAAGATACCACGATGCAGGACAGTATTAACAGAGCTAACATCATGTACTATCTAAAACACGGAGAATGATAATGAAACAACCTATTAATAAAGCCCAAAATCAACACATTTGTTCATTATACATAGCCATATATCGCTAATGGGATCTTCAATCTATCACCAGCGCCAGTCCTACAAAAAAGAGGCAAATGAGCATTCCTCATTTAATCCATTAGGGGCCATCGCATCCAGCATGTAAATCCACCAGCATTCCTGTTGTAGTAGCAGTCTATGCCTATCTCCTCCCCTTCTCAAAGGTGGTACATGGTCTATAGGCATAAATTTAAATTCGCTTAGTTTGTGTCCCATGGCCACAAAGTGTCTAGCCACCGGTGGCGTGCTTCCATCCATTTTCTGATATGCCTTTTTTATGGAGGATCTATGCATGGCTATCCTCTCCTTCAACATCCGTATCGTTTTCCCTATATAGATTTTCCCACAGGGACAAAGGATCATATATGTCACAAATTTAGTGTCACACGACATCCGGAATCGTAACTGGTACACTGTTCCTTTGGTAGGATGACTGCATGTCTTTCCTGTCATCATAAAGCTGCAATTCACACAGCCATGGCACTTAAAGGCACCCTTTTGTAACTGCAGCCATCTGTTACCCCTACCCACTCTGGGGCTGATGTCGGAAAAGGTCACCTCCTCTTTCAAGTTATGGCTACGACGGTAGCCAAATAATGGTGTCTCTTCGCAGAAGTGTTTCATCACTGGATCGGTCTGCAATATATGCCAGTGTTTCAAGATAGATTGACGAGCCTTACTTGAGGAAATCGAATATGTGCTAGCGTACACCATTCTGTTACTCTTTGGTCTCTGTTGGGGTTTCAGTAGTTCTTCCCGGGATAGTTGCAAACAACGGGTTATCGCCTCTTTCACTTCCCTTGCGTCATAACCCCTATCAACAAATTTATCACCCATAGATTGTAGGGCCTCAGGTAATGCAGCTCTGTCAGAGACAATTCTTGCGACCCGAATCAGTTGTGAGTATGGTAGTCCTTTCTTTAACGCTACCGGATGAAAGCTTGACGCAAGCAAGAGAGAGTTTTTGTCAGTGGGCTTCCTATACATGCCAGTCGTCAATGTCCCATGTTGTATACGCACCAAAACATCCAAATAACTAATCTCAACATCACTACTGGCACTGGTGAATTTGATAGATCCCGGTAATTTGTTAAGTTTATCAACAAAATCATCTAATAGTTTCTGTCCACCAGTCCACAGCATGAATAAGTCGTCAATAAAACGTACATAGAACTTTATATGCCGTGAGAATATGGGGTCACCCATGATATGCAATAACTCATACTGGTACATAAAAATATTGGCGTAGGATGGGGCCATATTAGACCCCATCGCCGTACCCTTGAGCTGCAAAAAAAATGAATTATTAAATAAGAAGTAGTTCTTATGAAGAACCACTTCAATCAGTAACATTAAGAATTCCAATGGTGGACGTTCATACTGTGGACTGTGGCCAACAACATTTCTGACAGCAGCAATGCCTTCCTCATGACCAATATTCGTGTATAAGCTGGTGACATCTAGTGTCACCAATAAACATCCAGGTACCAGTGGACCGGTGGCTCTTAATTTACACAAAAAATCTGTAGTGTCCCTGATGTAATAAGGTGTGTTCTGGACCTCCGGTTGCAAATGGTGGTCAATGTACTGGGATATAGGTTGACCCAAAGATCCCCTCGAGGATATTATGGGCCTACCCGGAGGTTTAACTAGCGTTTTGTGCACTTTAGGTAGCACGTAAATTAACGGGATTATAGGAAATTCTTGTGTCAAAAAGTCAACCGTCATTTCATCAATCCAGTTATTAGACCTACCCAAGAGAATGATGGAATCAATCTCTCTCTTATAACGCTCAGTCGGATCACCGGGCAGAAGTTTATAGCATGTAGCGTCAGAGAGTTGGCGTGATATCTCATCAATATAATCCTGTCTATCCATTAAGACAATAGCCCCGCCCTTGTCGGCGGGGCGTTTGACTATTCCTGGATTGTCACGTAGGCTCTTAACAGCCTCCGTTTCTTGTCTAGACATATTAGAGAACCGTAGCCTAGTATTTTGTATGGAGGATAAAGTTTCACTCCGTACAAGCCTCATAAACGTTTCTATAGAGGCATTTGTTGCAGGTGGCTCGAAGGTACTCTTACCCCTAAACAGTGTGGGTTTTCCCTCTTGTTCCCCTTTCTTGAAAAAATGGTTTTTAAGCCTTAACTGTCTTTGAAATTTGTACAATTCAATTTCACAATTAAATTTATTTTGACGATATGTCTGTACATGAGTTAAACCCTTGGATAAGACAGATATCTCTAAATCAGTAGGGGAATAGGTCGATAAGTTCAACACTGCTACCTCCTGTCTCCCCTCTGACCTTTTCCTGTGGCTTTTGTGCCTCTGCCCTCCCCGTCTGCAAGGTTTTTTGGATTTCTGCTGCCCCTCACATAACTCCTGGTATTTGCTCTTTCGCCTAAAAAAGACGTCGAGCTCTTACCCTGGGCAGAAGTGTCTGAGTCACTATGCGAGGTCTGAGATTCTAAATCAGTAAAGTGCACATCATTCCTCCTCCTATATCCCTGTCCCATTCTCCAAGGTCTACGATTCAATGGTGAAAAAACCCAGGGATATACCCTAAGTTCCTTATAATCATCCTTAACCTTCTTATACTTGGTCTTCTTAAAGGCTAACAATTCATTTTTGAACGAGACCAAACTCTCGTCAAGTTGTGCCAACCAGTCCACTGTGCTGTCAGCTTTTAAAATGGCAAGACCCTGGGCTTCACACAAAGTTATTTCCCGTTTAACATTGTCTATGTCAGAATTTACTTGTTGTACTATTAGCACCATTAAATCAAAGCTGCACTGATTTAATATCTGGCACCACTGCCTGCAAAATTCTTTACTATTGCGCCCAATAGTCGGTTGGTTCCTAATCCTCAACCCTCTTGGGATGAGGTTCTCCTTATGATACTGGGAGAGCGTTAAACCATGCAATTCTAATTCAATCAACCGCTCGCGTAATTTAAGCAAATCACTATTTACTTCGGCTGGTGAATCTACATCAAAGGCAAGCTGATCAGTTGTGCTAAATAAAATACGACTGACATCTTTCTCAAGAAATCTCTTGGTTCCTGTGAGATTACCAATATCATTCTCCATCATATACCGAGTGAAAAACTAGTCATGTGCACTCCAAAAGAAACCAACACTAAACAAACAAATATAAATATATCATAAAAAGTTTAAAAATCCAATAGTGGTGCAGCTCCAATGTTTAATAAATAGTTATCACAGAAAAGGAATCCAGGAAGCCGCACTGACACTCTCAGAAGAAAGATCCAGGTGTCCGGTCAATAAAGTTAATGTAACATCTCATATCCACGTAGCAACATAGACAGGACCAGCACACTGTAATTTTGTCAAAAATGCCGTATTTACTCCATATAAGTGAATAAAGATACAAGGCTCGTCATATACTCATCGTCTGGCAAGCACAGGGAAACACAGTAGACCTCCCAAACAGCCGTTTTCGGACTTAATCCATCATCAGGGGAACAGTCATAAAAGTGCCATAGTGCGTTGTGCAAAAAATGCCTGTATAAAGTGCCGAAACCATGTTCACTTGTGTGCTCTATTTAAGCACACCTAATGACGCTTACCTGTCACACCTGAAGTCGCCGTCATCACTCCCCGCCGCTCAGAACTGTCACCCCGCCCGGCCGGGACCCACCGCCGCCGGAGCGCACGCCAATGTCCCACATGGCCGGAAGTCCGGGTGCGCGACACACACGCGTCACCCAACCGGAAGTCCGGACCCGTGGAACGCGTCATGCGCTCCACCGACGGCGCAGCCACCAACCCCGCAAGGCAACCACATTCAGAGCAATCAGGGTGCATGCCCGGGACCAGGTGCCACAGATTGCGTCTATAACAGTATATAATTAACATATCCACCACCATAAACGTGTTCACCACCTAACTAATTAAGTGAACACCCCTCAATACTGTCCCGCATCAGGTCCATTGGTTAATATATCATATAAAATTAATTGGTCTGCTTGTTTGTCTGGTTATGCATTTGGACACAGCTGCACCGATTGGGATAAAACCAACCTGGTGGTCCAGTTGAATCATGTCCAGGTTTTCGGGATTAGGGTGGAATGAACTGGTAAGAACTTTTACCCAATGAGCCTGTTCTGGTCCTTCCACTGGATGAATTTGGAAGTACACTTCACAGAGTGATAACATTGATACCTAGAAGACATACTAGGGGGTTTGGGTCTGTCAGACCTCACAGCGGAATGTGCCGGGAAAATCTTTGACCCAGGTAGCCTGTTCTGGGACTTTCACTTGATGGATATAGAAGAAAACTTTACAGTGGAAACATTGCATCCCAGGCGACATAATAGGGTGTTGGGGTCAGTCAGACCACATGGCAGGAAATGCGTCGGTAAGAACTGTGACCAAGGGAGCCTGTTCTGGACCTTCCACTGGATGGATTTAGAAGAAAACTAACATTGGATCCCAGAAGAAATACTAGGGGGTTGGGGTCAAGGTCAGACCTCCCTTTTGTGTACGATGGGTAGAACTTTGACCCAGGTAGCTTGTTCTGGGCCTTCCACTGGATGGATTTTAAGGAAAACTTTAATAAACTGTAATAACTGGATAACTGGATGAATTTTGAGGAAAACTTGAATGAACTAAAATAACTGACAGAAATGACCATTATTCAATGACCTGAAATAACTGACTGAAATAACCATAAATCAATTAACTAAAATAACTGACATGGAGGTAGGAATACAAAAACTCTTGTGTACCCAAAAGCCTTGTAATACCAATATTGATAACAGAATGAAAACTTTAGACCCATCTTGCAATGGAAAAGTGATTATAAATCTGAACAGAAAAAAGAAAAGTTAGGGATCAGAGCTACTGGTGACACCCCAAAAAACCTGCTGACTAGGAGAAGCCACTCTTCCTACTGAGCATATTCAATACAAACCTTGCAGTGGAATCAGCTCATTCTTTATTACATCTGTTATTGCAAAGCCTGTTTTACTGATGTGGGATTAATACGATCATTAATTGGTCATCTATTCCTTTATGTTCTTCCGACTTGTTTTTGATATTAAGCCCCTGATGAAGTCCAGTTGGACGAAACGCGTCGGGTTTCTGGTTCGGATATAAGATCATCGGATATGTAATAATTAAGAAAACCACATTGGACTTACCAATTATCCGCAATATATGGTGTCCATATCTGATGTCTGCATTTTGATTATGTCAGCCATTTGTTATTCACTGTGATTGTTGAATACTTTTATATAAATATATATAAAAAATATTTTAAAGTGATTTGTGGTCAAATTCTGGAAGATTTCATTGGGTTCAGCTCCCTTAGACACCACCCCTTTCTCTGCATATATATATATATATATATATATATATACACACACACAGTATATATATATATATATATATATATATATATATATATATACAGATATAAAACCACAGCTCTCGCCACCCCAGAAGCAGGGTACATGACTGCACTTACCACTCATAGGGTGGGTTGCACGCAGCCTATAACCACATACTTAAATAAATACAAACATAAAGTTCAGCACTCACCATAGCAAGCTCACTTATCCTCACCACATCAATAAATAAATTATGGGGGTTTAGTTAGTGAATTGGCCAATGCACAGAAGCATGCAAACCGATTGCCAAGGTACCCCACCCTCTTGCAGGTCCTACACTATCACAGAGTCTTAAAACCTGGCAACTGTTTTAAAGGTACACTAGTCACCTGACACTGGCTGATAAATTACAAAGAAACAGCTGACACAGGTTAAGGATAATTGAGTCTACATAGGGGTGCATGAAAAAGCTTATGGCCACAGTTAATAAGAGGTACCTTTAAAAGCCATAAGGTGTTTAGCAGGTGCACATTAAACCAAGTAGGCATATTTATTTGTAGTTATATTATGTGTGAAACAGTGCTGAATTTTCTGTTTGTATATATATACATCGTCATGATGCCGGTGGTCACATGACCAACACTGGAATCCCAACATTGAGAATGCCGACAGGGGATGGGGTAATCCTTTTACCCCTCCCCGACCTCTACACTAACCCAACCTGCCTGGTGCAGCGGCTAGGGCTAAGACTCTGAGGATGGCAGCTTGGGCTAAGACTCGGGTGGTGGTGTCTATGGCTAACCCCCTCTCTAGTACTTAACCCTAACCCGCCGGACCCTATCCCTAACAGTGACCCTGTTGTGGCACTGTTATTCTGAGTGACGTCGGGATTCCGGTGTCAGTGACATGACAGACGGCATCCCGACTGCTGGTATGCTAAATGCATCCTTGTATATACAGTATATATATATATATATATATATATATACATACATACAGGTGTATATATATATATATATATATATATATATGCATTAGAGCTGTCCAGTTCAGTTTTTTAGAAACTAACACAATTTTTGGGGTCTGAGTTAAACAGAATCCCGGCTCGGATCCCTTTAGGGGATCTGAGTGAACCAAATCCTGATTTGGAGCTTACCTTTGGTTTGGAACTTAAAATCAGAATCTTGTTATTGATGTTAATAATACTGTAGGAACAAACATACAAACCCAGTCCAGATCTGAGGACTATAATGTGACTCTAATAGGGCATGAGAAAGCTATGAAAGTGTGGACATAGCACTGGGGGCACTGGATCTCATAGGTCCCATATTGCCCAAGGCAGCTGCCTCTGCTTCCTGCCTCAAGTCCCAGCCTTGGCTGGCTGAAACATAAGGATTAGAGAACACAAGTGAAGGGAAATAGAATTAGGGGACATTAGGGGGAAGAGAGCAGAAAATACAAAAAAAGAACATGCATGGAAAGTATATTACCTGGCTGCACTGGGTGTAAGCCCCATAGGTAGTTATGCCCCTCCACCAACCTTAAGCATTACCTCCCAGCGATGCCGCACCCTTAAACTCCACCTCCAGGGGACATCATCTGTCAGTATCCAGTAGGACAAGCCACAAGGTAGAGGCTAGTGCTGTGGGAGAGGCTTGTGAATTGACCACATCACTGCAAGGGCAGGCACAGTCCTATCTCTTCTCCAGCTCGCAGTGCCTGTCCAGCTGTATTTAATAGATGGGGGCCTCCTGATAGAGAGCGGCCCTGGGTACTTACCTCCTGTGCCCTCCCCTTAATCCTGCTCTTGTACAGTATGTAGCCAATGGTTTTATATAGGGTTTGTGACAAGACTGTTATATGTATGTCAGGTATTCAACCCACAACCCAAAGTATGAGAAAACTATTTTTTGCCTATGGGGTTGATGCAGGCTGTAACATAACTGCATGTTGTTTTTGCTTTTACATAAATTAAACCTGGCAGGCAGTGGAGGGGTTACTGCTGTATGTGTTTGGGTTCCGGGTGCAGTGCAGGCAACACGTGAAGGTGAGGAAGTATACAGGCTCCAGTAGTAGCAGCAGCTCTGACTCTGGGACAGGGAAGAGGGAAGGTGATGTGCAGCGCCATAGACCATGCAGAAGTACAGTTACAGCATGTAGCATGTAAGAGGAAGAGGAGAGCAGGGGATGGAGTGTCCCATAGCCAATACATCTCACTGCAAAACATCAAGAATATCAGAAATAACAATGAAATACTTATTACTTTTTTTTATAATGAATTATTTGGAATGCTGCTTACTTACAATAGTTACAGTACCTGCACTACAGCCATTAGCAGCTACAATAATTATTCCGCTCTCTTATACTTGTGTAGCTCACCTCCTCTCAGAAATATGTTGTTACTGGCTGTGCAAAAGTCTTTGCTGTATTCTGCAAGATGGCATATTTCCATTATATTCTTTGTATTCAAACATCTGTCCCGAGTCCCATTAAAGCCACCCCACCATACCCCAAGATTTGTAACAGTTGGGTGCAGGGTGGCAAGTTGTCCCCTTGACTCATGGACTCATGTGCACTGAACACCCTGCACTAATTACAGTATAAATACACCTCTGGTTTCGTGGCATCGTATGTAATGTGATTCAAATAATATATGTTCACTTTGAATAGTAAAGCACTTAAGCAGTCCATACATTAGAAGGGAATTCAATTGTTTGAAAAGTCAGTTGGGTGTCTGATTTTTCCTATCTAATAGACAGGGGAAAAAACAGACACCCAAACGACTTTTCAAACAATTGAATATCCCCCTAAAGATTTAATATGTATTTTTGATCTTAATGTTGGTTGTTGGGTTTTTTTTTGTTTGTTTTTTTAATGCAATGGATAAACTGAATAATGCAAATACAAGTTAAAATGGACACACTGGGGTATATTTACTAAGGTCCCGATTTTGACCGAGATGCCGTTTTTTCTTCAAAGTGTCATCTCGGTAATTTACTAAGCAAAAATCTCGGCAGTGATGAGGGCATTCGTAATATTTTGGAAGTCCTAGGAAAAAATCACGAATCAATACACCATCGGTCAAATACGCCTGCAATTTGGTAGAAATCGGGAATTTACTAAAAAGTGCAAAACACAAACACTGCCGACAATAGCCAAACACTGCCGTGATAAAATACAAATCGTGAAAAAGTGCTAAAAAAAACAGACCTGCTTTTTTATCCCGTGTTTGTATAGGCAATGGCATGCACGGATCCATGAGATCCGTGCATGTTTTTCAGTGGGAAGGGGGGGGAAATGTTATAAATTTACAAAAAAAAAATGCGTGGGGTCCCCCCTCCTAAACCAAACCAGCCTCGGGCTCTTTGAGCCGGCCCTGGTTGCAAAAATATGGGAAAAAAATTGACAGGGGTTCCCCCATATTTAAGCAACCAGCACCGGGCTCTGCGCCTGGTCCTGGTTCCAAAAATACGGGGAACAAAAAGAGTAGGGGTCCCCCGTATTTTTGAAACCAGCACCGGGCTCCACTAGCTGGACAGATAATGCCACAGCCGGGGGTCACTTTTATACAGTGCCTTGCGGCCATGGCATCAAATATCCAACTAGTCACCCCTGGCCGGGGTACCCTGGGGGAGTGGGGACCCCTTCAATCAAGGGGTCCCCCCCCCCAGCCACCGAAGGGCCAGGGGTGAAGCCCGAGGCAGTCCCCCCCCATCCAATGGGCTGTGGATGGGAGGCTGATAGCCTTTGTTCAAAGTGATTGATATTGTTTTTAGTAGCAGTACTACAAGGCCCAGCAAGCCTCCCCCGCAAGCTGGTACTTGGAGAACCACAAGTACCAGCATGCGGCAGAAAAATGGGCCCGCTGGTACCTGTAGTACTACTACTAAAAAAATACCCCAATAAAGACAACACACACACACACCTTGAAAGTATAACTTTAATACATACATGCACACCAACATACATACATACTTACCTATGTTCCCACGCAGGTCGGTCCTCTTCTCCAGTAAAATCCATGGTGTACCTGTAGAAAAAATTATACTCACATAATCCATGGTTGAAGGCTCCTCTGCTTGTAATCCTTTTGTAATCCACGTACTTGAAAAAAAAAAAAAACGGACACCCGACCACGAACTGAAAGGGGACCCATGTTTTCACATGGGACCCCTTTCCCCGAATGCCAAAAACCCCCTCTGACTGATGTCTAAGTGGGTTTCTTCAGCCAATCAGGGAGTGCCACGTTGTGGCACCCTCCTGATCGGCTGTGTGCTCCTGTACTGTATGACAGGCGGCACACGGCATTGTTACAATGTAGCGCCTATGCGCTCCATTGTAACCAATGGTGGGAACTTTCAGGTCAGCGGTGAGGTCACTTTCGGTCAACCGCTGACCTGAAAGTTCCCACCATTGGTTACAATGGAGCGCATAGGCGCTACATTGTAACACTGCCGTGTGCCGCCTGTCAGACAGTACAGGAGCACACAGCCGATCAGGAGGGTGCCACAACGTGGCGCTCCCTGATTGGCTGAAGAAACCCACTTAGACATCAGTCAGAGTGGGTTTCTGGCATTCGGGGAAAGGGGTCCCATGTGAAAACATGGGTCCCCTTTCAGTTCGTGGTCGGGTGTCCGTTTTTTTATTTTTTCAAGTACGTGGATTACAAAAGGATTACAAGCAGAGGAGCCTTCAACCATGGATTATGTGAGTATAATTTTTTCTACAGGTACACCATGGATTCTACTGGAGAAGAGGACCGACCTGCGTGGGAACATAGGTAAGTAGGTATGTATGTTGGTGTGCATGTATGTATTAAAGTTATACTTTCAAGGTGTGTGTGTGTTGTCTTTATTGGGGTATTTTTTTAGTAGTAGTTCTACAGGTACCAGCGGGCCCATTTTTCCGTCGTATGCTGGTACTTGTGGTTCTCCAAGTACCAGCTTGTGGGGGAGGCTTGCTGGGCCTTGTAGTACTGCTACTAAAAACAATATCAATCACTTTGAACAAAGGCTATCAGCCTCCCATCCGCAGCCCATTGGATGGGGGGGACAGCCTCGGGCTTCACCCCTGGCCCTTGGGTGGCTGGGGGGGACCCCTTGATTGAAGGGGTCCCCACTCCCCCAGGGTACCCCGGCCAGGGGTGACTAGTTGGATATTTGATGCCACGGCCGCAAGGCACTGTATAAAAGTGACCCCCGGCTGTGGCATTATCTGTCCAGCTAGTGGAGCCCGGTGCTGGTTTCAAAAATACGGGGGACCCCTACTCTTTTTGTTCCCCGTATTTTTGGAACCAGGACCAGGCGCAGAGCCCGATGCTGGTTGTTTAAATATGGGGGAACCCTGTCCATTTTTTCCCCATATTTCTGCAACCAGGATCGGCTCAAAGAGCCCGAGGCTGGTTTGCCTTAGGAGGGGGGACCCCACGCAATTTTTTTTTTAAGTTTAAACTTTTTTTTTTTTTTTTAACAAAGTGCACAATGAAGCCCAGCACGGATCTCTCAGATCCGGCCGAGATTCATTGTATTAAAGTCGGCAGTGTTTTACAAGTCACTCACGTAAAACACTGCCAAAAAAAAACGAATGACATCGACATCGGAAAACCTGAAAATGCAGAATACGGCAGCTTAGTAAATTAGTCGTAATCAATTCAAAAAGTTGCATATTTACACTTTCGATGTCATTCGTGATTGAACTTTGACCTCAAACGGGAAAATACGAATCTTAGTAAATTTACCCCACTGTGGGATACTTCACTCACGACCTTACCAAACACAATTTTTTTAAATATATTTTTTGATTGTATATTGTCCCTTTTTTCATTTGCTACGAATAGAAAGATCAAGCCATAGACCATGTGTTTTCAACAGTCAGCAAATCTGAAAACTTAAAGTAAGTTGTGCACTCCTTAAATAACATATATTAATGAAATGTACATGATACTTAATAAATATATAAATAAATGTATTATTTATCAATTAAAAAAATTACATTTCAATTGAATAACTAGGCAGGCTAAGGAATTAATCTCTGCCTATCAGTTCTCTGGCCTGAGTTTTTACTTGTTGGCTCTATCAAATTTTGTAATCTGTCATGTTTTTGACATTCAGTGGTCAGTAAGAATGACAAGATAGCCAAACCAAGTTTCAGCAGTACTATAACTCATTAGTTAATGGCACCATTTTCAGTGGGATGTAGTGAGCATGTCGATATTCAAAATGTTGACACCATAATGTCAACATGATCTGATTTTGACATGCAGGATGTTGACATTTTAAGTATGTTGTCCTTTAGCATGTCAACATGTTCAGAATATCTAAACTGACCTAATGTCAACATAAATATCTAAATTATGAATTTCGACAGTCTGAATGTTGACACATGAAATTAGGGTTAATCTTAGGCTGCAATTGGAGACGGAGTAAGGCTTCAATTAGGGTTAGCGTTTGGTTATAATAGGATAGTCAACAATCAGCCTATTGGCAAAGTCAACACATTGGCAGTGTGGGAATCTTTCATGTCAACATGTCAAATGAAGACATTCTAAACATGTTGTCATCTTAAATAATGGCATTCAGATCTTATTGACATTATGCTGTTGATACTTCATACCACACCCTTTTCAGCAAAAATGAGATATATACACAGAGCCAAATACATCAATAGTGCCAAATTATTAGACCAATAGGAATCAATACAACTGGCTGACATGCTATTACAGTATCTCTTGATTTTATCAATCACTATGTCCATAGTGGCAGCGTTACTTTTAAGCTGTCGTTTTATGTTTTGATCAGCTGTATTTATGGAAATACAATTTACAGTATAAACAAACAGATTATGCAGATGGACACCAAGGGGAACTAACACGGTCAGAATAAGGTTTTAAGACCATTCCTGCATGTTGTCTAACTTGACATATGTTACTGGAAGGCGCCTAGTCCTCTACTAGGATTTTTGGCAGGAATACTAAAACATAAATACTGTTAATTTGCAATATTTATCTATAATGAAGCCACAATCATTCACAAAGGAATAAAGAAAGTAACAGTTAAAGAGACAGATATAATAGTAATAAAACTGACAGTCAGAGCAGCAGCTGAGAAATGTAACACCAGTGCTCAAGACAAGCCATGTAATAACAGTTCAAGTGTTTTCCCTGCAGTGATTCAGTGTCCTCATTACAGTTGGCGTTTATATAGACTACAGAGCAACTGTATTTTTGTAGATATTGAATACAATTTTAGATTTTCCTTTTTGTTATTGTTTTTGCATCTAACAATTATGGCTCTGTGAAATTATCTAATTGTGGCTTTGGATAATCCCTTTTTGTGCTAGGAATAGCACAGTAGTACACACAGAGGTCCTGATTTAGAGTTTACATAGCCTATTTGTGGTTCACACTCTTTTACTAGAGATGTGCGGTTCAGTTTTGTGCGGGAGCCGTGAGCTGCAACAGGACACGGTCTTGAGAAGAGGGCAGGTACAGCTGTTATGGCCCCAGCTGTCCCCCTCCTTACAGCCCTGCACCCAAACTTTGGGGGTTCGAGTCAAACCGAGTCCCAACTCATGTCACTTTGGCATCAGATCTTGGATCAAAAAATCAAACCTTATTAGTTTTTGGTGGCATGTAAGTGACTTTAAATGACTGCTATTGATGTTAGGAATACTGGGGGTGATTCCGAGTTGTTCGCTCGCAAGCTGCTTTTAGCAGCATTGCACACGCTAAGCCGCCGCCTACTGGGAGTGAATCTTAGCTTCTCAAAATTGAGAACAAAAGATTCGCAATATTGCGAAAAGACTTCTCTGTGCAGTTTCTGAGTAGCTCGAGACTTACTCTTCCAGTGCGATCAGTTCAGTGCTTGTCGTTCCTGGTTTGACGTCACAAACACACCCAGCGTTCGCCCAGACACTCCTCCGTTTCTCCAGCCACTCCCGCGTTTTTCCTAGAAACGGTAGCGTTTTTTCAAACACTCCCATAAAACGGCCAGTTTCCGCCCAGAAACACCCACTTCCTGTCAATCACACTCCGATCACCAGAACGAAGAAAAAACCTCGTAATGCCGTGAGTAAAATACCAAACTGCATAGCAAATTTACTTGGCGCAGTCGCAGTGCGAACATTGCGCATGCGCAATAAGCGGAAAGTTGCTGCGATGCGAAGAAAATTACCGAGCGAACAACTCGGAATGACCACCACTGTAGGAACAACAACAGGTCCAAATATTATATGATTTTAGCTGTTTTTTATCAAGTTTAACCATTTAACTGGCATGTTTAGATCACCCCACGCCACCCCACTGTGTCCCCCAGCTTTTGAAAAAGAGATTTGTTCTGCAGATGTGCATAATATAATATTTAAATGTTTAAAAAAATGTTTAAAAAAAATGTAGAAAGCATAATAAATAAATAAATAAATAAATAAAAATTTGCGAGGCATTGTAGACATCTTTTTTCAAAGACACACAGTTTTATTAGGTATTGCTCTAATTCATTACTAATTTAGTATTATTCAATACAAAGGGTGCCACATGGTCCTGTAGTTTACACCTGGGATGCTGCCTAGTGGGTGAGCAGGTCTATCACCGTACGTAATTCTCCAAAGGAGTCGTGAGTCGGTGAGAGTATTATTGGACCTTATAATAATCCCATGTGATTTGGAGCATCTAACAGATTGAGCGCTACTAACACCCTGTTGTATTATTTAAGATGGATGGGAAAGCTCCCTTATATGAACCAGAGTCAATGGAGGCTGCTTAATAATCCTGCTAATGACCTTAAAATATATGTGTAGTACTAAACCAGATTTGGATATACTGTTTCAAGGCTGAAATCAGGAATGGGTGTAAAATAACGAAAGGGTGATAATATACTAACCATTTGCTGCTGCTTGGATTTTATGCATTAATCCGATTAATCTTTTTTGCTGAAACTAAAACTACATACTCAAGTGGCAGTAACTAAGTACTGCTTGTGACCAAGAATGGACTTTATTACCATGAGATATGGGTTAGATTTATACCTCCTTTTAATATGAAAATACAGGTCCCTATGTATGCTTGAGGAAAAATAGCAAATCAATCCCTTTCCAAGTCATTTGGATATAAACAACAGTCTGTTAATAGAAGTTTATTGCTATTATTCGGACACAAGTAACATTTTAATGTTTGGCTCTATATTGTTGCAGAAAATAAGTTGTTACTGTTAAAATTGGCTATTTTATAAGGGGTAGATGTTTGAAAGCACTGTATTGCCACAGTAACAATTTGTTTTTGCAACATATGTAATATTGATGGAATGGTATGAACAGTGGTGAATCATTGCCTGCATGAAGTGGAGGAGTCCACCTCTGGGTGCTTGAGTGGGATAGGGAAGTACAATCCTGCAAGACACTGAGCGCGATCCGGCTGGGTGCAACAAGTGGTGCAGCACCCGGACAGCCGATGCTGCAGCATCCAACTACTTGCGAGAGCGAAAGAAGAGGGTCCCATCACTTTTACTAGTGGAGGCCCCCACAACTTCATTGCCCCCGGGCCCCCACCAGCCTTAATCCGGCCCTGTGTATATGTATTGTCTGCACTCTGCTTGGTTGCCTGGCCCACACAGACAGGGGCTGTCCGAGCAGCTGTGCTTCCTGGCACTCTGCTTGGCTGCCCGGCATAAAGAGAGATGGGGGTATGCGCTGAGGCCAGGCACCCGTGAGCTCTGGCCACCTATCTGTTTTAAAGATTGCCGAGGCCAGGTTCTGCGTCTTCTGCTACAGATGTCCTGACTCCAGAAGCACGGACAGTCAGGCTATCCTCAGCTGGTCATTGTTCACACAAGTGATTCGATGTTGCGTCTTCGGACACGCATAAAACCCTGAGTCAGTCCCATTGTGTACTTAGTGGAAAAGAAAATGTTATGTTTTGTGTGGAGTTATCAGTTTATCTAATGAAACAGTGGTTTACAACAGGCATTGTATGATACTTTCATTTATTATTAACGTGTAACACATTTTTTGGTAGAGGCAACACATTTACTTCAAATCTTGAGGAATACATGGTATAACTCATGTGCACACATTGTATTTTAACTCCCTGGCAAATGTTAGGACAAGTTATCAATATAACTACTTTATTCTGTGAGTAACATTCCACTGTTAGTCTTTGCATATGGTTTTGTCTCTCTCAGCTCTTTTATATACTGCATGGTTGGATGAACATACAACGCTAATATTAGAAACAGAAATACAAATTTTGTATAGGAAGAGCCATCTGTTTTATGGTACAAAAATAGAAGGCAAAAGAGGTAGACTGGTATGTATACATAGAGATTGCCTGGAATATATACATAGCGATAGACTGGTATATATGCAAAGCGATAGACTGGTATACATATAAACATAAATGGTCATTTGGATACCACAATATACACTGTGCACCTTTATGTGCGATAGTGCACCTGCTTGTCCCTTTAGTGCATTTCAAAGTGCACCCCCATTTCATGGCCATTTGCAAATTGATAATTGTAGGTCAGTGCACAGCTAGGAGGTAATATTATCCCCTCCATTATTAAATTACTTTTATCCTGAATGGAAAGAGTTGTATGGGATCATCAGTGGTATATATACATTTTTTTTTTAAAGTAACCCAGTTAAGAGCCGGGAGTTTGATTACTTTAAAAGTATAAGCGGTAATTGGTTCCTAGTCTCCAAACATAAATTTGTCTGGCAACACAGAGAAGCAGAGTCTAATCGAAACCTAGTAGTCACCATGGACATCAAGAAAATTAGGGTTTCGGAGCATGGAGTGGCCCTCAGATATACTAGGGATAGGTGGTTTAGAATTCTACAAGAAAGAAACGTAGATTCTACTGTACATGTGACACTAATAGCGCTTTTCCACAAAAAAACAGGGTCTGACCCGGATTTTTTACCCAGCATTTTGCGGGGTCTCTCTAGCCAATGTCTCTATTTCTTCTGCACTGTATTCCCAGGTATTTCCTGAGTTGACACCGTTTCCACTGAATAAGGGACAACCCGGGAAAGCACAATAAAACCTGTGTTGTCACACAAAAGGGAACAAGAGAGAGGGGTGGGGACTGCTCACAGCATTGAGGCAATTCTCTGTGTGTGTCCAGTGCTCTCTCTCTGCGCTCGGTCACCTGTGCCCAGCGCCCAATTTGCAGCCTGTGTGTGCCCAGCTCTGTGACCAGCTCTCCCAACAGTGACCAGCATGTAAACAAGCCTCTTCCAGCTTCTCCTCTGGTCTCTGGGCAATGACATCAGCAGCCAGCGCCCAGGAGGGACCAATAAGCAGCTTTTGAAAATTGCCGTGTCACAAATCCCTGGTAAGAGCTGTTTCCAGTGCAGCTCACCCATGGAAGACCCGCTAAAAACCCTGCTTGTGACCAGGGTAAAAATCTCAGGTCACTTTACCCGGGATTTTTGACTTGTAGCCATTTCCACCGGCAAAAACCCCAGATAGGTGCGATTTCATGTGCAAAAACCTGGGTTTTTCATGTCAGTGGTTATAGAGAGTTCAGAGTGCTGTTTATAAGTATGTCTGTTTTCATTTGGTGCACAAGTGATGTCAGGATTTATCAAATTATAACTTACGTATAAGTGACTGACGAGGTGCGCCCACCCCTATACATTATATATCAGAATGAGGATCAGTGCCAAGCCTGGTATGTGATAAATACTGATGTCCCCTAAATCTTATGACACAAATGAAGCTAAACCAATAAATATTTTAGGAGAACAGTGGAGAAATTGAAATGAATACAAAGGGTAGCCTTAAACTCGTAGCAGGTTAAACTTTTTCCACTATGTATGTTTTAGGTTTTCACAGATTTACAGTCAGTTTCATTGAAGAGAAGTGATTATTTACTTAGAAATGCCCTAGGGAGAAAAATAAGTTAATTAGAGTATATAGGCCCTATTTTTTTTTTTTTTTTTTTTGCACTTAAAAATAATCTTTTCTCTTGTATTTAGAAATAAATAAAAAATTAAACAAACCTTTCTTTATCTCCCTTTAAGAAATGGAAGTCCTTGCAACACTGTTCTTCTGTTACTACAAGAAAAAAAACATCAGTATAAGAATTCACTGCAACCCTAAAGAAGTGTGTTGATGTTACCATGTGGTGCCTATCAGAGACTGAGTACCTCATTCAGAGATGGACCTAAAAGTAAGTTGCTTTTTTTTTGGCCAATTTTTATTTGCAGCCAAGATGGCTGGCTACAAAGGTCCTAATTCAGATCTGATCGCTGCTCTGCATTTTCGCATAGCGGGCAATCAGATCCGAACTGCACATGCGTCTGAGCCACAATGAGCAGGCGTGTTGGACGGCTACAACAGGCATCGGCGGTCAGTGACGGGATGGTGCGAAGGATCCATTCGCATGGGCGTTTGCAAGGTGATTGACAGGAAGAGGCTGTTTGTGGGTGGTAACTGACCTTTTTCAGGTAGTGTCCTGAAATATGCAGGCGGGCTCAAACGTTTTCAGGGAGGGTGTCTTACATCAGTTCCGGCCCCGAACAGCAGGATTACATTGCACTGGAAGAGTATGTCCTGGGCTGCACAGAGACTGCACAAACTGATTTTTAGCAGCTCTGCTAACACACAGGAACACACACTTGCACAGCGAAAAATACACTCCCCCTGTAGGCGGCGACTATCTAATCGCAGGACTGCAAAAAACGCAGCCCAGTGATCAGATCTGAATTAGGCCCAAGGTGCAGGTGAAAGTGTTTATAGGGAAATGACTTGTGGGTACTCAAATCCTGGTGCAAGATGAAAGCTGATGATGGTGGTGACTGCAGACTGCATCTGATTTACTTGAATCCATCTAAGACTCAATCAGTTATGCAAATATATTAAGCTGCAATCTAATAGTAGGATTACTACACTGCTTGCAAAGGGAAATACTGCTCATGTGTATAATGTAGACTTTTAAAAATTAAAAATTTTATTCAGGTTGATTCTTCAATATCCAAAATGCTTAAGACCAGAAGTATTTTTTATTTTATTTTTTACATTTTGGATTATTCCATATTTTGTATTATTTGCATTCCATAAGGATATTTTGTGGGGATGGGACTTAAGTATAAACACAGAATGGTACATTGATCCATCAGAAAGCAATTGTTCTATTTCAGTTGTTCTCAAAACATTTTGGATTTTGGAATATTTTAGATATTGGATTTTCAGATACAGGAGACTCTACCTATATTTACATTTGTTCAGTTTGCATCACACAGGTTCCAGGTGACTTCTTCTCTATACTTTCTGCCATTAACTGATATCTGTATGAATTACAGTACCTGTATACACTGTGTCACTGAGAATGTTTTGTGGAATGAGGTACACTTACTACTTATAAATGTGTTTGCATCTTGTGTTTACAACCAACTTTGTAAAATGTGAACTTTTTCCTGGCTCCACTTCACCTTTCCACCTAGACACAAATTGTCCAATTTTGAATAAGGTCTGATAGTTCACATTGGGTGTTAGAGGAGTGTTGACTACCTGGTCTCCTTCTCCAACACCTTGAGGAGCTTTATGCATCTGGATGTTAACATTGAAAAAAAGGAGTGATGATTAATTGTGCTTCATGCAAAACTGTTAAAGTGAGACTACATGGCAATATAGCAATCTATATGGGGTCATTCTGACCCGATCGCTCGCTGCAGTTTAACACAGCGCAGCGATTGTGTCAGAACTGCACATGCGCCAGCGCAGCAGTGCGCCGGCGCATGCCAGCCGTCGTTGCCTAGCGTTCGCCTCTGAGGCAGAGGTGGTTGCTGGGCAGGAGGGGGCTGGACAGCGGTGTTAAGGGGGTGCGGTCCGGCCAATGCAGGCATGGCCGGACCATTGGGGGGGCGGGTCGCGGTGGCTGCGTGACATCACACGCAGCCGCTGCGACCCGGGGCAGTGAAGAGGTACTCCCGGCCAGCCGCAGTAGCTGCGCTGGCCGGGAGTAACTCCAGAGATGCAAAAGCATCACCGCTGTGCGATGCTTTTGCATTTCTGCGGAGGGGGGCACTAACATGCGGGGCGGATTAGCCCTGTGCCGGACGTCCCCCCGCATGTCTGAGTGCCTGATCATAGCTGTGCTAATTTTAGCACTGCTACGATCAACTCGGAATGACCCCCTATGTGTATGTTCCATTAGGAAAGTAGTGGTGGTGAATTTAATTTAATGAGTTGCCTTTCATTTAAAAAAGGCAACTCAGCTTTTACAGCCTGCAATTAAAGTGCAGCTCAGTGAATCTATTTCCCTTCTGTCTAATCAGACATGGGAAAATAGGAAAGCAAAGGGGGGATGTATCAAGTCTTGGAGAGAGATACAAGTGGAGAATTGCCCAAATGAAACTATCAGCTTCTGTCATTTATCCTGCACAGCATATGGAAAGGCAGTTAGAAGCTGTTTAGCTACTTTGGGAAATGTCTCCACTTTATCCCTCTCCCATGCTTGACACATTTCCCCCCAAAACACTTAATTGTATAGGATGGAGGCAAACTAGTGTCAACAAAGCTATCAAAAGTTATATTATGCAATCATTTGCCCTATATTCTTCAGAACATCTTTGAGAAAACATAATTTCTGAGCTCAATTTAACAGTGAATCAAATAAAGGTAAATAAGAGGGGGAGAGTGAGCAGTGTGTAAAGATGGGGCAGAAAAGAGACTTGGGGTAAATTTACTAAGCGTTGCAAAACTGGGTTGCAAAATCAATATTTCTAAATTTTCTCAATGGATTAGCATCCAGATGGTTTATTAAAAAAAAAATTGCCACCTTTAAACCTTTGTTAATTTGGAAAATGCTGGCCCCCATTTATTTTTTATAATGAAAGATTACAAACCATCAGATTTTCTAAGGGCAGCCTAGTCTCCTCGCCATACAGTAATACCAACCACCTGTAGGCCATCAGTACCGGGCTGTATTCCCTGGACCACTAAAATAATGTGACACTCCCTTCCCCCTCCTTCCCTAGGAGAAACCAGCCAAATGCTGATAACCCCCAGTCACATCCCAAGTATTAGTAAAGCATGTCAACACATATGGGGAAAAACAAACATGTCGTGACAAGGAGACAAGGAGATTGTGTGATGGGAATGGTGAGTTTTCAAGGTACACTTTACATTTCATGGTCAATACCCATGCAAGGGACATGACATACTGTGTCATCCATTGTCTACTGTGTAAGCACTACTATTCTGCAAAAAATGCAGTCATAAATGGCCAAGTAAAAGAAGCAACAAAGGAGAAGGAACTTCAGCCGTTCTGTGCTACAGTAAGACACAAAATTGCATACTAACATTAAAATCAAGGATGACTTGACGATCATTTATCTTTGGTAAAAGGGTTGCTCTCTTGCACAGGCTCAAGCCCTGATTGTGCAAGGTTTGCAATCGAGCACTGAATGAATCCCAACCAATGGGTGGTCCAGGGAAAATCATTCAAATCAACAAGAGTTTGTTGAAGGGATGTTGCCAATACAACAGGGTGCAATTGCTCAAGAGAAACCATGCTTTGCATCAAAATAAAAATTATGAAAATCATATGGATGTACCTTGGGTGTTTGTCTTAGATGGGAAACATCTCAATGGCAAGCAAGACTTGTGCATGTTTCATGTCCTATGAAGAATTGAAGCCAATTTGCGTGCCATCATTCATCGTCAAGTTGCCCATGGTTCCACCATCATGTCCGATGAATGGGCAGCATATCATGATATTGGAAAATGGCCCAGCTTAAACTACACAGGAAAATTTTGTTGATACAATTACTGGCGCTAACACCCAAATGAACAAAACCAAATGAGGTCACAACAAAAATCATAAAATGAGAAAAATTAAAGGTACATCTTTAAATTTGCTGCCTGGAAATTTAGAGGAGTATTGGTGGCGCAATATGCACAAAAAATATAAGTTCAACATTATACTTAAACATGTTAAACGTGTTTGAAAATTGATTTTCCTTTGGATTAAATGTAAAATGGTTGAATAAAAAATTGTTTCCCTGGGGTGTTTACATGCTTTACTAATACCCACATCCCAACACCCTGGGCTGTGGATGTTTGGGTAATAAATATTGCTAAATGCCACAACAGTTCCCAGAAAATTCTGTCATGCCAAATTTTTATGGACAACCACAAGTGCCAGCCAGGGGTTAAACTGGGGGAAACGAGTTCCACCTCCTCCACCTGTAATGGTAGGGGGAACTATTTCCACCTCCTTCATTGCCCTGCACAGTAATTCCAACAGAAAAGCCCACCCCATCACCTTTGTCAAATGATGATGCAGGTTGTGCTAGTGTTACTGATGAACTGCAGCCACCTCCTCCTTCCTAAGGTCCTGGTGGTTCCATGGTACTCCCTGATCTACAGCCCACCCCTCCTGGTACTCACACATGCTGTGTCTGTTGGACAGCATTCATCCAGGCCGGAGTGGCATCCTTTTTCAGCACGGTGCATGTGATATATCAGACAGTGAGCTGTTGGAGTGACAGAGGCAGAGATGTGTATAAAGGGCACTACTGTTGGCATTAAGTGTATAAGCAGCACTTCTGCGGTCATTATTTGTAAGGGGTACTACTATTGTAGGCATTATGTGTAAGTGGCACTACTACTATGGGCATCCTGTATATAAATGGCACTACTACTGTGGGCATTTTGTGTACAAGCAGCACTACTACTGTGGGCATTATGGGGGTCATTCCGAGTTGTTCGCTCATTATTTTTTTCTCGCAACGGAGCGATTAGTCGCTAATGCGCATGCGCAATGTCCGCAGTGCGACTGCGCCAAGTAAATTTGCTATGCAGTTAGGTATTTTACGCACGGCATTACGAGGTTTTTTCTTCGTTCTGGTGATCGTAATGTGATTGACAGGAAGTGGGTGTTTCTGGGCGGAAACTGGCCGTTTTATGGGAGTGTGTGAAAAAACGCTACCGTTTCTGGGAAAAAGGCGGGAGTGGCTGGAGAAACGGAGGAGTGTCTGGGCGAACGCTGGGTGTGTTTGTGACGTCAAACCAGGGACGAAACTGACTGAACTGATCGCAGATGCCGAGTAAGTCTGGAGCTACTCAGAAACTGCTAAGAAGTGTCTATTCGCAATTCTGCTAATCTTTCGTTCGCAATTTTGATAAGCTAAGATTCACTCCCAGTAGGCGGCGGCTTAGCGTGTGCAAAGCTGCTAAAAGCAGCTTGCGAGCGAACAACTCGGAATGACCCCCCATATGTATAAGTGACGTGTATAAAGGGTACCATTGTGTAGCACAACGTGCATAAAGGGCACTGCTGAGTGATGTAACTATAATAAGGGGCATATCCAGTGGTGCAAGTGGGCGGGTACGGGTGGGTACGGCGTACCCGTAAGAATTTAGCCGTGGGTACGCCGTACCCACACCGACGGGCCGCCGCTCCTCGCACCGCCGCTGATGTGAGGGAAGGAGAGCGCAGCCTGTGCCTCTCCTTCCCCTCAGTCTCCGGCGGCTGTCATAGTTTAATTCAGCGCCGATCCTTGAGCCAATCAGAGCTCGCGGTGCGAGCTCTGATTGGCTCACGGATCGGCGCTGAATTAAACTGTGAGACACCCGCCGGAGACTGAGGGGAAGGAGAGGCACAGGCTGCGCTCTCCTTCCCTCACACAGGACGGCAGCGGCCAGCGGCAGCGGTGAGCAGGGAAGGGGGGGGGGGTTATACCTGGCACTGGGGGATATCTGGCACTGGGGGGGCATTTCTATCTGGCACTGGGGGATATCTGGCACTGGGGGGCATATATACCTGGCACTGGGGGGCATATATACCTGGCACTGGGGGATATCTGGCACTGGGGGGCATATATACCTGGCACTGGGGGATATCTGGCACTGGGGGGCATATATACCTGGCACTGGGGGATATCTGGCACTGGGAGGCATATATACCTGGCACTGGGGGATATCTGGCACTGGGGGGCATATATACCTGGCACTGGGGGATATCTGGCACTGGGGGGCATATATACCTGGCACTGGGGGATATCTGGCACTGGGAGGCATAAAGCCTGGCACTGGGGGATATCTGGCACTGGGGGGCATATATACCTGTGTCGAAGTCAGAAAAATGTCTTAATGCACACTGCCATATTTGCCCCGCACACTGGTCCGTGCTGCGCATGCGTACGCTCTCCCGTGGAAGCGCATACCCGCAATAGCGTGCACTCGCACGCGCAGTATGCGCATTTACGGTAGAGTTTATGTGATCGTAGCGTGCGACTCATTCGTTACAAATATTCACAATTAATGTATTTCATAGATCATGTTCCCCTCAATAGTTTCTGTAAGTTTGGTTTAGATAGAATGTCCCTGAGCGGAGGGATCCCTCTTTGTATTGCACGAAGGGTCTAACAGGAGTCATACAGCAGTGTTTGATACCCATCGGAAGAGTATTTAATTAGCAATATTCCGGTGTTGGTTTGGAGCGTATTAATCGCTCGTGCGAATAGTTATGGACATAAGAAGTTTATGTCCATTTCTATGATTTGCACATACTCAGGTATGCGGCGGGAAACCCAGTTCCCCACCCACCTGAGCTGTTGGAAATCAGCACAGCCCACCTGTATGAATCAACCTATGACCTTTGGTTACAGTACAGGGCCGAATTCCTGTGTCTAATAAACTGTAGGATTGTAGGGACTAGGAGATTGCATTGTGTGTGGGGCATAAATAGGCAGACCGACCACATCCAGCTCTCACTCTCTCATCAACGGTTATCTGCTGATAATCGGGAGCTGGATATCGAGGCGCAGGCGATCATACCCTTTGTGCGTAAGTTCTCTCCGTAATCATTGTCTTTCTGCGAGCCAATATCTTTCTCTTTCTCTCTCTCTCTCTATCTCTCTCTCTCTCCTCTTTTCTCTTAAATACTTCGTAGTATTATAGTATTGTATTGTATTGTGTTAGACCAGGATAGCATTGTAGTTTATCCCTTAGTTAGGTGTTTGGTTAGGAAGTCTTTGTTATATTGTAGTGTATCATTTGTACTGTGTTACTCTTTTACAAGTATACTAGATATAATACAGATAATAGGCTTTGGAACCCTAAACCAGTATCAGTGTATTTACTATAGTGTTAAGTGTTCACTTGAGCGTCGGTGACGCTCAAACAGCTTTGTAGGTAGTCAGGTTACACAAGGTTGCATTTACACCCTGTACTCACATTAAGGTATTCTGTGTGTTTCATCGGTATAAGGTTTAATATCAAGGTATAGTGTTGTGAGCGTCTGCATCGCTGGTGACCTCCTCGTGGTCTCGAGCGTATGCTACGCCATAGCGAATCTTTCCCCTAGACATAACCAATAACGTGTCCTGTGATCGCTGGGCCGTGAGCGAACGTGACGCTTGAGCGTCTCGCCTACGGCTGAGCGATCGCTACGCAGATAGCGTACCATTACGGTATTTCTTAAGTAAACAGCGTACAGTGTTCTTAGCTTCATAAGGGTTGTTTATACGACATAGGAATTTAGCATTGTCACCTGGCACTGGGGGGCATATATACCTGGCACTGGGGGATATCTGGCACTGGGGGGCATATATACCTGGCACTGGGGGATATCTGGCACAGGGGGGCATGTATACCTGGCACTGGGGGATATCTGGCACAGGGGGGCATGTATACCTGGCACTGGGGGATATCTGGCACAGGGGGGCATGTATACCTGGCACTGGGGGATATCTGGCACTGGGGGGGCATGTATACCTGGCACTGGGGGATATCTGGCACTGGGGGCATATCTGGCACTGTAGGGGCATTTCTGTATCTGGCACGGGGGGCAATGTATATCTGACACAGTGGGGGCATTTGTGTATCTGGCACTGTGGGGCAATGTGTATCTGGCACTGTGGGGCAATGTATATCTGGCACTGTGGGGCAACGTGTATCTGACACTGCGAGGCAACGTATATCTGGCACTCTGGGGGCATTTCTGTATCTGGCACTGTGGGGCAATGTGTATCTGGCACTGTTAGTCAATGTGTATCTGGCACTGTGGGGCAATGTATATCTGTCACTGTGGGGCAATGTGTATCTGACACTGCGAGGCAATGTATATCTGGCACTCTGGGGGCATTTCTGTATCTGGCACTGTGGGGCAATGTATATCTGGCACTGTGGGGCAATGTATATCTGGCACTGTGGGGCAACGTGTATCTGACACTGCGAGGCAACGTATATCTGGCACTCTGGGGGCATTTCTGTATCTGGCACTGTGGGGCAATGTGTATCTGGCACTGTTAGTCAATGTGTATCTGGCACTGTGGGGCAATGTATATCTGTCACTGTGGGGCAATGTGTATCTGACACTGCGAGGCAATGTATATCTGGCACTCTGGGGGCATTTCTGTATCTGGCACTGTGGGGCAATGTGTATCTGGCACTGTGGGGCAATGTATATCTGGCACTGTGGGGCAATGTATATCTGGCACTGTGGGGCAATGTGTATCTGACACTGCGAGGCAATGTATATCTGGCACTCTGGGGGCATTTCTGTATCTGGCACTGTGGGGCAATGTATATCTGTCACTGTGGGGCAATGTGTATCTGGCACTGTGGGGCAATGTATATCTGGCACTGTGGGGCAACGTGTATCTGGCACTATTGGGGTCATACGTGTATCTGCCCCTCCCCCATATGTGTATCACGCCCCCATTTCGATTGGCCACGCCCCATGTGGCATTTGGCCACACCCATTTTTTTGCGCGCGCGCCTTCGGCGCGCGCACACAGTACCCGTAAGACATTTTTTCTACTTGCACCACTGGGCATATCTATGTAGTGTAATATGAATCAGGGGCACTACATGTGGTGTAATGTGAATAAGATTGTGCTACTGTGTTGTGTAATTTGAATTGGTGGTACTTTTGTGTGACCACACTGCTTCTTTGTGAGATCAATGTCCCTCTCTAAAGTATGTGAAGTAAGGCACTAATTTACAGTTTGCAGGGTGGTGCCAATGTGAGGATGGGGGGGGGGGGGGCTAGGACCTACAGCATTAAATAAAGTCAGGACACATACACCATGGGGGGCTTATGTAATAGAATATGAGATGCAGGCAGGGTTAAGAGTCTGGACAGTCTGTCCATATTATTAAAATTGCAACAATATGAAAAGATTAAAAAAAAAAACAACTATGATGTATGACAGCAATATTTTAAGGTAAAACTAGCATGATTTTGCCATTAAAAAATACCTGCTTTAAATATTGTATCTACACCCTTAAATCTCGGCACTTACATGTGGGCCATAAAGGGAGGGTAGTCAGAGAGAGATTTAGATGGCAAAAAAAGAAATGGAAAGGTGGGTACAGATGTGTCCCTATACAACTATTGTCTATGTGCCATACAACCCGAGACCAGGGCCACATTAGGCCTTGGCAGGGCCCAATGCACTTAAGATGGAGGGGGGGGGGGGGCTGGGGGAAGGGGAGGTGTACAGTATATTAGATCTTGCACACCTCCCAACATGACCAATTCCATGAGGGACAAAATGCTCTGCTCCTGGAGTTTCTACTTCATTAATCACCAAAGGTAGTTTAAACTTAAGTGATTACAATCAAAAATTGTAGTACAGGTAAAGAGTATTTTGTCTCTCCTGGAATGGGTCATGTTGGGAGGTATGGATTGTGTATAGTAAATTTAAACCAATGGTTTATATTAGATTTAAACTAATAGTTTATAATGCCTGGGTTTCAGGAATCGGCGTTCAGTGGCATCTCACTTACCAGTGCGCTGGCGTGCAGGTCTTCGGAGGTCACGGCCCCAGTCTGCAGCTGTATGAATGCTCTGTCCGCGGGCACGGTGTCCATTGTTATTGTGTACCCCTGAAGTCCATCTAGTGTGTACCCACCACCATCTGTGCAGCATGGGCGCTGCCATGACACTTGCGGTCAGCTAACCTGCAAACACCCAATCCTGCACTGTGTCTGCACACATGCTGACCAGGGGGTATAAATCCATAACATCGGCTCAGTCTCATCGCCTTGAACAACGCGTCACATCCAGTGTACAGCGTCTCCTGGCTCCAGTCGGCAGTGATTTCCTTGCTCCAGTGTCTCCGTGGAACTACAGGCTCCAGCCATCCTGCTCTGCTACAACTCTTTACACAGTCAGCAATCCACCTCTGCATCCAGGTGCTACTTACCATTCTCACCTGTGTGTTGTTTATCTGCGTTCAGCACTGTGCTATTCCATCTGGCACTTAAAACAACCAGCTTGCAATTTACAAACTGTCTCCTGCTTTGGCCTTGCTTGGCTTTGTGGACTTGTGCATATATACAGACTGTGTGAATCGAATACTGTTGGTTTCCAGACCAATCTCAGGAGTTACTATTGCATGTGTTCACTGTCATTGGTTGCATTACTATTGTCTGCATATTTCATACTGTTGCCTTCAGCTTCCAGGCTGGTCATCACTGTTATTTATCTCACTGGTTTACAGATCATCAACTGTGACTGTTGTTATACCTCCGTCAGCTTCTATGCTCAAACCATCAGTATTGTATTGTGCTTCAGTGACTATTTATATCTCTGTGTGCTAAATAAATATCATTGCACACATGCGCAGGAATCTTCTACAGCCTCCTCGTTTCCTCCAACGCACCGCCACTAGTGACCCCTCCGGGTACAGACATAGTTACAGACCTGACACTGGGTACTGTGTATTCCTTGTAGTGGAATAAAGACAACTTAAAAAACCTTACAATACTCATAGAAAAATAAAATATACAATCTATCTTGTCACATGCAAGAATAACAGCACCCTCTGTACTATTTACACACTGGGACAGGACTCAGGAGGACTCTCTGTGTATGTCTGTCTCTCTCCGAAGCCTGATACTCCTGTCTACATTACTCCTGCACGACATACTGTCATGTTTGCATTCTGGCTACCTGGTTCTGCTGCAGCACAAGTGGGAGAGCTAATAATGACAGTGTGCTTCGGGGGGGGGGGGGTCCCCTGATAGGGGGGGAGGGGCGCTGTACAGTATCCTCTGCACTCCCTCTTAATCTGGATATGCTCAAGATACCTGGTGCAAATGAAAAGCTCTGAGACTAGTAGCATACTGTACTTTTCTACTTTTCTTTAAATGTTGCATCTTATAGGCATAGCAGATCAGTGGAAAGCCAATTGCAGTGTACTAGAGACACTGGGCTGCAACATTAACCATATGGGAATTGGTTTTACACACCTATAGAATCACAGATGAACTTGGTGTGAAGGAGAAGCTGCAGCCGCTCTCATTGGAGCCCTTTTTACACCGATTCAGACTCGTACCCCTTTTCCACTAGCTCTAAAAACACAGGTAAATGCGCGGGGTCACGCATTTTCCCTTGTTTTTTTCTAGTGGAAATGGCCCTGCCTGGAAATTCCCGGATCAAGTGATCCGGGAATCCTACTCGGGTAGCTTGCCGGGTTGAACACGTGTTTAACCCGGTAAGCTGTGTAGTGCAAACGGAAGCTCCCGTTCACACTGTTTGGAAGGGCGGCGCTGGGAGATTAGCCGCGTCACTAGCAGTGCAGTGGGAAAGGGGCTGAGTACGGGCCGCAGCTGGGTAGCACCCGTGTCAGGCTCCTGGCTGCGACCCGTACTCATTAGATGGAAAAGGGGTATCAGTCACACACAGATGTACTGTACAAGTGTTGCACTTCAAATTGATCAGTGCAAGCTAGCAATATAGTTTTCTCACTCCCCGTTGTTTTATTCGCGTGCATAAGGTGCGTATTTTGAGCAAAGAAGACTCTCAGTACGTCTGAGATGCCTGGTACCTGGTGCGCATAAAGCGGATATTTGCCATGACTGAAGCCACAGTATATAAGAACACATCTGTACAGTAGTTAGAGAAAGATAGGGGCAAAGAGAGATGGAGATAATTTTGTACATAACTCATACATTGCAGCTTTTTCTGAAGCAATTACAGAAACACAAATTATCAGCATAGTATACAGTATACACATAATTTGTGAAATGCTTTCCATCTGTAACTGTGATCTTGCACTTTCGTTTGTATCCTACATAACATATTTGTTTTGACTGGACACACAATTATTTATTGAGCTGTATTCTTTTACTTGTCTTTTCATGATTTATATGATAAGAGTCCTTGCCAAGTCAGCATGCATTGTAATTCCAAAAGTGATGTGAAACACTGAATGCAAGTGTTGTAAATGATTCATCTTATATCTGTAACAGATTTCATATGTTCACATAACCAGACATACAGACAGACAGACAGAGAGAAAGACAGATTGAAAGCCTATGAAATCACAGATAAATCTGTGCATACTGTATATAGAACTGTTATTGATAAAGTATGTACCTTAGCATTTACATAAGCCACATCCAGGAATAGACATTCTAGGAAAGGTGTGGATGCCTTTTATCTGCTATTTATTAAGATTAGTCCATTTAATAAATTAAATGTGGCATTTGTTAATATGAGCGTCAAGAGAAATTGTAACTCCGAATGTAACTTTTTCACATTATATTTATATATCCATTCATCTAAAAAAAGGTGCACTTCTACATAGCTGCAAAACATGTCTTTAATGAGCCTATTTAACAAGCCCTTTAAAACTTATAATAACACAAAAATGGCAGTTTCCATGTGATTTTGGCATTGGGTGCCATTTAAAACATAATGCAGATGATAGCTTAGGCATGGCCAAATTAACAGTGGTGCAGATTGAGCTACAGGCAGTGTCGGACTGGGGCATGAAGGGCCCACCAGGGGAATGCAGTGATAGGGGTCCATACTTAGGGGTGTGTCCAGCCTACAAAGGGGATGTGGCCAGCCTCCGCAGAGACTTGAAATACGCAATAGTTTAGTGCAGTGTAATGCAGTGGTGGCCAACCAGTGGCTCTTGAGCCGCATGCGGCTCTTTCTTCATTCAGATGCGGCTCCTGACACTTGAGATCAGGTGACCGCAAAAGATCCAGAAACCACTGTGCTCCAGCCAGGCACGCAATGCCAGCATCACTAAGTGGACTGAGGGAGCTGGATACTAGGTGAGAACCCACTGGCAAGCAAAGGGGGACTACAGCTACCTCAGCATGGACCACCTCGGGTTTGGAGCAGGGGCTACTGGACACATGAAGGGCTACTACAGTCGCATGGGGGGCTGGAGTGACACATGGAGGAACTGAAGTGTATTATGTTAATCTTGCTTTTAAATGTATTTTATTTGGATTTGTCCCTTTCTATGTATTTTATTTTGAATCTGGCTTTTTCAATGTATTTTATAATGGGCGTGGCCTAGCGGGCATAAGACCACGCCCCATTTTTGCACTCGTGCCTTCCTGCGTGCACATGGTGTCGGCTCTTTGGCATGCCCAAAGATTTTTCTTGGCTCTTTGTCGCTGACTGATTGGCCACCCCTGGTGTAATGCAACATATCTACCATGTATAATACAAGTGCACAGTCTAGAACCTGATACCTAGAGGAAGGAGTGGGCCCTCAGGCAGTGGGGCCTATCGGTGGTTTCCCTGGTACCCCTGTGGGCCAGTTTGACCCTGGCTACAAGCCTCCACATATTAAATAGGGCAATCATCTAGAGGTGTCACAAAGGGGATGCAGACCACCAAAATGAGTCGGGTACTGCACTGTTACATTCTCGTTCAGCACACGGATCCAGTAACTGAAGAGGAGCTGGCAGTGCAGGCAGAATCTCTAGGTGCTGGGTACTCTCTTGGAGTGATGTAAGTGGGGCTTCCACAAGGCCACACCCAAGAGCATACTGTCTGCACATTTGCCCCATCTCCCTTAAACCACCCCTGGATGTTAGCTATTGTAGCATATATCCTACATTTTAATTTTACATTTTTCAGTTAAGGATACACTTGCATGTGTGTGCATATTGCTGAAATTCCTCACCAGCAGTGATAGGCTACCGGTAAAGAGGTGGAAAGCACCAGGGCCGTAACTAGGTATGGAGGAGAGGGGCACTGCACACAGCGCAATGCGCTGTGAGGCGGAAAAATCTCAGAAGGCACCTGCCAGGCCACGCCACACTACCGCCCACCAGCACCGCCATTTACTGTAGCTGGATGGGGAAGGGGAAAGGTTCTCTCCTCTGGCGGACTGGGTGGCCACCTCCTCCCTAATTGTGATGCCTAAGGAGAGGAGCGCTGACTCTCTCCCTCTCTCACTGATGGTACTAAGTTGTAGCCGGGCAGACAGATGGTTGGTTTGTGGTGCAGCTGACGGGTAGACGGCGGCTTCGCTCTGGCTGCCAGCTGTGATTGGAGCTCTCAGCTCAGCTCTGATCGCGTTGCAGCAGAGACAGTAGAGGCAGAGCAAGCTACAATTAAGTGCCCGCAGCATTATACAAGGCAACCAAGTACTAATGAGTTGGCCTGACTCATTAAGTACGCTCACGCTGGCAGGCAGCCGGTACTGGCCAGTGGCCACCACAATTAGGGAGGAGGTGAGGGGGCCATCCGGTCCACCAGAGGAGAGGAACTTGCCCCTTCCCCATCCTGCCCTGGGTATGATTGGGCTCTCTGTGCTTCCTGGTAGGGTTGCCACCCTATCAAATGTGCAGCGCTGTTCAGATGTGGGCTGACCCATCCCTACCCTCTCTATGCACGCAAGCCGGGGAAAGGGGGTGGGGGTCCGACTTCTATCCTGGACCCCCCCCCCGCAAGTGCCCCGATTCATGGGTATTTAGGGGCGGAGCTTAATGCAATGAAGAGCTCCCATCAACCCCCCTTCCTCTCTCTCTGGCTGACCTTGCCTTTCTCTCCATAATACTCTTTCTATCTTGCTCCTCTCTCACTATTCTGACACTCTCTCTTGATTCTCTTTCCCTTCTCATCCATTTCTCCCTGACACCATCTCTCTCTTTCTCTAATTACCTCTTTTTCAATGAAACCCTCACTTTCTATCCCTGACCCCCCCCCTCTTTCTTGCTCCTCTCTCTCCTTCTCTCTCTCTCTTCCCTTGTTAACCTCTGTCTCTCTCTTTCACTCTTCCCTAAGAAGAATTGTAGTGACAATGGAGAAAGGGGGGAAGGGGAGCCATTTCAAGATCACACCATCCTGAATCAGCCACCTTGCCACTGCCTATCCTTCCCTCCTTCTACCAACCCCCCAAAAACCCACCCACCCATACACCTATTTCTTGACAAACCACTGCCTACTGTACATGTGGGTGATGGCCTGGGAGCCGGGCAGAGCCGCTGCCTGGCCAGAGAGACAACGCAGCTTCCTCCTGGATATCTCCAGGTAACTGCTCTCCTGGGCACCTCATCCTGCTGACGATGATATAACTCTCTCTCTTTTTATCCCTATCCATGTAAAAAAGGGGGACTCTGCCTGCCTAATGTGTGAAGAAGGGGGACTCTGCCTGCTTAATGTGTAAAAGGGGTACTCTGCCTGCCTAATGTGTAAAAAGGGGGACTCTGCCTTCCTAATGTGTAAAAAGGGGGACTCTGCCTGCCTAATGCTTAAAAAAGGGGGACTCTGTTGCCGTAATGTGTAAAAAGGAGATTTCTGCTGCCGTAATGTGTTTAAAGGGGGAATTTGCCTGCCTAATGTGTAAAAAGAGGGACTCTGCTACTGTAATGTGTAAAAAGGAGACTCTGCCTCCCTAATGTGTAAAAAGGGGGACTCTGCTGCCTAATGTGTAAAAAGGGGGACTCTGCTGCTTAATGTGTAAAAAGAGGGACTCTACCTGCTGTACTGTGACTAGGGGGACTCTACCTGCTGTTCTGTGACTAAGGGGACTCTACCTGCTGTACTGTGTAAAAGGGGACTCTACCTGCTGTAATGTGTAAAAGGGAGCTCTGCCTACTGTAATGTGTAAAAGGGAGCTCTGCCTGCTTTACTGTGTAAAAGGGATCTCTGCCTGCCGTAAGATGTAAAAGGGGACTCTACCTGGCGTAATGTGTAAAAGGGGGCTCTACTTGCTGTAATTGTAAAAGGGAGCTCTGTCTGCTCTAATGTGTAAAAGGGAGCTCTGTCTGCCGTAATGTGTAAAAGGGAGCTCTGTGACCACGCCCCTTCCCCATGAAGCCACGCCCCTACATTTTTTGCATGCACCCGTGGCGTGCACTGGCTATGTTTTCTATATTGGGGGGACGCTGGTGCTGTTTCTTGCACACAGCGCTAAAATGTCTAGTTACGACACTGGAAAGCACTGCTTAGCCAGATTGATAAGTAGCACACATAACACATTGCAGTGATACACGGTTATGTGGGATGGTAATTATTGGGGCTATGATATCAGTGATGGATTAAATGATCTGGAGCACTCAGCTGTATTTGCATCATTGGTCCACACTTCACATGTGAGGTAACATGCAGGTCCTTTTTTACTAGGCCACATACAGTGCAGCACAATGAAAGGCATGACTACTAAGCAAAAGCATTAAGATTATGAGCAACCCATGTAGTCAAAATAGGAATTAGAAGGAAAAAAATCACCTTTTATGGGAGCTTAGTACCCTTGAGTGGAACCTACTTCCACCGTATAATTGTAAAATTGTGTCAATACAAATTTATTTTTGTTTCCATTGGGTACAACTACAAAAAAGCTTAGATCTGTGGAATGTATACAAATGTGTCTACAGTACATAGCAGATCAGCATCATATGCAAGGGCAAAACAAACATGTCTGGACTGTAAAACTGGGATCCTGTCAGGATCCCGGCAGGCGGAATCTTGACACCACAATCCCAACACTGCTCAGAATGCTGATGCCGGGATCCCAACATGGATCGCAATGCCGGCAAAAGAATCCCCAACGCCGGGATCCCAAACGAGGGAATGCCGGCACTGTACAGAAGTACTGTAAGCCGTGTGTGCGTGTGTGTAGGAAGGGAGAGGGGGGGGGGGTTAGGTTTAGGCTGGAGGTGAGGGTTAGAGATAGAGTGTGGGGGAGGGGGGTTAGTGTTAGGCTGCGGGGAGGGAAAGTTACCTAGAACTCCCCTTTTATTTACTATTGGGTTTTTTTTTTTGTTATGAATGCAGGTGTATAAGGCAAATTCTGATTTATGCTTTTCACAATTTTGTCTTCCCAGCATGACATATTCTATTCCTATTTTACCGTTTATATCAGGGACATTTTAAGTAATTCATTAATAAAGTATACCTGCATCCTACTTACTGTGGAATACACCATTTTGTTAGCCTAACCAAGTTTCTTGAAATCAGTGGTTCTTCTGTATATTCCAATTAATTAGAACATCTAGAACTCCATAGATTAAAATGCTTGTGTGAGGGCCTTGCTGCATATTAAAATAAAAATCTAAACTAAACTGAAAAGTATTCAGTGGTTGTTCCTATTAAAAAGAAAGGATTGGGAGTTGGAGAAAATTCCATGAGCAAAATGTTTGGTAGCTTTTATCTAGTAAAAGACAGTTTAAGAGAGTTTACTGCCATTTAACAAGGATCAATTGACATATGTTATAAACTTTGCATCCCCATTAATTCAAGCTTCCAGATTTTTGGATTTATGGGCAGGAGATGGTTGGCAAATGTTATTAGTGGGGCAAGCAAGCAACGCTGCCCCACATGGGCATGGTATGTTAGATAGAATAGACTTAGGTCGACAGTGTATATGTCGACAACTATTGGTCGACATGGTCTCTAGGTCGACATGGACTCTAGGTCAACATGAAAAAAGTCAACATGAGTTCTTTAAATTTTTTGGTGTTGTTTCCATCGTAGAGTGACCGAGAACCCCAATTAGTGCACCGTGTCCCCTCACATGGCTCGCTTAGCTCGCCATGCTTCGGGCAAGGTGCCTCATTCTGCTACCGCTGCGCCCAGCACAGGTTACCGTTCCCAATTGTAGTCCACGTGGATTGTAAAGTATGAAAAAGTTTTTAAAAATAAAAAAGTGAAAAACTCATGTCGACCTTTTGTCATGTCGACCTAG
This sequence comes from Pseudophryne corroboree, assembly GCF_028390025.1. Classification (NCBI taxonomy): domain Eukaryota; kingdom Metazoa; phylum Chordata; class Amphibia; order Anura; family Myobatrachidae; genus Pseudophryne; species Pseudophryne corroboree. The sequence continues at coordinate 555,880,346 of NC_086444.1, forward strand.
TACATGTCAACCTAGATTCCCTGTCAACCTAGAAACCGTGTCAACCTACTTACTGTCAACCAATAGTGGTCGACCTAGACAGTGTCGACCTAAGTCTTGTCGACCTAGAGCCCGGATCCCATCCCGCACTGCATGTGCAGTAGGCCAACTGTTAAAGAGATGTTAATGTGGCACCCAGGAAAATGGTGTGTGTGCCCCTTTAATGTTTGTTTACAGTGTCTTTAGAAGTGCAGGTAAAACACTGGCACAGCAGAGGTTAAGCACAGACCCCAGTCCGATCACATGGTCCTGATGATGCTCGTGGATTGTACAATGCATTCTGGGAGCAGAATAGCCTTGTGGGAAGAAGTCAAGGAGAAGGACACTGCTGGACACACTGAGTGAGGAGCAGAGCAGGAGATGAGTAATGGATGCAAAACGCATGGTCACACTGGGTGGTAAGAGCAGCATTGCAGAGCAGACACAGCAGGGTGCTACCGAGAAGCAGAGAGCTGGGTGAGCAAAAGTGAGATGTCGCAGCCAGAGACTGGACACCGCCAGGCCTAGTGATAGGTGCGGACGCCGCAGACATTTTGTACAGGGAGGAACAGCTGAAACACGTCCAGATCGTGAATACCTCTAATGTAGAGTCCTGAGAGAGTACATTGAGACTAATATTGACAAGAAACACAGGCAAAGCAAACACTTACTGACAATATCCAGTTTGTCACATGCTTTGCAGTACAAAGGGTGCAGACAACATAGCACCACACCCTAAAAGTTAAACCTTGTTGTTCAAGGCACTGTTGGGAAATAAGAGACTGAGTTATATATGCAATTAAAAGTGAGTTACTTTATGAGGAAGAAACTGAGTTACTTATGCAAGTGAAAGTGAGTTACTTTATCTGGAGACAGACTGAGTTTAATTGTCAAGTAAACTCTTATTACCAAGTAAGCTACATTTGGTCAGAGACACTACCATCCTGTCACCTGCTACATCCTCTTTGGAAATAAGACTGAGATACATTAACATTATTACAACCCAGGATATGTGTGCCAATTTCCCCATTGCAACACTGTGGCACCACACAATCCTAAAAGAGCTCCAATGTTATTTGTCTGTGAAGGTCATGATACCTTGACTTGGGAAAGCTAGAAATTTTGTAATTGTTATTAAAAAGTGTGTGTTTTCATTACTCTTCTCATTACCACATTATAGATTGTGAATATAATATGCCAATATCTGTGATTCAATTGATTGTCTTTTGCATTTTTGAATGATTCATTGTTATGTGAGCTGTAGCTAATTGTCTTTGCTTTATCTTCTTTTTATGACCACGCTGCAGAGCAGAAGCAGAGAGCTGGGTAAGCAAAAATGAGATGTTGCAGCCAGAGACTGGACATCGCCAGGCCTAGTGAAATGCGTGGATGCTGCAGACAGGGAGAAACAGCTGAAACACATCCAGATCATGAACACCTCTAATGCAGAGTCCTGAGTAAGTACGCTGAGACTGATGTTACAAGAACCACAGGAAAAGCAAACACCCAGCGACAATACCCAGTTTGTCACACGCTGTGCAGTACAAAGGGTGCAAACAACATAGTACCACACCCTAAATGTTAACCTTGTTGGAAAATGAAGAATGAGGTTCATTATAGACAAATGTAAGGTAATGAATGCACATTGGTAGCAAGAACAAAAACATACTACTACATACTAATTGGGGAAAACTAGGGGATTCTGTATTGAAAAGATTTAGGTTTTCACATAGATAACAAATTTAGCAGTTTTTACCCAAAGTAGGAATGCAGCAAATAAGGCAAGCATGGTATTAGCATGCATAAAATGGGGAATTGATGCAAGGGATGAGAGTGTTATACTCCCATTATATAAATCACTAGTGAGGCCACATCTTGAATACTGTGCACAATTATGGGCACCATACTACAAAAGGGATATCCTGGAACTAGAAAAGGTTCAGAGAAGGGTGCCCATATTGATTAAGGGGATGGAGATGCTAGAATACGAGGAAAGACTTGCTAGGCTAGGCATGTTTACACTGGAAAAAAAGGAGATTAAGAGGGGACATGATTAACATTTACAAATACATAAGGGGACAATACACAGAGCTAGCGGGGAATTTGTTTTTGGTAAGATCAACACAAAGAACACACAGACACCTGCTTAGGTTAGAGGAGAGGAGATTTCGCACACAGAGACGGAAAGGTTTCTTTACAGTAAGGAAAATACGTATTTGGAACTCCCTGCCAGAGAGAGTAGTAATGGTAGACTCTGTCACTACTTTTAACAATGGGCTACATAAATTCCTAATGGATAAGAATATACAGGGTTATGGTGGGTAAATCTAACACTATAGTTAAAGAACTAAAAAAAATAGTAATAAACACAACGGCTAAACATTCACCACAATTAAAATTAGTTTTAAAAATATTACAGTGTAGGAGATCACTAACAGGTTGAACTTGATGGATGAATTGTCTTTTTTCAACCTCAGAAACTATGTCACTATGTTACTATGTAAAATAGGATTCATCTTGTGATTATTTAATGTTTTGTGGCAATTAAGCAATCATTATCCTCAATCTAGAGTTCATTGTGGCTCAATGAAAAAAGTCATTATGTTGGAATTGCTGACTCACTCATGTTTCGTATCAGTCTATCCTATTTATCTGAGCAAGGTACTACAGAACAAGGTATGAGGAGAAACATTTCAGGGGTAAGGTCTGTCACAATAGTCACCCAACACCTGTGATACCTCTCTCAACCACTTAGACATACCCGCCAACCGTGAGGTGTTACACTAGGTACCATGAGAAAACACCTCCCCTGGGACTGTCTGGCCAGCTGTTATTAGCAAGGAGTGTTTCCAATGGGACGTTACTACCAATGCTAGGCAATCCCTGCAGGTGGCACATTTTACTGGGGTGGTGGGGGTCTGCAGCCCCTAGGTAAAATTTGCCAATGATGATAAGCCTTTTTGTACTCTCCCAATGTTATTCCGGGTACAGTCAACATAATATGAGCCTTAGAGAGGAAACTCACCGCCACTGTGGTGACGGCGCTTTGTGTAGCAGTCAGGCTTCTATGCTGAGTCAGGTGGAACCCTTTTTGACCAGCTCCCCTGACAAGTGCCATCTTAGCCAACCACTAGTTACTGCCCTAGTTACAGTAATCAAGGCAAGAAATGATAAGAGCACGGATAAAGGTTTTTTATTGTCCTTCATGTAGAGAAAGGAGTGGATCCTGAAATATTGCGGAGAAATGATAAGAATGGGAGAGGGAATGGATGTGAGAAAGAGGACAGATGCAAGGAACAACATCCTCATTATATCATAGCAGATGGTGTGTTATATATATATATGCCCAGCAATTTGTTTTCATTTGCCAGAAATGCCAGATGACCAGTCTGACCCTCTGCACCTATTATAAATATGCCTATGCAAATTTGTAAATGATGAAAATCCAAATAAGCTGTAATTGGCCATGCGAGCACTGCCTATACTATGAAACCGCCTTGAGTCCTATTGGAGAAAGAGCGCTATATAAATAAAATTATTATTATTATTATTATTATAAACCAGGACAATTTCACCATTGCATGTAATTGCATTATCCACTCAATTATAAGGTACAAAATTAGAGTGAGCATTTATTTCCATAATAAAATTCTCAGCAGTCATACAAAATTGAATGCTTTGCCAACGTAATATGAAGTAAAATCCACAAAGAATAAATTGGAAGACTTTCCTGTTTTCTCAAGCATTTCACTAATGTCACTTTAGTTTCTAAACAAATGCAACACAAATGCTTAGTTATCTTTCCTGTTATGCTTATTTTGTATTTTGGGGGTTATTCAGAGTTGTTAGCAAACCAAAGAAAAATCACACTAATATGCAAAACCACGTTGTACTGATGTAACATGTGCAGAGAGAGTTAGATTTGGGTGGGATGTGTTCAAACTGAAATCTAAATTGCAGTGTAAAAATAAAGCAGCCAGTATTTACCCTGCACAGAAACAAAATAACCCACCCAACTATCTCTGCACATGTTACATCTGCCCCACCTGCAGTGCAACATGGTTTGCCCAATTGCTACCTTTTCTGGTTTGTCAACTCTGAATAACCCCCTTTGTGCTGTAAATACAAATGTAAAGCACTTTGAGTCCTACTGGGAGAAAAGTACTATATAAATGTTGTTGTTGTTGTTGTTGTTGTTGTTGTTGTTGTTGTTGTTGTTATTATTATTATTATTCTCTCCAAATACGTAACATATAAGGTGGTACTGGGTATAAGAGCTAAATCCGTGATTTTCTTGGGGGCTGATGAGACATGGTTTGAGGGACCACTTTGGAGGTCTTTTGCAACAGATTTTCCCACTACTGGAATATTTAATGAAAAGAGAATGATGTAGAAGAAATGGTATATATATTCGTGGGGTAATGGTGTGCATGTGTGTACATGAAGCAGGGAATGCAGACAATAAATTCCGCAGGAAAAGGGACAGATTGGACAAACTATTTTCTGCAAAGGGCTCTATAATACATACCTCCCAACTGTCCTGCTTTCGGAGGGACAGTCCTGCTTGTCGGGGACTGTCTTGCCATCCCACCCATGGGCCACAGTGTTCTTCGGTGAGAAGGAGGCTGGCTTGAGGTGAGCACTCATAGTCTCACCGCTGTTATGTATAGGAGCAGAGCACTGTGTGAATAGATGCTGTGCGTAGGGTATCTGTTCACAGTGCAGCGAGAGCCTGGGGGCAGCCCAGCAATTCCAGAAGTGCTGGGCACGACCACAGAGAGGAAAAAGGGGGAGGTTGCCATGAAGTCATGCTCCTTATCATGCAAGGACACATCCCATTTCACAGATTCAAACTTCAGAATGTTGGTAAGTATGGCAATAAGTGTGTGCTACATACATTACTGTTCATAAATATTCATCGCATTTATACACTTTGGCAAAATGGGTGCTTCCATGGTGTAGACATTTACAAATGTATTAATAAATCTCAGTAATGGACACATACATATCAGAAGTAATACAGAAACACACATAACAAGGCAAATGCTGATGATGAAGCTGTGTACTGTCTGCATCCAGAGACACAATCAGCAAACACCAAAGTATATGTTACCATTGAAAGGATGTTTAAAATCATTAGAACTTGCCAAGTGTTTTCAACATCTGTTAAAATAGGGAAAGTGAATTACCTGATAATTAATGTAGTAATTATTATACATAATGCATAAAACATAATGCAGTAAGACAAACTAAGGTGACAGTCGTCTGCAGAGAAATAAAACAGAAATATGGAATACTCTTTTTGAAGGTAGCTGTATTATTATTATTATTATTATTATTATTATAACTATGCCGGCATGAAATAATATGTTATACTGTACCTGCACTTCACTTTTGCGGCCAGCACTGGGACTTTCTATGTCCAAGCACTGGTCTTAAAGTGGCTGAGGATGTGTGTTGAAATTTGGCACTGGCTGCAAGTCACTCACGGCTCTTGGACCAGTGGCTAATCACAGTTTGCAGACCAGAGTCCAGACATGGTTGCCCACGAGCTCTGATTGACTCATGAACCAGGACCTGATTTGAGATACATGACGCCATCGCTGCAGGAGACCGGAATGAGGGCAGGAGAGGAAAGGCACGTGCTGTTGTCTCCTCTCCCTGACACAGTGACACTACAGAGCCGGCCCCAGGCAGCAGCAATGGTGAGTTGCACTGCTGGGGGCATATGTGTATCTGGCACTATTGGGGGGCATATGTGTATCTGGCACTATAGGGGGCATATGTGTATCTGGCACTGTGTGGGCATATGTGTATCTGGCACTATTGGGGGCCATATGTGTATCTGGCACTATTGGGGGCCATATGTGTATCTGGCACTACACTACTTGGGCATAAGTGGATCTGGCTCTGTGGGGGAAAATGTGTATCTGGCACAGTGGCGGCATATCTGCCACTGTAGGGGTATATGTGTATCTGGCACTGTGGGGGCATGTTTGGCACCATGGGAGCATATGTGTATCTGGCACTGTGGGGGTATATTTGTATCTGGCACTGTGGGGTCATATCTGGCACTGTAGGGGCATGTGTGTATCTGGCACTTCACTATTGGGGTCATATGTGTATCATGCCGCCCTGCCCACATATGTGTATCACGCCCCCATTTTCATTGGCCACACCCAATTTTTGGCATGCGCTCACTGTACCGCTAATAAATGTTTTCTGCTTGCACCACTGCCAATTGGTGAGGAGCAGTGTGCTTTGATAGGAGGTGTGCTGTGATAGGAGGAGGTGCTGTGATAGGTGAGGGCTGCTGTGAGGGGAGAAGGGTGCTTTGCTGAGTGGGGTGCTATGCTGGGAGAGGAACAGAGAGGGAGGACAGAAGACATCCCAAAGAAACACTGGCCACGAAACAAGCCACAGCGGAAGAAAAAAGAGGAGGTGCTGCTGGCCAGGACAGCTAGCAGCCAAAGCAAGAAGGTGAAAACTACTGAAAGGAAATGGGCTAAGTGAAGCTCCTCACCGTAGCCTCTCCCAGCACCATGCTAGGCAGCTTTGGCCACCTTTAATTATTAAACCCTCCCTAGACCACCAGGGTTGTCAATCACTATGCCCGTGGGCACAGTCAGGCCTAAGGCCTATGGTGCATGTTAGGTAAGCAGAGAGCCTGTGACCCTGGTACTGTAAGTGACCCTGGGCATTAGTCCCAGGTCATTGTGTCATTATTTTGAAGTAAGGGTGTCGGGGGGCTTAGGATTTGGGCCTGCCTAAGAAAAGCCCCCTAATATTTTCATACACCCACTTCAAAATTTCCACTTTGACCACGGCTATTATGTATTAGTAGTAGCACTGCTATTTTATTTCTTTAGTATCGAAAAAAGGTCTGGTTCTGAGTAGGGAATAAAGCAAAAATAGAGCAAGTAACTGTGTCCTTTGGCAAAACCATGTTGCAGTATAGGTGGAGATTTAAAATTTGCAGAGAGATGTGAGAAGGGTATGTCCAAACTCAAATCTAAAGCTGGACATACAGTAGGCTGTACAATTATCTGGCAGATCATCTGGATGGTTGAAATGAAAATCTGGTAATTGATGGGAGCAACTGGCAATCAACCATTTGCTCCAAAACACTGGAAAATTGACAAAATTGTTAAGGCAAAATGGTTAAATCCACGATTTAACTTTAACATACGCCAGTATATGCCAGAGTTGTGACTATGCAAAGTATATGAAAAATACAAAGAATATATTATAAATATGTACATTGTTTTATTTTAATCATTTTTTATAGTCAAAGCTCTGGAGTAAGAAATCCATGGCAGGTGAAGTGGTGCCTCCTATGCCTATCTTTTCTGCACATTTCTGATCAAAACTCATCAAATTACAGCAATGTGTACTGCTGCACTTCTGTATAATGCCAATATGTACCCTGTAGCTAATATACATAGGTGTGCGCAGCACATTTTATTAGGGGCTGCACTGTCGGAGCGGCATGTCTAACACCACCTGCTGGGCGTGTTTAGCACCGCCTATTGGGGCATGTCTAGCACCACCTATTGGGGGTCTCTAGCACCGCCTATCAGGCATGTCTAGCATCACCTACTGACATTCCTTCCCATTCCATATGCACCTTACCTATATGATGGTTTCTCACAATGGGGAACCTCTGAAGAAATGTATTCTCACTGGGCAGACAGCGTCTTCAGTCAGTATTCACTATTCATGAAGGATATCACATGGTCCGGATGATGCCTGTTTGTGTAGAAATGAAACCAATGTCATCATCATACAACCAAGGTTCAACAAGACCCATTTCACCTCCTTCCATCTGCTCTCTTATCCCCTGCATCTCTCAGCCACACCATCATCTCCGGCCTATGTCTCTCAGCCACACCATCATCTCCCCCTGGATCGGCTCTCAGCCACACTATCATCTCCTCTCTGCAATGTCTCTCAGCCACACCATAATATTCTCCCTGCACAGTCTCTCAGCTATGCCGGAGGTTATTTATTTAATTTTTTTGGTAAGCAAATCAAAATTTTGTAGTCCCTTGATCGGATAAACCTCTTAAAGAGACAGCGTATACTGAAGGCACGCACCACCACTTGTGTGCTCTCACAAGAAAGGGGTGTGGCCACACAATTATACCCCCAATGGTACAGGGAGAGTACGTAATTGGGGAGGCAGGGATGACAGATGGTGGGTGACAGGGGAGGCAGGGGTGACATGTGGATAGTGAGTGACTGATGAGGCAGGGGTAATGGGTATTGACTGCACACCCCAGTGGTTGTAATGAGAGGTGCTATCTGCTGAGGCTTTATGGTGCTACAGGAGAAGGAATGGGTGCAGATGCACTATGCAATCATTACTGTAAATTACAATATATAATACATAATAAGAGGTTGTTAGCATATAATTGACCAATGATATGGGCTTGCCCACCACGTCGAATTCACCTCTATTGAGCAAGTCCCTAACACTTTTGGGTTCACATCGAGGCACAGGGCACCCCCAAGTCAGCCCAGCCACTAACCCCCCCAAGGCATCACACTAGTAGAAAATAGTGAGGTGTAATAAAGTATAGGATAAGCAGAGATAGTTACTGAGTGTAGAAAGTGTTTTATAATTAGATTTAAAGTAGGTAAATAAAATATACAAGGATAAAATAACACACATAGGAGTTAATGAAAAACTAGTGAATATAAGTGTAGGGTGTGATGCCCCGGAGTGGCCCAGACAGAATAGTTCAGGGGACCCCACGCCCCAATGCTTACCCCCAAATAAACTGACACTATATGAAAATAATGTGTTACTATGTGTTATGCTTGAATCATTGATGTGTTATGCTTGAATCATTGATGTGCAGTCAGATGTAGGTCCCTGCTTAAAACAAGTTGGGAAGGTGGGGGAGGTGTGCTAGTCAGAATGAAGTAATCTCAGACTTCAGGTGTGTATTTATACACATAGTATAGACTATACAGAGGAAATGGGTCTAGACTGCACACCACAGTGGTTGTAATTAGAACCGGCCCTAGGCATAGGCAAAGTAGGCAATTGCCTAGGGCATCTGGTATGCCTAGGGGCACAAGCAGCTTCTGCTGATTAAAATGATATGCGGCATGCCTATATTCTGTGTGTGTAGCATTTCATATGCAGATACAGCCACAGTCGCGCACAGTATATAGGCATGCCGCGTATCATTTTAATCAACAGAAGCTGCTTGTGCATCCTAGCCACATAGCAATGCAAATAAGATGCATTTTCATAAAAAATAGGCATCCGACATTAGCAGAGCTGCCAGTTGACTCACGCTAGGAACTGTATGTGTCATTATGTGTATAAGGGCATTAATAATATGTTACATATGTGTAAGGGGCACTATGTGTGTCATTATGTGTATAAGGGCACTAATAATGTGCGGCATATGTGTAAGGGACATTATGTGTGTAATTATGTGTATAAGGGCGATAACAATGTGCGGCATATGTGTAAGGGAAATTATGTGTATAAAGGCATTAATAAGGGTTGGCATAATGTGTAACGCATTATGTTTATAAGGACATTAATAATGTGTGTCATATATGTAAGGGGCATTACTGTGTGGTATTATGTGTATAAATGCATTACCAATGTGTGGCATTATGTGTATAACGTGCTCTACTGTGTGGCGTAACGTATAGAAAGGGAACTACTGTGTGGTCTAATGTGAATAAAGAGCAATATGGTGTGGTGTAATGTGAATAAGGAGCAATTCAGTGTGATGTAATGTGAAAAAGGGGCACTACTGTGAGGAGTAACGTATATAAGGTAAAGTGGTACTACTGTGTGATGTAATGTGAATAAGGGACACTATCGCATTATAAATTGTGAATAAAGTTGCACTACTGTGAGGCATAAGTTGAATTGGGGGTACTATTGTGTGGCCATGCCCCTTGCCAGCAAAAACACATACCTTTTTGGGCTGTGCGCCGAATGTGCACACTGGGGTATATTTACTAAGGTCCCGATTTTGACCGAGATGGTGTTTTTTCTTCAAAGTGTCATCTCGGGAATTTACTAAACTCAAATCTCGGCAGTGATGAGGGCATTCGTATTTTTTTTCTTTGACTTCAAAGAAGTTGGTTGACAAAATATGGGGAAAAAAATGTCAGGGGTTCCCCCATATTTAATCAACCAGCACCGGGCTCTGCGCCTGGTCCTGGTTCCAAAAATACGGGGGACAAAAAGCGTAGGGGTCCCCCGTATTTTTGAAACCAGCACCGGGCTCCACTAGCCAGGTACATAATGCCACAGCCGGGGGACACTTTTATCTAGGTCCCTGCGGCCCTGGCATTACATACCCAACTAGTCACCCCTGGCCGGGGTACCCTGGAGGAGTGGGAACCCCTTAAATCAAGGGGTCCCCCCCTTCAGCCACCCAAGGGCCAGGGGTGAAGCCCGAGGCTGTCCCCCCCCATCCAAGGGCGGCGGATGGGGGGCTGATAGCCTTTTGAAAAAAATGTGAATATTGTTTTTAGTAGCAGTACTACAAGTCCCAGCAAGCCTCCCCCCTACGCTTTTTGTCCCCCGTATTTTTGGAACCAGGACCAGGCGCAGAGCCCGGTGCTGGTTGATTAAATATGGGGGAACCCCTGACATTTTTTTCCCCATATTTTGTCAACCAGGACCGGCTCAAAGAGCCCGAGGCTGGTTTAGCTTAGGGGGGGGGACCCCATGCATTTTTTTTAATGATTTGTAACAATGTTACTTTTTATACGAAAGGTGCACAATGAAGCCCTGCACGGATCTCACAGATCCGGCCGAGATTCATTGTGTTAATGTTGGCAGTGTTTTACTATTCTCTCCCGTAAAACACTGCCAAAAAAATACGAATGACATCGACATCGGAAAACACGAAAATGCAGAATACGACAGCTTAGTAAATTAGTCGTAATAAATTCAAAAAGTTGCAAATTTACACTTGCGATGTCATTCGTGTTTGAACTTTTACCTCATTCTGAAAAATACGAATTTTAGTAAATATACCCCACTGTTCTATTTAAATTACAGGTGGTAGGGGAAAAAAAAAAGGACTGCTATGGGTGGGGGGTGATGGTGCTGGGAAAGGAATGCAGGGTCAGAGGCGAAACCAGCGGTGGTGCTAGGGGGCACCAGCCAAAATCTTGCCTAGGGCATCATATTGGTTAGGGCCAGCTCTGGTTGTAATGAGAGGTGCTATCTGCTGAGATTTTATGGTACTACAGGAGAAGGAATGAGTGCAGATGCACTATACAATCATTAATGTAAATTACAATATATAATATACAGTATAATAACAGGTTGTTAGCATATAATTGACCAATGATATGGGCTTGCCCACCGCTTGAGGCAGGGGTGACAGGGAGATAGTGGGTGACAGAGGAGCCAGAGGTGGCATGTAGATAGTGGGTGACTGATGAGGCAGGGGTGACAGGTAGACAGTGGGTGACTAATGAGGCAGGGGTGACAGTGAGATAGTGGGTGACTAAGGCAGGGGTGACACTGAGATAGTGGGTGACTGAGGTTTGGGTGACAGGGAGATAGTGGGTGACTAAGGCAGGGGTGACAGTGGACGCCAGTCCCTTTTTGAAGTTACCTATGGCCTGTTCCCCTCTCTGTTTGTGGTGCAGTACCCATGGTCTGCGTTTCTCAGTGCAGCTGTAGATACACACTTAGCAAAGTACACAGCAGGCAGCACTCTTCCCCCCTCCTCTTTCCCAGTTCTGTCCGCTCTAAGTATGGTGCTTTCTGTCTGACAGCTCCAATACCGACTCTTGCCACACGGATGCAGCGCCCTAACAATTCTGACGATCTACGCAGCATTGTTCCTCGCGTATGAGTCAGGCCAGCCCTGTGTGTTGTCTCTCAGCCACACCATCATCTCTTCATTGCGTCGTCTCTCAGCCGTGCCATCATCTCCTCCCTGCATCATCTCTCAGCCATGCCATCATCTCCCATCTACATCTCTCGCAGTTCCCCTCACTTTGTCTCTCAGCCTCCCCCCTTCACTCTTTGCCACTCAGCCACCCATCCTTCACTTTGTGCATCTCAGCCTGCCCCCACTTCATGCTGTGAGTCTCAGACTGCCCTCCCTTCACGCTGTGCCTCTCAGCCTGCCCCCCCTTCACTTTGTGCCTCTCAGCCTCCCCTCACATCACTGTCTCTCAGCCTGCCCACCCCCCACTCCTCATTCACTTTGTGTATTTCAGCCTCCCTTCACTGAATTATTCATAATTTATTATTAGATCTCTTATATTCTATCTAGCCCCCTCTTTTCCCCCATGTGTGAGTGAGGACTGACGGACATTAGGGTGTGCCTATGCTCATGTATTGTGTGTAAATCTGGCTCTGGTACTACCCAATGCTTCCTGAGCCATATACCTCACCGCACTAGAGATGAGCGCCTGAAATTTTTCGGGTTTTGTGTTTTGGTTTTGGGTTCGGTTCCGCGGCCGTGTTTTGGGTTCGAACGCGTTTTGGCAAAACCTCACCGAATTTTTTTTGTCGGATTCGGGTGTGTTTTGGATTCGGGTGTTTTTTTCCAAAAACACTAAAAAACAGCTTAAATCATAGAATTTGGGGGTCATTTTGATCCCAAAGTATTATTAACCTCAAAAACCATAATTTACACTCATTTTCAGTCTATTCTGAATACCTCACACCTCACAATATTATTTTTAGTCCTAAAATTTGCACCGAGGTCGCTGTGTGAGTAAGATAAGCGACCCTAGTGGCCGACACAAACACCGGGCCCATCTAGGAGTGGCACTGCAGTGTCACGCAGGATGTCCCTTCCAAAAAACCCTCCCCAAACAGCACATGACGCAAAGAAAAAAAGAGGCGCAATGAGGTAGCTGTGTGAGTAAGATTAGCGACCCTAGTGGCCGACACAAACACCGGGCCCATCTAGGAGTGGCACTGCAGTGTCACGCAGGATGGCCCTTCCAAAAAACCCTCCCCAAACAGCACATGATGCAAAGAAAAAGAAAAGAAAAAAGAGGTGCAAGATGGAATTGTCCTTGGGCCCTCCCACCCACCCTTATGTTGTATAAACAAAACAGGACATGCACACTTTAACCAACCCATCATTTCAGTGACAGGGTCTGCCACACGACTGTGACTGATATGACGGGTTGGTTTGGACCCCCCCCAAAAAAGAAGCAATTAATCTCTCCTTGCACAAACTGGCTCTACAGAGGCAAGATGTCCACCTCATCTTCACCCTCCGATATATCACCGTGTACATCCCCCTCCTCACAGATTATCAATTCGTCCCCACTGGAATCCACCATCTCAGCTCCCTGTGTACTTTGTGGAGGCAATTGCTGCTGGTCAATGTCTCCGCGGAGGAATTGATTATAATTCATTTTAATGAACATCATCTTCTCCACATTTTCTGGATGTAACCTCGTACGCCGATTGCTGACAAGGTGAGCGGCGGCACTAAACACTCTTTCGGAGTACACACTTGTGGGAGGGCAACTTAGGTAGAATAAAGCCAGTTTGTGCAAGGGCCTCCAAATTGCCTCTTTTTCCTGCCAGTATAAGTACGGACTGTGTGACGTGCCTACTTGGATGCGGTCACTCATATAATCCTCCACCATTCTATCAATGTTGAGAGAATCATATGCAGTGACAGTAGACGACATGTCCGTAATCGTTGTCAGGTCCTTCAGTCCGGACCAGATGTCAGCATCAGCAGTCGCTCCAGACTGCCCTGCATCACCGCCAGCGGGTGGGCTCGGAATTCTGAGCCTTTTCCTCGCACCCCCAGTTGCGGGAGAATGTGAAGGAGGAGATGTTGACAGGTCGCGTTCCGCTTGACTTGACAATTTTGTCACCAGCAGGTCTTTCAACCCCAGCAGACCTGTGTCTGCCGGAAAGAGAGATCCAAGGTAGGCTTTAAATCTAGGATCGAGCACGGTGGCCAAAATGTAGTGCTCTGATTTCAACAGATTGACCACCCGTGAATCCTTGTTAAGCGAATTAAGGGCTGCATCCACAAGTCCCACATGCCTAGCGGAATCGCTCCCTTTTAGCTCCTTCTTCAATGCCTCCAGCTTCTTCTGCAAAAGCCTGATGAGGGGAATGACCTGACTCAGGCTGGCAGTGTCTGAACTGACTTCACGTGTGGCAAGTTTAAAGGGCATCAGAACCTTGCACAACGTTGAAATCATTCTCCACTGCACTTGAGACAGGTGCATTCCATCTCCTATATCGTGCTCAATTGTATAGGCTTGAATGGCCTTTTGCTGCTCCTCCAACCTCTGAAGCATATAGAGGGTTGAATTCCACCTCGTTACCACTTCTTGCTTCAGATGATGGCAGGGCAGGTTCAGTAGTTTTTGGTGGTGCTCCAGTCTTCTGTACGTGGTGCCTGTACGCCGAAAGTGTCCCGCAATTTTTCTGGCCACCAACAGCATCTCTTGCACACCCCTGTCGTTTTTAAAAAAATTCTGCACCACCAAATTCAAGGTATGTGCAAAACATGGGACGTGCTGGAATTTGCCCATATTTAATGCACACACAATATTGCTGGCGTTGTCCGATGCCACAAATCCACAGGAGAGTCCAATTGGGGTAAGCCATTCCGCGATGATCTTCCTCAGTTGCCGTAAGAGGTTTTCAGCTGTGTGCGTATTCTGGAAAGCGGTGATACAAAGCGTAGCCTGCCTAGGAAAGAGTTGGCGTTTGCGAGATGCTGCTACTGGTGCCGCCGCTGCTGTTCTTGCGGCGGGAGTCCATACATCTACCCAGTGGGCTGTCACAGTCATATAGTCCTGACCCTGCCCTGCTCCACTTGTCCACATGTCCGTGGTTAAGTGGACATTGGGTACAACTGCATTTTTTAGGAGACTGGTGAGTCTTTTTCTGACGTCCGTGTACATTCTCGGTATCGCCTGCCTAGAGAAGTGGAACCTAGATGGTATTTGGTAACGGGGGCACACTGCCTCAATAAATTGTCTAGTTCCCTGTGAACTAACGGCGGATACCGGACGCACGTCTAACACCAACATAGTTGTCAAGGACTCAGTTATCCGCTTTGCAGTAGGATGACTGCTGTGATATTTCATCTTCCTCGCAAAGGACTGTTGAACAGTCAATTGCTTACTGGAAGTAGTACAAGTGGGCTTACGACTTCCCCTCTGGGATGACCATCGACTCCCAGCGGCAACAACAGCAGCGCCAGCAGCAGTAGGCGTTACACGCAAGGATGCATCCGAGGAATCCCAGGCAGGAGAGGACTCGTCAGACTTGCCAGTGACATGGCCTGCAGGACTATTGGCATTCCTGGGGAAGGAGGAAATTGACACTGAGGGAGTTGGTGGGGTGGTTTGCGTGAGCTTGGTTACAAGAGGAAGGGATTTACTGGTCAGTGGACTGCTTCCGCTGTCACCCAAAGTTTTTGAACTTGTCACTGACTTATTATGAATGCGCTGCAGGTGACGTATAAGGGAGGATGTTCCGAGGTGGTTAACGTCCTTACCCCTACTTATTACAGCTTGACAAAGGGAACACACGGCTTGACACCTGTTGTCCGCATTTCTGGTGAAATACCTCCACACCGAAGAGCTGATTTTTTTGGTATTTTCACCTGGCATGTCAACGGCCATATTCCTCCCACGGACAACAGGTGTCTCCCCGGGTGCCTGACTTAAACAAACCACCTCACCATCAGAATCCTCCTGGTCAATTTCCTCCCCAGCGCCAGCAACACCCATATCCTCCTCATCCTGGTGTACTTCAACACTGACATCTTCAATCTGACTATCAGGAACTGGACTGCGGGTGCTCCTTCCAGCACTTGCAGGGGGCGTGCAAATGGTGGAAGGCGCATGCTCTTCACGTCCAGTGTTGGGAAGGTCAGGCATCGCAACCGACACAATTGGACTCTCCTTGTGGATTTGGGATTTCAAAGAACGCACAGTTCTTTGCGGTGCTTTTGCCAGCTTGAGTCTTTTCAGTTTTCTAGCGAGAGGCTGAGTGCTTCCATCCTCATGTGAAGCTGAACCACTAGCCATGAACATAGGCCAGGGCCTCAGCCGTTCCTTGCCACTCCGTGTGGTAAATGGCATATTGGCAAGTTTACGCTTCTCCTCCGACAATTTTATTTTAGGTTTTGGAGTCCTTTTTTTACTGATATTTGGTGTTTTGGTTTTGACATGCTCTGTACTATGCCATTGGGCATCGGCCTTGGCAGACGACGTTGCTGGCATTTCATCGTCTCGGCCATGACTAGTGGCAGCAGCTTCAGCACGAGGTGGAAGTGGATCTTGATCTTTCCCTAATTTTGGAACCTCAACATTTTTGTTCTCCATATTTTAATAGGCACAACTAAAAGGCACCTCAGGTAAACAATGGAGATGGATGGATTGGATACTAGTATACAATTATGGACGGGCTGCCGAGTGCCGACACAGAGGTAGCCACAGCCGTGAACTACCGCACTGTACTGTGTCTGCTGCTAATATATAGACTGGTTGATAAAGAGATAGTATACTCGTAACTAGTATGTATGTATAAAGAAAGAAAAAAAAACCACGGTTAGGTGGTATATACAATTATGGACGGGCTGCCGAGTGCCGACACAGAGGTAGCCACAGCCGTGAACTACCGCACTGTACTGTGTCTGCTGCTAATATATAGACTGGTTGATAAAGAGATAGTATACTCGTAACTAGTATGTATGTATAAAGAAAGAAAAAAAAACCACGGTTAGGTGGTATATACAAATATGGACGGGCTGCCGAGTGCCGACACAGAGGTAGCCACAGCCGTGAACTACCGCACTGTGCTGTGTCTGCTGCTAATATATAGACTGGTTGATAAAGAGATAGTATACTCGTAACTAGTATGTATGTATAAAGAAAGAAAAAAAAAACCACGGTTAGGTGGTATATACAATTATGGACGGGCTGCCGAGTGCCGACACAGAGGTAGCCACAGCCGTGAACTACCGCACTGTACTGTGTCTGCTGCTAATATATAGACTGGTTGATAAAGAGATAGTATACTCGTAACTAGTATGTATGTATAAAGAAAGAAAAAAAAACCACGGTTAGGTGGTATATACAATTATGGACGGGCTGCCGAGTGCCGACACAGAGGTAGCCACAGCCGTGAACTACCGCACTGTACTGTGTCTGCTGCTAATATATAGACTGGTTGATAAAGAGATAGTATACTCGTAACTAGTATGTATGTATAAAGAAAGAAAAAAAAACCACGGTTAGGTGGTATATACAATTATGGACGGGCTGCCGAGTGCCGACACAGAGGTAGCCACAGCCGTGAACTACCGCACTGTACTGTGTCTGCTGCTAATATATAGACTGGTTGATAAAGAGATAGTATACTCGTAACTAGTATGTATGTATAAAGAAAGAAAGAAAAACCACGGTTAGGTGGTATATACAATTATGGACGGGCTGCCGAGTGCCGACACAGAGGTAGCCACAGCCGTGAACTACCGCACTGTACTGTGTCTGCTGCTAATATATAGACTGGTTGATAAAGAGATAGTATACTCGTAACTAGAACGTATGTATAAAGAAAGAAAAAAAAACCACGGTTAGGTGGTATATACAATTATGGACGGGCTGCCGAGTGCCGACACAGAGGTAGCCACAGCCGTGAACTACCGCACTGTACTGTGTCTGCTGCTAATATATAGACTGGTTGATAAAGAGATAGTATACTCGTAACTAGTATGTATGTATAAAGAAAGAAAAAAAAAACACGGTTAGGTGGTATATACAATTATGGACGGGCTGCCGAGTGCCGACACAGAGGTAGCCACAGCCGTGAACTACCGCACTGTACTGTGTCTGCTGCTAATATATAGACTGGTTGATAAAGAGATAGTATACTCGTAACTAGTATGTATGTATAAAGAAAGAAAAAAAAACCACGGTTAGGTGGTATATACAATTATGGACGGGCTGCCGAGTGCCGACACAGAGGTAGCCACAGCCGTGAACTACCGCACTGTACTGTGTCTGCTGCTAATATATAGACTGGTTGATAAAGAGATAGTATACTCATAACTAGTATGTATGTATAAAGAAAGAAAAAAAAACCACGGTTAGGTGGTATATACAATTATGGACGGGCTGCCGAGTGCCGACACAGAGGTAGCCACAGCCGTGAACTACCGCACTGTACTGTGTCTGCTGCTAATATATAGACTGGTTGATAAAGAGATAGTATACTCGTAACTAGTATGTATGTATAAAGAAAGAAAAAAAAACCACGGTTAGGTGGTATATACAATTATGGACGGGCTGCCGAGTGCCGACACAGAGGTAGCCACAGCCGTGAACTACCGCACTGTACTGTGTCTGCTGCTAATATATAGACTGGTTGATAAAGAGATAGTATACTCGTAACTAGTATGTATGTATAAAGAAAGAAAAAAAAAACCACGGTTAGGTGGTATATACAATTATGGACGGGCTGCCGAGTGCCGACACAGAGGTAGCCACAGCCGTGAACTACCGCACTGTACTGTGTCTGCTGCTAATATAAAGACTGGTTGATAAAGAGATAGTATACTCGTAACTAGTATGTATGTATAAAGAAAGAAAAAAAAACCACGGTTAGGTCACTGGTATATACAATTATGGACGGGCTGCCGAGTGCCGACACAGAGGTAGCCACAGCCGTGAACTACCGCACTGTACTGTGTCTGCTGCTAATATAGACTGGTTGATAAAGAGATAGTATACTACTAATATTATATACTGGTGGTCAGGTCACTGGTCACTAGTCACACTGGCAGTGGCACTCCTGCAGCAAAAGTGTGCACTGTTTAATTTTAATATAATATTATGTACTCCTGGCTCCTGCTATAACCTATAACTGGCACTGCAGTAGTGCTCCCCAGTCTCCCCCACAATTATAAGCTGTGTGAGCTGAGCAGTCAGACAGATATATAATATATATAGATGATGCAGCACACTGGCCTGAGCCTGAGCAGTGCACACAGATATGGTATGTGACTGAGTCACTGTGTGCTGTGTATCGCTTTTTTCAGGCAGAGAACGGATTATAAATAAAAGTGGTGGTCACTGGTCACTATCAGCAAAACTCTGCACTGTACACTACTGAGTACTCCTAATGCTCCCCAAAATTAGTAAATCAAGTGTCTCTCTAATCTATTCTAATTCTAAACGGAGAGGACGCCAGCCACGTCCTCTCCCTATCAATCTCAATGCACGTGTGAAAATGGCGGCGACGCGCGGCTCCTTATATAGAATCCGAGTCTCGCGATAGAATCCGAGCCTCGCGAGAATCCGACAGCGTCATGATGACGTTCGGGCGCGCTCGGGTTAACCGAGCAAGGCGGGAAGATCCGAGTCGCTCGGACCCGTGAAAAAAAACATGAAGTTCTGGCGGGTTCGGATTCAGAGAAACCGAACCCGCTCATCACCGCACATCCCTGTCTTTGATTAAAACTACCAAATTTCCAGCAGTATATACTGCTGCACCTGTGTATACTGCCCACATGAACCCTTGTAAATCTGGCTCTGATACTAGCCAGCGCTTCCTCAGCCGTTTAGCTCTTCGCACATCACTGCTGCCGCGGACCCTTAATTTCTGACCACAAAGCAGCTTCCATAAAGGATATGATGCAGGCTGCTATGCTGCCAGATTTACTAAGCTTTGGAATGATATGATGAGCCACGTCTTCTCAAATTCTACCAGAAAGGTATACTCTGATGATGCATATGCAGGCAGATGAGCACACATGCGCAGTACAGATGGAGCCTTATGGACAGACTAGTTACCTGCCCGTCAAAATGACGGCACAACATAACTGTAATGTCAGCACTGGCGGCTGTGCGTACCCAACTGGAGCAATACTTGAATTGTTCTGTTGGGCGCCACCTAGTGGCCGATAGTGTGCAAAGCACTTGAATTCCCCCCATGGAGGTAAGGAGCAGCATTATTTTATTTTTATTTTATTAACAGTTTCTTATATAGCGCAGCAAATTCCGTTGCGCTTTACAATTTGAAATAACAATTACAAACTGGGTGATAACAGTCATAGAGGTAGGAAGGCCCTGCTCGCAAGCTTACAATCTATAGGCATATGTACATAAGGAAAGGTGCTATCTATTGCATAGAATGAGAAGACATGTGAGGATATGTGTGGACTGTACAGAGTGGATGTAATTTGATAGCAAGGTTTATGAAAGTTATGTGGGCGGTTCAGGAATTTGATACGCTTGCCTAAAGAGGTGAGTTTTGAGGGAACGCTTGAAGGTTTGGAGACTAGAGGAGAGTCTTATTGTGTGTGGTAGGGCATTCCACAGAGTGGGTGCAGCCCGATGAAAGTCCTGCAGTCGTGAGTGGGAGCGAGTAATGAGTGTGGATGAGAGACGCAGGTCTTGTGAAGAGCGCAGAGGTCGGGTTGGGAGATATTTTGTGATAAGCGAAGTGATGTACGTTGGTGTAGTTTGGTTGATGGCCTTGTGTGTGAGTAAAAGTATTTTATATTGAATGCGGTAGAATACAGGTAACCAATGGAGGGACTGACAGAGTGGATCTGCAGACGATGAACGTCTAGCGAGGAAGATAAGCCTCGCCGCTGCATTCAGAATGGATTGTAGTGGTGAGAGTCTCGTTTTGGGAAGACCAGTTAGGAGACTATTGCAATAATCAATGCGGGAGATAATGAGAGCGTGGATTAGAGTTTTAGCAGTGTCTTGTGTAAGGTATGGTCGTATTTTGGATATGTTTTTTAGATGCATGTAACATGATCTTGAGACAGATTGAATGTGGGGAACAAAGGACAGATCAGAGTCAAGGATGACACCAAGGCAGCGAGCTTGTGGGGTAGGGTAGATAGTCGAGTTTTCAACAGTGATAGAGATATCAGGTTGGTGCCTACTATTGGCCGGTGGAAATATAATTAACTCTGTCTTTGAAATATTAAGTTTGAGGTGGCGAGATGTCATCCAGGATGAGATAGCAGAAAGGCATTCAGTGACACGGTCCAGTACAGATAGGGACAAGTCAGGGGAGGATAGGTAGATTTGAGTATCATCTGCGTACAGATGATACTGAAAACCAAAAGAGCTGATTAGTTTACCAAGAGATGAGGTATAGATAGAGAAAAGCAGAGGACCCAAGACTGAACCTTGCGGTACTCCAACTGAAAGAGGTAGCGAAGAGGAGGTAGATTCAGAGAAGCGAACACTGAAGGAGCGATTAGATAGGTACGAGAGGAACCAAGAAAGGGCTGTGTCTTTAAGACCTAGGGATTGTAGTGTCTGTATGAGAAGAGAGTGGTCTACAGTGTCAAATGCAGCAGATAGATCTAGAAGAATAAGTAGTGAGTAGTGGCCTTTAGACTTCGTAGTGACCAAATCATTAACCACTTTAGTCAGTGCCGTCTCTGTGGAATGTTGGGAACGGAAGCCTGACTGAAGTGGGTCCAACAGAGTGTATGAGTTAAGAAAGTGTGTGAGTCGAGTGTAGGCAAGTCTCTCAAGTAGCTTCGAGAGACAAGGGAGCTGAGAGATAGGGCGGTAGTTTGAGAGAGCATTAGGGTCAGAATTTTGTTTTTTTAAAATGGGAGTAATAACTGCATGCTTGAAGAGTGAAGGAAAAATACCAGTAGAGAGAGAGAGATTACAGATGTTAGTTAAGGTAGGGATGAGCACCAGAGACAGAGCTTTACTTATTTGTGAGGGTAAAGGATCAAGAGGAGAGGTAGTAGAGAAGCAGGATGAGAAGAGTGATGATACTTCATCTTCATTTGTGGGATCAAATGAAGAAAGAGTGCCAGAGGGTTCAGGTAAAGAACGGAGCAGGTCACTGGCTGCCGAAGAGCATACCATTTCATCTCGGATCTTATCAATCTTCTCCTTGAAGTAGGAAGCAAGATCCTGTGCCTTGATAGTGGCTGGTGGGGTAGGTGCGGGAGGATTCAGAAGTGATTTAAATGTATTAAAGAGTCGTTTGGGGTTAGAGGCTTGAGCAGAGATAAGAGTTTGGAAATATGTTTGTTTGGCAATGTCCAGGGCATTTTTATAAGAATGGTAGACTGTCTTATATGTGAGGAAGTCACTTGAAATACGAGATTTACGCCACTGACGTTCAAGTTTTCGTGTGAGTTTTTGTAGTTGTCTTGTTAATTTGGAGTGCCATGGTTGACATCTAGGCCTACGTGGAGTGTGATGGGTAGCTGGAGCCACTTCATCAAGGGCTAGTTCTAGAGTCTTATTAAGGTGTGATACAGCCATCTCAGGAGAGGTGAATGCAGAAATAGGTGAAAGCAGTTGTTGGAGTGAAGTGGAAAGTTCTTGAAGATTAATTGTGCTAATATTTCTGCGAGTTTGAGGAAGATTGGAGAACTTCCGCAACACAGGGTTTGAATTAACAGAGGAAAGCATGCAGGTGATAAGGTTGTGATCTGATAGGGGGAAAGGAGTGTTAGTGAGTTCAGAGATGGAGCATAGTCTGGTGAATATTAGATCAAGGCAGTGGCCCGCCTGATGAGTAGAGGAGTCAGTCCATTGGGAGAGGCCAAGAGAGGAGGTTAGAGAGAGTAGTTTGGAGGCATGCGCAGCAGATTTTGGACAATCAATAGCAATATTGAAATCACCCATGATAATGGTGGAGATGTCAGAGGATAGAAAGTGAGGGAGCCAGGCAGAAAAATCTTCCAAAAATTGTTTTGGATGCCCAGGTGGGCGGTAGATAGCTGCAACACGCAGAGAGAAAGGAGAGTAAACCCTAATGGAATGTACTTCAAATGATGTAAATGTGAGTGATGGAACCTGTGGTAGAACAGTATATGCAAAAGATTGTGAAAGTAAAAGTCCAACTCCTCCTCCTTTATGGTTATCGGGTCTGGAGGTGTGTGTAAAGTGGAGACCACCATGTGCCAGTGCTGCAGGGGAGGCTGTGTCAGATTGTGTGAGCCAGGTTTCTGTTATAGTCAGCAGATTGATGTTGTTAGATAGGCATTAGCCTTTTATTACTGTACTGTATATAGGATGCAGATCTGCACAGAGACGTACATGCCCGTCAAAGCCATAATATTTGTTGGTGCCTGACAGTTGGCAGCAATAACGTCTAATTGGCTGAATTGGAGATGTTTTGTTAAACACTTTTCTATTGTATTCAGAAATAATAGCAAATTCATATTTTGCTATCAAGGCAAATGGTTTAAAACATGGGTGTAAACGTATCTGATGTATACGAAATGTACACTGGACTCATCTGCTGCTTGTGCAGACCTTGTGACTAGTGATGAGCGGGTTCGGTTTCCGAGAAACCGAACCCACCCGAGCTTTACAGTTTTTTACACGGGTCCGAGCAGACTCGGATCCTCCCGCCTTGCTCGGCTAACCCGAGCGCGCCCGAACGTCATCGTCCCGCTGTCGGATTCTCGAGAGATTCGGATTCTATATAAGCAGCCGCGCGTCGCCGCCATTTTCACACGTGCATTGAGATTGATAGGGAGAGGACGTAGCTGGCGTCCTCTCCGTTTATATGGTTAATTATTAATAGTATACTACACAGTTGATCTGATTGCTTAGCTTATTGTGGGGAGGATTGGGGACTGGGGAGCAGCTGCTAGGAGGAGTACAGTGCAGAGTTTTGCTAGTTTTTTATCCGTTCTCTGCCTGAAAAAAACGCTCCATACCATAGCTGTGCTTAGTGTGCTGCATAATATATATCTGTGCTGAGTGCTCACACTGCCTAATTGTGGGGACTGGGGAGCAGTTATAGCAGGAGTACAGTGCACAGTTTTGCTGACAGTGACCACCAGTATACGTTTGTCTGCCTTAAAAACACTCCTGTGGTGGCTTTTTTTTATACTAGTTTAGCAGTCTGCTGACAGTGTCCACCAGGTCCATTATACTGTATATAGCAGTACAATAGGCCACTGCTGTACCTACCTCTGTGTCGTCACTCGTCGTTCATAAGTATACTATAGTATCCATCCATCTACATTGTATACCTGTGGTGTCTTTTTTTTTTATACTATAAACGCAGTCTGCTGACAGTGTCCACCAGGTCCATTATACTGTATATAGCAGTACGGTAGGCCACTGCTGTACCTACCTCTGTGTCGTCACTCGTCGTCCATAAGTATACTATAGTATCCATCCATCTACATTGTATACCTGTGGTGTCTTTTTTTTTATACTATAAACGCAGTCTGCTGACAGTGTCCACCAGGTCCATTATACTGTATATAGCAGTACGGTAGGACACTGCTGTACCTATCTCTGTGTCGTCACTCGTCGTCCATAAGTATACTATAGTATCCATCCATCTACATTATATACCTGTGGTGTCTTTTTTTTTTATACTATAAACGCAGTCTGCTGACAGTGTCCACCAGGTCCATTATACTGTATATAGCAGTACGGTAGGCCACTGCTGTACCTACCTCTGTGTCGTCACTCGTCGTCCATAAGTATACTATAGTATCCATCCATCTACATTGTATACCTTTGGTGTCTTTTTTTTATACTATAAACGCAGTCTGCTGACAGTGTCCACCAGGTCCATTATACTGTATATAGCAGTACGGTAGGCCACTGCTGTACCTACCTCTGTGTCGTCACTCGTCGTCCATAAGTATACTATAGTATCCATCCATCTACATTGTATACCTGTGGTGTCTTTTTTTTATACTATAAACGCAGTCTGCTGACAGTGTCCACCAGGTCCATTATACTGTATATAGCAGTACGGTAGGCCACTGCTGTACCTACCTCTGTGTCGTCACTCGTCGTCCATAAGTATACTATAGTATCCATCCATCTACATTGTATACCTGTGGTGCCTTTTAGTTGTGCGCATTAAAATATGGAGAACAAAAATGTGGAGGTTAAAAAAATAGGGAAAGATCAAGATCCACTTCCACCTCGTGCTGAAGCTGCTGCCACTAGTCATGGCCGAGACGATGAAATGCCATCAACGTCGTCTGCCAAGGCCGATGCCCAATGTCATAGTACAGAGCATGTAAAATCCAAAACACAAAAGATCAGTAAAATGACCCAAAAATCAAAATTAAAAGCATCTGAGGAGAAGCGTAAACTTGCCAATATGCCATTTACGACACGGAGTGGCAAGGAACGGCTGAGGCCCTGGCCTATGTTCATGGCTAGTGGTTCAGCTTCACATGAGGATGGAAGCACTCATCCTCTCGCTAGAAAAAAGAAAAGACTTAAGCTGGCAAAAGCACAGCAAAGAACTGTGCGTTCTTCAAAATCACAAATCCCCAAGGAGAGTCCAATTATGTCGGTTGCGATGCCTGACCTTCCCAACACTGGACGGGAAGAGCTTGCGCCTTCCACCATTTGCACGCCCCCTGCAAGTGCTGGAAGGAGCACCCGCAGTCCAGTTCCTGATAGTCAAATTGAAGATGTCACTGTTGAAGTACACCAGGATGAGGATATAGGTGTTGCTGGCGCTGGGGAGGAAATTGACAAGGAGGATTCTGATGGTGAGGTGGTTTGTTTAAGTCAGGCACCCAGGGAGACACCTGTTGTCCGTGGGAGGAATATGGCCCTTGACATGCCTGGTCAAAATACAAAAAAAACAGCTCTTCGGTGTGGAATTATTTCAACACAAATGCGGACAACAGGTGTCAAGCCGTGTGTTGCCTTTGTCAAGCTGTAATAAGTAGGGGTAAGGACGTTAACCACCTCGGAACATCCTCCCTTATAAGTCACCTGCAGCGCATTCATCATAAGTCAGTGACAAGTTCAAAAACTTTGGGCGACAGTGGAAGCAGTCCACTGACCAGTAAATCCCTTCCTCTTGTAACCAAGCTCCCGCAAACCACACCACCTACTCCATCAGTGTCAATTTCCTCCTTACCCAGGAATGCCAATAGTCCTGCAGGCCTTGTCACTGGCAAGTCTGACGAGTCCTCTCCTGCCTGGGATTCCTCCGATGCATCCTTGAGTGTAACGCCTACTGCTGCTGGCGCTGCTGTTGTTGCTGCTGGGAGTCGATCGTCATCCCAGAGGGGAAGTCGGAAGACCACTTGTACTACTTCCAGTAAGCAACTGACTGTCCAACAGTCCTTTGCGAGGAAAATGAAATATCACAGCAGTGATCCTGCTGCAAAGCGGATAACTGAGGCCTTGGCAGCCTGGGCAGTGAGAAACGTGGTTCGGGTATCCATCGTTACTTCAGAGCCAACTATAGACTTGATTGAGGTACTGTGTCCCCGGTACCAAATACCATCTAGGTTCCATTTCTCTAGGCAGGCGATACCTAAAATGTACACAGACCTCAGAAAAAGTCACCAGTGTCCTAAAAAATGCAGTTGTACCCAATGTCCACTTAACCACGGACATGTGGACAAGTGGAGCAGGGCAGACTCAGGACTACATGACTGTGACAGACCACTGGGTAGATGTATTGCCTCCCGCTGCAAGAACAGCAGCGGCGGCACCAGTAGCGGCATCTCGCAAACGCCAACTCGTTCCTAGGCAGGCTACGCTTTGTATCACCGCTTTCCAGAATACGCACACAGCTGAAAACCTCTTACGGCAACTGAGGAAGATCATCGCAGAATGGCTTACCCCAATTGGACTCTCCTGGGGATTTGTGGCATCGGACAACGCCAGCAATATTGTGCGTGCATTACATCTGGGCAAATTCCAGCACGTCCCTTGTTTTGCACATACCTTGAATTTGGTGGTGCAGAATTATTTAAAAAACGACAGGGGCGTGCAAGAGATGCTGTCGGTGGCCAGAAGAATTGCGGGCCACTTTCGGCGTACAGGCACCGCGTACAGAAGACTGGAGCACCACCAAAAACACCTGAACCTGCCCTGCCATCATCTGAAGCAAGAGGTGGTAACGAGGTGGAATTCAACCCTCTATATGCTTCAGAGGATGGAGGAGCAGCAAAAGGCCATTCAAGCCTATACATCTGGCCACGATATAGGCAAAGGAGGTGGAATGCACCTGACTCAAGCGCAGTGGAGAATGATTTCAACGTTGTGCAAGGTTCTGCAACCTTTTGAACCTGCCACACGTGAAGTCAGTTCAGACACTGCCAGCCTGAGTCAGGTCATTCCCCTCATCAGGCTTTTGCAGAAGAAGCTGGAGACATTGAAGGAGGAGCTAAAACAGAGCGATTCCGCTAGGCATGTGGGACTTGTGGATGGAGCCCTTCATTCGCTTAACCAGGATTCACGGGTGGTCAATCTGTTGAAATCAGAGCACTACATTTTGGCCACCGTGCTCGATCCTAGATTTAAAACCTACGTTGTATCTCTCTTTCCGGCAGACACAAGTCTGCAGAGGTTCAAAGACCTGCTGGTGAGAAAATTGTCAAGTCAAGCGGAACGTGACCCGTCAACATCTCCTCCTTCACATTCTCCCGCAACTGGGGGTGCGAGGAAAAGGCTACGAATTCCGAGCCCACCCGCTGGCGGTGATGCAGGGCAGTCTGGAGCGAGTGCTGACATCTGGTCCGGACTGAAGGACCTGCCAACGATTACTGACATGTCGTCTACTGTCACTGCATATGATTCTCTCACCATTGATAGAATGGTGGAGGATTATATGAGTGACCGCATCCAAGTAGGCACGTCAGACAGTCCGTACGTATACTGGCAAGAAAAAGAGGCAATTTGGAGGCCCTTGCAGAAACTGGCTTTATTCTACCTAAGTTGCCCTCCCTCCAGTGTGTACTCCGAAAGAGTGTTTAGTGCCACCGCTCACCTTGTCAGCAATCGGCGTTCGAGGTTACTTCCAGAAAATGTGGAGAAGATGATGTTCATTAAAATGAATTATAATCAATTCCTCCGTGGAGACATTCACCAGCAGCAATTGCCTCCAGAAAGTACACGGGGACCTGAGATGGTGGATTCCAGTGGGGACGAATTAATAATCTGTGAGGAGGGGGATGTACACAGTGAAAGGGGTGATGAATCGGACGATGATGATGAGGTGGACATCTTGCCTCTGTAGAGCCAGTTTGTGCAAGGAGAGATTGATTGCTTCTTTTTTGGTGGGGGCCCAAACCAACCAGTCATTTTAGTCACAGTCGTGTGGCAGACCCTGTCGCTGAAATGATGGGTTCGTTAAAGTGTGCATGTCCTGTTTATACAACATAAGGGTGGGTGGGAGGGCCCAAGGACAATTCCATCTTGCACCTCTTTTTTCTTTCATTTTTCTTTGCGTCATGTGCTGTTTGGGGAGTATTTTTTTGAAGGGCCATCCTGCGTGACACTGCAGTGCCACTCCTAGATGGGCCAGGTGTTTGTGTCGGCCACTAGGGTCGCTTATCTTAGTCACACAGCTACCTCATTGCGCCTCTTTTTTTCTTTGTGTCATGTGCTGTTTGGGGATAATTTTTTTGAAGGGCCATCCTGCGTGACACTGCAGTGCCACTCCTAGATGGGCCAGGTGTTTGTGTCGGCCACTTGGGTCGCTTATCTTAGTCACACAGCTACCTCATTGCGCCTCTTTTTTTCTTTGCGTCATGTGCTGTTTGGGGAGTATTTTTTTCAAGTGCCATCCTGTCTGACACTGCAGTGCCACTCCTAGATGGGCCAGGTGTTTGTGTCGGCCACTTGGGTTGCTTAGCTTAGTCACACAGCTACCTCGGTGCAAATTTTAGGACTAAAAATAATATTGTGAGGTGTGAGGTGTTCAGAATAGACTGAAAGTGAGTGGAAATTATGGTTATTGAGGTTAATAATACTTTGGGATCAAAATGACCCCCAAATTCTATGATTTAAGCTGTTTTTTAGGGTTTTTTGAAAAAAACACCCGAATCCAAAACACACCCGAATCCGACAAAAAATTTTCGGTGAGGTTTTGCCAAAACGCGTCTGAATCCAAAACACGGCCGCGGAACCGAACCCAAAACCAAAACACAAAACCCGAAAAATGTCCGGTGCACATCACTACTTGTGACTAGTGATGTGCACCTGAAATTTTTCGGGTTTTGTGTTTTGGTTTTGGGTTCGGTTCCGTAGCCGTGTTTTGGGTTCGGACGCGTTTTGGCAAAACCTCACCGAATTTTTTTTGTCGGATTCAGGTGTGTTTTGGATTCGGGTGTTTTTTTCAAAAAACCCTAAAAAACAGCTTAAATCATAGAATTTGGGGGTCATTTTGATCCCATAGTATTATTAACCTCAATAACCATAATTTCCACTAATTTTCAGTCTATTCTGAACACCTCACACCTCACAATATTATTTTTAGTCCTAAAATTTGCACCGAGGGCGCTGGATGGCTAAGCTAAGCGACCCTAGTGGCCGACACAAACACCTGGCCCATCTAGGAGTGGCACTGCAGTGTCACGCAGGATGGCCCTTAAAAAAAATACTCCCCAAACAGCACATGACGCAAAGAAAAAAAGAGGCGCAATGAGGTAGCTGTGTGACTAAGCTAAGCGACCATAGTGGCCGACACAAACACCTGGCCCATCTAGGAGTGGCACTGCAGTGTCACGCAGGATGGCCCTTCAAAAAAAAACTCCACAAACAGCACATGATGCAAAGAAAAATGAAAGAAAAAAGAGGTGCAAGATGGAATTGTCCTTGGGCCCTCCCACCCACCCTTATGTTGTAAAAACAGGACATGCACACTTTAACGAACCCATCATTTCAGCGACAGGGTCTGCCACATGACTGTGACTGAAATGACTGGTTGGTTTGGGCCCCCACCAAAAAAGAAGCAATCAATCTCTCCTTGCACAAACTGGCTCTACGGAGGCAAGATGTCCACCTCATCATCATCGTCCGATTCATCACCCCTTTCACTGTGTACATCCCCCTCCTCACAGATTATTAATTCGTCCCTACTGGAATCCACCATCTCAGGTCCCCGTGTACTTTCTGGAGGCAATTGCTGCTGGTGAATGTCTCCATGGAGGAATTGATTATAATTCATTTTAATGAACATCATCTTCTCCACATTTTCTGGAAGTAACCTCGTACGCCGATTGCTGACAAGGTGAGCGGCGGCACTAAACACTCTTTCGGAGTACACACTGGAGGGAGGGCAACTTAGGTAGAATAAAGCCAGTTTCTGCAAGGGCCTCCAAATTGCCTCTTTTTCCTGCCAGTATACGTACGGACTGTCTGAGGTGCCTACTTGGATGCGGTCACTCATATAATCCTCCACCATTCTTTCAATGGTGAGAGAATCATATGCAGTGACAGTAGACGACTTGTCAGTAATCGTTGGCAGGTCCTTCAGTCCAGACCAGATGTCAGCATCAGCAGTCGCTCTAGACTGCCCTGCATCACCGCCAGCGGGTGGGCTCGGAATTCGTAGATGGATGGATAGTATAGTATTATATTACTTATGGACGACGAGTGACGACACAGAGGTAGGTACAGCCGTGGCCTACCGTACTGCTGCTTATATATATAATATACTGTATAACGGACCTGGTGGACACTGTCAGCAGACTGCTAAACTAGTATGAAGAAAAAAACAACAACACAGGTATACAATGTAGATGGATGGATAGTATAGTATTATATTACTTATGGACGACGAGTGACTGATGACACAGAGGTAGGTACAGCCTTGGCCTTCCGTACTGCTGCTTATATATATAATATACTGTATAACGGACCTGGTGGACACTGTCAGCAGACTGCTAAACTAGGATGAAGAAAAAAAAACACCACAGGTATACAATGTAGATGGATGAATAGTATAGTATTATATTACTTATGGACGACGAGTGCACTGACGACACAGAGGTAGGTACAGCCGTGGCCTACCATACTGCTGCTTATATATATAATATACTGTATAACGGACCTGGTGGACACTGTCAGCAGACTGCTAAACTAGTATGAAGAAAAAAAAAAACACCACAGGTATACAATGTAGATGGATGGATAGTATAGTATTATATTACTTATGGACGACGAGTGACTGACGACACAGAGGTAGGTACAGCCGTGGCCTACCGTACTGCTGCTTATATATATATAATATACTGTATAACGGACCTGGTGGACACTGTAAGCAGACTACTAAACTAGGATGAAGAAAAAAAAAAACACCACAGGTATACAATGTAGATGGATGGATAGTATAGTATTATATTACTTATGGCCGACGAGTGAAGACACAGAGGTAGGTACAGCCGTGGCCTACCGTACTGCTGCTTATATATATAATATACTGTATAACGGACCTGGTGGACACTGTCAGCAGACTGCTAAACTAGTATGAAGAAAAAAAAACACCACAGGTATACAATGTAGATGGATGGATAGTATAGTATTATATTACTTATGGACGACGAGTGCACTGACGACACAGAGGTAGGTACAGCCGTGGCCTACCATACTGCTGCTTATATATATAATATACTGTATAACGGACCTGGTGGACACTGTCAGCAGACTGCTAAACTAGTATGAAGAAAGAAAAAAAAACACAGGAGTGTTTTTCAGGCAGACAAACGTATACTGGACTGATGGTCACTGTCAGCAAAACTGTGCACTGTACTCCTGCTATAACTGCTCCCCAGTCCCCACAATTAGGCAGTGTGAGCAGAGCAGTGCACTCAGCACAGATATATCATGCAGCCAGGGCCGGTTCAAGGGCGCTCTGCGCCCCGGGCAGGAAAAGGGGCGTGTCCTAATACAGGGGGCGTGGTCAGTTACGCCCCCTGTACATTGCTAGCGCCGCTTGAATGCTGAGCGGTGCGCGATGACGTCATCGCGCACCGCACAGCAAAAGGTCCTCTCCACGAAGGGAAACTAGACGCTATGCGTCTAGTTCCCTTCGTGGAGAGGACCTTTGCTGTGTGGTGCGCGATGATGTCATCGCGCACCGCTCAGCAAAGTTACTCTCCACGAAGGGAAACTAACTAGACGCATAGCGTCTAGTTCCCTTCACAGGAGGCGGACGGGGACGGCAGCGGGGCAGCGGGCAGCGGAGGCGGACGGGGGACACAGCGGGCAGCAGTGGCGGATCTTGCCACGGTGCGGCGCCCTCCGGAAGGCGGCGCCCCGGGCAAAAGTCCTGCTTGCCCGTGGCAAGATCCGCTACTGCATGCAGCAGTGCAGTACACTGAGTGAGCACAGATATGGTGGAGCGTTTTTTTTTCAGGCAGAGAAACAAAGAAAGGATTAAACTCACTGGTGGTATAATCAAAACCCTGCACTGTACTCCCTAACAGCTGCTCCCCGTCCCCAATCCTCCCCACAATTATAAGTAAGTCACTCAGTCTTTATACTCAGTCTTTTTCTACTATAACGGAGAGGACGCCAGCCACGTCCTCTCCCTATCAATCTCAATGCACGTGTGAAAATGGCGGCGACGCGCGGCTCCTTATATAGAATCCGAATCTCGCGAGAATCCGACAGCGGGATGATGACGTTCGGGCGCGCTCGGGTTAACCGAGCAAGGCGGGAGGATCCGAGTCGCTCTGACCCGTGTAAAAAAAAGGTGAAGTTCGCGCGGGTCGGATTCCGAGGATCCGAACCCGCTCATCACTACTTGTGACACATACAGTATGCCTCAACATATACAGTAGGTGTAAATATGCTATTGCCATGTGTGGATTTTTTGTTTTAGCAGGAATTACATCCATTATGAGTAAAACTCATTTATAGGGCTTTTTCCTGTTATATTGTTTGGATATACACAGTGTTGGACTGGCCCACAGGGGTATAGGGCAAACCCCTGGTATGCCCCACTGCCTAGGTCCCCTCCACCTCCTCTAGGAATCAGAGGGCAGATGTATTAAACTGGAGAAGGCATAAGGAAGTGATAAACCAGTGATATGTGCAAGGTGATAAAGGCACCAGCCAATCAGATCCTAACTGTTAATTTACATATTGGAGCTGATTGGCTGGTGCCTTTATCACCTTGCACATATCACTGGTTTATAACTTCCTTATGCCTTCTCCAGGTTAATACATCTGCCCCTCAGGTTCTAGACTGTGCACTTGAATTATACAGTATGCAAATGTTACATAATACTGCACAGGACTAAATTGTATTTTCTACAGTGCATTGCTGTTATTAATCTGGTATATTATCAAACATGCATTAGCAGTATTTGCTATTTATATTTATCAAGGGGCCCAGATCGGGTGTAGTATGGTGTGCCGGCGGCCGGGCTCCCGGCGGCCAGCATACCGGCACCAATATCCCGACCGCCAGCATACCGACAGCTGGGTGAGCGCAAATGAGCCCCTTGCAGGCATGGTGGTGAGCTACGCGCACCACGCTATCTTTTCTCCCTCCGTGGACCCCCAAGAGGGAGAAAAGGTGTCGGTATGCCAGGTGTCGGGATTCCGGCGCCGGTACACTGTGCGCCGGGATCCCAACAGCCATGCAATCTATAATTATTTATTATTAACAGTTTCTTATATAGTGCAGCAAATTCCGATGTGCTAAAGGATAGAAAAGCCTCTGTGGTGGCTGGCCACACTGCTAAACATGGGCCCTTACCACTGCATTCGCCCGGTGGGCCCTTCATGCCCCAGTTCAACACTGGATATACAGTTTATGTTTCTGACGCTATTTGGCCCAGGTGTCAACAATCAATCACATGGATATATTTCAATGTTTACCCAGAAATATTTCCTGTTTTCATTTTATGATTGCACTTATGTGATATTTTACAACATTCCCTGGTGATATCACATTTTGTGAATACACAAAACATTATTAAACAGACAAAAAAAATTCTGCTTGAGTTGGAAATGACAGGCCTTGGCAACTGATCATGAACAAACTACAGTAACTTGAAAAAAAAATCATTTTCCAAAGTTATTTTTTATTTTGTTTTCTAAGACTAAGATCATAGAAACACATTAATAAAAACATATTTTGATATGAAAAATAAATATTTGAATTTTATAAATATAAGTAATCTGTTACACATACTTAAAAAGTGCTTTTTGTCTGGCCAGAAATTCAGAATTTATTAGAGCGTTTCTAATACATTGCAGGCAGGACCTGATATAAGGTTCCTAGGCTAAAACACATGTAGCGCCCCTGTAATGCTGCTAAACACAGAGCACAGAGCGTATTCCTGCTCAGGAAAATACTGTGCATGTGCAAGTAACAAAGGTTAGTCCACTGACATGTTTGCTCGTGGCATCTAATGATGTTTGTGGAATCTAGTCTTTGGCTTCTGGAGAGTGCCAGGAAGATAAACTTATGCAGTCCGCCAACCGACACACGTGGCACTGTAACACAATGCACAGACAAGCTGCTTTAGTTAAGCTTTGCAACTGCCGCCAGCATCTGCCACTTGCATTGGTGCCCTTCTCACAGTGGCAGATTTAGCGGGGGCGATTAGGGCGAACGCCCCCCCTACATGTACCGGCACCGGGATGGAGGCCGGGTCCCGCTGCGGTGGTGGGAACGGGGTGGATAGCGGTGCAGCGCGGCGCGGGAAGGGGAGAGAGAGAGAGCGTCCTGACACGCGTACAGCGGCCTCTGTTTTTACCACGCCCCCTCCTCCCTGTACGCGCGTCAGGACGCTCTCTCTCTCTCCTCGTCCCCCGCCGCGCTGCACCGCTCTCCGCCCCGTTCCCAATACCGCGGTGGGACCCGGCCTCCATTCACTGTCAGGTGTGTGTGTGAGTGTGTGTCTGTTAGGTGTGTGTGTGTGTGAATTTCGCCTCATACATTGTGCTATAATGTGCATTTAGGATCATTCTGCGTGCTATAATGTGCATTTAGGATCATTCAGTGTGCTATAATGTGCATTTAGGATCATTCTGCGTGCTATAATGTGCATTTAGGATCATTCAGTGTGCTATAATGTGCATTTAGGATCATTCAGTGTGCTATAATGTGCATTTAGGATCATTCTGCGTGCTATGATGTGCATTTAGGATCATTCAGTGTGCTATGATGTGCATTTAGGATCATTCAGTGTGCTATAATGTGCATTTAGGATCATTCTGCGTGCTATAATGTGCATGTAGGATCATTCTGCGTGCTATAATGTGCATTTAGGATCATTCTGCGTGCTATGATGTGCATTTAGGATCATTCTGCGTGCTATGATGTGCATTTCGGATCATTCAGTGTGCTATAATGTGCATTTAGGATCATTCTGCGTGCTATAATGTGCATTTAGGATCATTCTGCGTGCTATAATGTGCATTTAGGATCATTCAGTGTGCTATAATGTGCATTTAGGATCATTCAGTGTGCTATAATGTGCATTTAGGATCATTCAGTGTGCTATAATGTGCATTTAGGATCATTCTGCGTGCTATAATGTGCATTTAGGATCATTCAGTGTGCTATAATGTGCATTTAAGATCATTCTGCGTGCTATAATGTGCATTTAGGATCATTCAGTGTGCTATAATGTGCATTTAGGATCATTCAGTGTGCTATAATGTGCATTTAGGATCATTCTGTGTGCTATAATGTGCATTTAGGATCATTCTGCGTGCTATAATGTGCATTTAGGATCATTCTGCGTGCTATAATGTGCATTTAGGATCATTCAGTGTGCTATAATGTGCATTTAGGATCATTCAGTGTGCTATAATGTGCATTTAGGATCATTCAGTGTGCTATAATGTGCATTTAGGATCATTCTGCGTGCTATAATGTGCATTTAGGATCATTCTGCATGCTATAATGTGCATTTAGGATCATTCTGCGTGCTATGATGTGCATTTAGGATCATTCTGCGTGCTATGATGTGCATTTCGGATCATTCTGCGTGCTATAATGTGCATTTCGGATCATTCTGCGTGCTATGATGTGCATTTCGGATCATTCTGCATGCTATGATGTGCATTTAGGATCATTCTGCGTGCTATGTGCATTTCGGATCATTCAGTGTGCTATGATGTGCATTTCGGATCATTCTGTGTGCTATGATGTGCATTTCGGATCATTCAGTGTGCTATAATGTGAATTTCGGCTCATTCAGTGTGCTATAATGTGAATTTCGGCTCATACAGTGTGCTATGATGTGAATTTCAGCTCATTCTGCGTGCTATAATGTGAATTTCGGATCATACTGTGTGCTACATTGTGAATTTCAGCTCATACAGTGTGCTATAATGTGAATTTCAGCTCATTCTGTGTGCTGTAGAAACAGAATTTGTCGGCAGATAAGAACCACTTGGCCCATCTAGTCTGCCCCTTTTTTTTTTTTTTTTTTTACATTATTTTTATCTCTAACCTTATCTGATCCTTATTTCTTTGTAAGAATATCCTTATGTCTATCCCATGCATGTTTAAATTGCCCTACTGTCTTAGCCTCTACCACCTCTGATGGAAGGAATGTTGATTCGCCAGTCTGTATCACCAGTGCGCAGGGTTCTCTCCACTAACTGGCAACATTTTATTAGTAATGGCAACAATAGGAAATTTTAGAAACGAACGGGAAGGGCATTACTAAGTGGGAGGGGCTATGATTAGGGGGAGGAGTCATAATTCTTAAACCGCCCCCCCTAAAAGTTAAGTCTAGATCCGCCACTGCCTTCTCAACCAAGTCCTTAGTCCGTGGGCCAGACCAAATGTCGGTACCACCAAGAGGGGTAAAACTTGAGTGCACTTTTCTTAAAGATAATTATATGGCCATAATATTTCTGTATGATAACCGCCTTATAGCCACAGCTTTGTGATATAATGGAAGGTCGTAAGTACAACTGTGCGGTGTGACTTCACAAGCTGGTGTAGGAAGCTATTATGAGGCTTGCATGAAAGGGATTTCTCGCGTGGTTGGAAGAAACCCATAAAAATGACAAAGCCTATTTGGATGAAATGCTTGAAATGGTGTCAATGTCTTATGCCAAAACAACTGCAATACCACATTATCGGAGATGATTTGCAATGAAGCCTGTATCCATATTAATTGCACAGAGTTCTGTTTCGGTACAAGTCTTTTTTTGCACCGGCTTGTGGGCACAAATATCCTGGTTCCCTGCATGGGATTCAACAAAATAGCACCCACCGGGACAGGGGGTCTGTTTGGACTCCTGGGACCTATCCATACCCCAGGATTCAAAAACATCACCTGCACTGGTCGGAGCTTTAGAGGGGCACTCTTTTTTTCCCTGAATGGGCCAAAAATTTGACCACTTTGGAGCACAATATCTTCGGTTCTGCTGGACCGAATCAAAATATAGAGGGGATACACCCCTACTAGTGTGCCAAATTTCAGGTAAATAGCTCCACCTGAACCGGAGATCCATGACTTCCAGCCAGCAGTACTTGGCCATTGACTTACCCAGGAGTGCCTGGGTAGAGGTAGCTGACTTTGCCGGTCTGTATCTCCGGTTCTGCTGGACCGAATCCCCCCAAATTTGGCCCACTTATAGAGGGGATACCCCTCTACTATCAAAATATAGAGGGGATATGCCCCTACTAGTGTGCCAAATTTCATGTAAATAGCTCCACAGGAACCAGAGATCCATGACTTCCAGCCAGCTGTGTTTTCCCATTGACTTACCCGGGGCTCTCCCGCAAGCGCTCAAGTGAAGTGGGGTCCATTCCAGGAGCAATATCTTACGTTCCTGGAGTGCCAGAGACCCCATATTTGACCTGTGGATAGAAGAGTCTATGCACTATCACACCACCAAGTTTCAAAATTTTGGAGTACATGGTCTGGAAACGGTAGGGGTCACTACCCCCCGGAGCCTAGAGCCCCTAATTTGGGGTACAGAAACTTGGGGTTATGATTTTACGGTATCCATCTACTGGGGCTACCTGGGCTACATTGGGGGTTAAGCTCCAGGATGGGTTGGGGTACCCCAAAACATGGACCAAAGTTCTTGGAAAGCTCCACAGGTCAGGGGTCACAACCTTTGACCTCTACCACTATGTATCGAGGGTAGAACAAAGTCTTTTCTGCAAAATGTATATCTCAGATTTTTTAAGAAAAATCCCTGAACCGATCAATCGCCCCCCAAAACTGACCCCCCTCAAAAAAAGTCACCCAGAATATTTTACTCCCCAGGGGTGCTAAAATTTTGGGAATGTGCTCATCTGAAAGAGGATGTTCACCTGAACAAAATGTATATCTCGGAATTTTTATAGACCCCTGGATCCGTAGATAGAACCGGCCAAAAATCACCAAAATCCCCATAGACTATAATGGAGTGGTTGCCGGTTAGTGCACCGGCTTTCAGCCGGTGTAGCTCCGGTTCCTTGGGGTACCCATGTAAGCAAATTGGCATGCCCAGAGAAGAGATCCAGGGCTACAAAACGTATAGCTCCGATAGTTTATAGACCCCCTGGATCCAGAGATAGAACTGGGCAAAAAATAAGATTTTACTCACCGGTAAATCTATTTCTCGTAGTCCGTAGTGGATGCTGGGGACTCCGTAAGGACCATGGGGAATAGACGGGCTCCGCAGGAAACTGTGCCCGGAAGAGCTGACATTACAAGGAAAGGATTTTGGAACCCAGGGTAAGACTCATACCAGCCACACCAATCACACCGTATAACTTGTGATAAACTTACCCAGTTAACAGTATGAACAAACAACAGAGCATCAACCAATGGATGCCAACATAACATAACCCTTTATTAATCAATAACTATATACACGTATTGCAGAAAGTCCGCACTTGGGACGGGCGCCAAGCATCCACTACGGACTACGAGAAATAGATTTACCGGTGAGTAAAATCTTATTTTCTCTAACGTCCTAGTGGATGCTGGGGACTCCGTAAGGACCATGGGGATTATACCAAAGCTCCCAAACGGGCGGGAGAGTGCGGATGACTCTGCAGCACCGAATGGGCAAACACAAGGTCCTCCTCAGCCAGGGTATCAAACTTGTAGAATTTTGCAATCCAGCCGCAGAATGAGCCTGCTGAATCGTGTTACAGATCCAGCGAGCAATAGTTCGCTTTGAAGCAGGAGCACCCAGCTTGTTGGATGCATACAGGATAAACAGCGAGTCAGTCTTCCTGACTCCAGCCGTTCTGGTTACCTAAATCTTCAAAGCCCGGACTACGTCAAACAGCTTGGAATCCTCCAAGTCACAAGTAGCCTCAGGCACCACAATAGGTTGGCTCAAATGAAAAGATGACACCACCTTTGGCAGAAATTGCGGACGAGTCCGCAATTCTGCCCTGTCCATATGGAAAACCAGATAGGGGCTTTTACATGACAAAGCAGCCAATTCTGACACACGCCTAGCCGAAGCTAAGGCCAACAGCATGACCACTTTCCACGTGAGATACTTTAGCTCCACAGACTTAAGTGGCTCAAACCAGTATGATTTCAGGAAACCCATCACCACGTTAAGATCCCAAGGTGCCACCGGTGGCACAAAAGGGGGCTGAATATGCAGCACTCCCTTAACAAACGTCTGAACCTCAGGCAGTGAAGCCAGTTCTTTTTGAAAGAAAATGGATAGGGCCGAAATCTGGACCTTTATGGACCCTAATTTTAGGCCCATAGTCACTCCTGACTGTAGGAAGTGCAGGAATCGACCCAGCTGGAATTCCTCTGTAGGGGCCTTCCTGGCCTCACACCAAGCAACATATTTTCGCCATATACGGTGATAATGCTTTGCTGACACGTCCTTCCTAGCCTTTATCAGCGTAGGAATAACTTCATCCGGAATGCCTTTTTCCGCTAGGATCCGGCGTTCAACCGCCATGCCGTCAAACGCAGCCGCGGTAAGTCTTGAAACAGACAGGGCCCTTGTTGCAACAGGTCCTGTCTGAGAGGCAGAGGCCATGGGTCCTCTGTGAGCATTTCTTGCAGTTCCGGGTACCAAGTCCTTCTTGGCCAATCCGGAACAATGAGTATTGTTCTCACTCCTCTTTTTCATACAATTCTCAGCACCTTTGGTATGAGAGGAAGAGGAGGAAACACATAGACCGACTGGAACACCCACGGTGTTACTAGTGCGTCCACAGCTATCGCCTGAGGGTCCCTTGACCTGGCGCAATACCTTTTTAGCTTTTTGTTGAGGCGGGACGCCATCATGTCCACCTGTGGCAGTTCCCATTGATTTGCAATCTGCGTTAAGACTTCCTGATGAAGTCCCCACTCTCCCGGGTGGAGGTCGTGCCTGCTGAGGAAGTCTGCTTCCCAGTTGTCCACTCCCGGAATGAACACTGCTGACAGTGCGCTTACGTGATTCTCCGCCCAGCGAAGAATTCTGGTGGCTTCTACCATCGCCACCCTGCTCCTTGTGCCGCCTTGGCGGTTTACATGAGCCACTGCGGTCTGACTGGATCAGAACCGGTTGGTCGCGAAGCAGGGTCTCCGCTTGACTTAGGGCATTGTATATGGCCCTTAGTTCCAGGATATTGATGTGAAGGCAAGTCTCCTGCCTTGACCACAGCCCTTGGAAATTTCTTCCCTGTGTGACTGCCCCCCACCCCCGGAGGCTTGCATCCGTGGTCACCAGGACCTAGTCCTGAATGCTGAATCTGCGACCTTCGAGAAGGTGAGCACTCTGCAGTCACCACAGGAGAGACACCCTGGCTCTGGGGGATAGGGTGATTAACCGATGCATCAGAAGATGTGATCCGGACCACTTGTCCAGTAAGTCCCATTGGAAGGTCCTCCTATGGAACCTGCCGAAGGGAATGGCCTCGAATGATGCCACCCTCCTTCCCAGGACTCGAGTGCAGTGATGCACTGACACCTGTTTTGGTTTTAATAGATTCCTGACCAGTGTCACGAGCTTCTGAGCTCTCTTTATCGGGAGATAAACCCTTTTCTGGTCTGTGTCTAAGATCATGCCTAGGAGAGGCAGATGAGCTGTAAGAACCAACTGCGACTTTGGAATATATAGAATCCAGCCGTGTTGCCGTTACACTTCCAGAGAAAGTGATACGCTGTTCAGCAACTGCTCTCTTGAACTCGCTTTTATGAGGAGATCGTCCAAGTACGTGATAATAGTGACACCTTGC
Source organism: Pseudophryne corroboree (assembly GCF_028390025.1). NCBI lineage: Eukaryota > Metazoa > Chordata > Amphibia > Anura > Myobatrachidae > Pseudophryne > Pseudophryne corroboree. Next base: position 555,921,234 of record NC_086444.1, read on the forward strand.
TTCCGCAGGAGCACCATCATTTCCGCCATTACCTTGGTGAATATTCTCAAGGCCGTGGAGAGACCAAACGGCAACGTCTGAAATTGGTAATGACCATCCCGTACCGCAATTCTGAGGTACGCCTGATGAGGTGGATAAATGGGGACATGAAGGTATGCATCCTTTATGTCCCGAGTAACCATAAAATCTCCCCCTTTCAGGCTTACAATAACCGCTCTTAGCAATTCCATCTTGAACTTGAACCCTTTCAGGTATATGTTCAGGGATTTTAAATTCAATATTGGTCCGACCGAACCGTCTGGTTTCGGGACTACAACATGGTCGAATAATAACCCCCTCCTTGTTGAAGGAGGGGAACCTTGACCACCACCTGTTGAAGATACAATTTATGAATTGCAGTTAACACTGTTTCCCTCTCGTGGGGGAAAGCCGGCAGGGCCGTCAGTGAGGGGGCATCTTCTCAAAGTCCAGCTTGTATCCCTGAGACACAATATCTATTGCCCAGGGATCTAACAGGGAGTGAACCCACTTGTGGCTGAACTGACGAAGGCGTGCCCCCACCGGGCCTAGCTCCGCCTTGCGGTGGATTTTTGTAGAGGCCAGCGAGGACTTCTGTTCCTGGGAACTAGCTGTGTTGTGCAGTTTCTTTCCTGTGCCCCCGCCTCTGGCAAGAAAGGACGCACCTCGGACTTTCTTGTTTCTTTATTCGAAAGGCTGCATTTGATAATGTCGTGCTTTCCTAGGCTGTGCAGGAATATAAGGCAAAATATCAGAATTACCAGCTATAGCTGTGTAGACCAGGTCCGAGAACCCTTCTCCACACAATCCTCAGCCTTTCACATGCCTCTTAAGTCGGCATCATCTGTCCATTGCATATTCTACAGGACACGTCAAGCAGAAATCGACATAGCTTTGACTCTAGGACCCAGTATACTCATGTCTCTTTGGGCATGTTTTATATATACAGGTTGAGTATCCCATATCCAAATATTCCGAAATACGGAATATTCCGAAATACAGATTTTTTTGAGTGAGACTGATATAGTGAAACCTTTGTTTTTTGATGGCTCAATGTACACAAACTTTGTTTAATACTCAAAGTTATTAAAAATATTGTATTAAATGACCTTCAGGCTGTGTTCATAAGGTGTATATGAAACATAAATGAATTGTGTGAATATACACACACTTTGCTTAATGCACAAAGTTATAAAAAATATTGGCTAAAATTACCATCAGGCTGGGTGTTTAAGGTGTATTTGTAACATAAATGCATTCTGTGCTTAGATTTAGGTCCCATCACCATGATATCTCATTATGGTATGCAATTATTCCAAAATACGGAAAAATCCGATATCCAAAATTCCTCTGGTCCCAAGCATTTTGGATAAGGGATACTCAACCTGTATATATCTATCACTTAAGACAGCATCTTCAATATATATATATATATATCTCTATATATACATGTATATATATATATCTATATGCATACTAGGGTCTCAATCTCTGCTGATAAGGTACCTGTCCACGCTGCCACAGCGCTATAAACCCATGCCGACACAATCGCCGGTCTGAGTAGTATACTAGAATGTGCACGCTATCTGCAGGATCCCTGAGAATAGCTAGTGCTACCTTCTGTGCAAACAGGACACCCTAGGGGAATATTCCCAACACATCCTGGCCCTACTGGGGAAAGGATACTGCCTGAGAATTTTTTGTGGGAAGCTGCAGTCTCTTGTCTGGAGATTCCCGCTCTTTTTACTCATGAGAGGAGGGAAATTTACCTCAGCTTTCTTCCCCTTAACATGTGTACCCTTGTGTCAGGGACAAATGAGTCATCAGTGATATGCAAATCATCTTTTATTACAATAATCATATATTGAATACCTTTCAGCCATCTTGGCTGTAACTTTGCATTATCGTAGTCGACACTGGAGTCAAACTCCGTGTCGATATCAGTGTTTATTATTTTGGATAGTGAGCATTGTGAGACTCTGAAGGTCTCTGTGACACAGGGACAGACATGGGTAGATTTCCTGTCTGTTCTCTAATCTTTTGTGCAATAAATTCACCTCAGCACTTACACATATCCAAACAGGTGTCGGCATTGTCGACGGAGACACCCTCTCACACACATATTTGCTCTATCTCCTCCTTAGGGGAGCCTTTTACCTCAGACATGTTGACACACACGTACCGACACACCACACACACAGGGGATGCTCTATTTGAAGACAGTTCCCCCACAAGGCCCTTTGGAGAGACAGAGAGAGAGTATGCCAGCACACACCCCAGCGCTATATGACCCAGGAATCACACAGTAACTTAGTGTTAACCCAGTAGCTGCTGTATATATTGTTTTTACGCCAAATTTATGTGCCCCCCCTCTCTTTTTCACCCTCTCTATCGTGCAGGGGAGAGCCTGGGGAGCTTCCTCTCAGCGGAGCTGTGGAGAGAAAATGGCGCTGGTGAGTGCTGAGGAAGAAGGCCCCGCCCCCTCAGCGGCGGGCTTCTCCCGCGATTTTGTGTAAAATTAATGGCGGGGGCTCATGCATATAACAGTGTCCAACTGTATATATGCTGCTTTTGCCAGGAGGTACTTAATTGCTGCCCAGGGTGCCCCCCCCCCCCCCTGCGCCCTGCACCCTACAGTGACCGGAGTGTGTGGGTTAGTGTGGGAGCAATGGCGCACAGCTGCAGTGCTGTGCGCTACCTCATGTGAAGACAGTAGTCTTCTGCCGCCGATTTCGATGTCTTCTTGCTTCTGCCGGCTTCTGTCTTCTGGCTCTGCGAGGGGGACGGCGGCGCGGCTCCGGGAACGGACGACCAAGGTTAAGATCCTGTGTTCGAACCCTCTGGAGCTAATGGTGTCCAGTAGCCTAAGAAGCGCAACCTAGCCGCAGTTAGTAGGTTTGCTTCTCTCCCCTCAGTCCCTCGTAGCAGAGAGTCTGTTGCCAGCAGAAGCTCTCTGAAAATAAAAAACCTAACTAAAATACTTTCTTATTAGCAAGCTCAGGAGAGCCCATTAAAAGCACCCAGCTCTGGCCGGGCACAGATTCTAACTGAGGTCTGGAGGAGGGGCATAGAGGGAGGAGCCAGTGCACACCAGTAGTACTAAATCTTTCTTAGAGTGCCCAGTCTCCTGCGGAGCCCGTCTATTCCCCATGGTCCTTACGGAGTCCCCAGCATCCACTAGGACGTTAGAGAAATCTGCAAAATCCCCATTGACTTATATTCTCCCCCCCCCACACACACACACCCACACACACATTTTTGTGTTTCACTACCTATAGGCTGGGACTCTGGTAAGGTTATCATACAAAAAACAACTCTACTATCATAGTTCTACAAAAGAAATACAACAAAGTTTTGCCCCCTGTACTGGTACTGATTAGTAAAAAATCTGGCTTTGGCCCATGGACTACCTAGCACCCTAGGCTGCTGCCTAATCGGCTTAATGGTTAATCAGGCACTGATTGCAGGGGCAAAGCTTTAGGTGGAGCTATACTAAGCTGTGATAAATGTTGAGAAGTGAGCCAGTGGAGAAGTTGCCCATGGCAACCAATCAGCTGCTCTGTATACTTTTATAGTATGCAAATTATAAATGTTATGCCAATGCTGATTGGTTGCCATGGACAACTTCTCCACTGGCTCACTTCTCCACTTTAATCACTGCTTAGTACATCTCCCCCTAGTCACATAAACTGTTAGAAAGCATATGGTTGCAGAATCTAAATGAAATAGAATTAAAAATTGGAATCAAAAGTAATAGATTAATTGAAACTAGAGATGAGCGGGTTCGGTTCCTCGGAATCCGAACCCGCCCGAACTTCAGGTTTTTTTTACACGGGGCCGAGCGACTCGGATCTTCCCGCCTTGCTCGGTTAACCCGAGCGCGCCCGAACGTCATCATCCCGCTGTCGGATTCTCGCGAGGCTCGTATTCTATCGCGAGACTCGGATTCTATATAAGGAGCCGCGCGTCGCCGCCATTTTCACACGTGCATTGAGATTGATAGGGAGAGGACGTGGCTGGCGTCCTCTCCGTTTAGACTAGAGTACTAGAGAGAGACACAAATTTTGGGGAGCATATTATTAGGAGGAGTACTACTTGCTGCTGATAGTGTGACCAGTGACCACCAGTTTAATTAATCCGTTCTCTGCCTGAAAAAAAACGATACACAGTGTGACACAGTCACATACCATGTCTGTGCTCAGCCCAGTGTGCTGCATCATATGTAATACTGTATATCATTATCTGACTGTGCTGAGTGCTCACTGCTCACACAGCTTAATTGTGGGGGAGACTGGGGAGCAGTTATAGCAGGAGTACATATTTTAAGTACAGTGCACACTTTTGCTGCCAGAGTGCCACTGCCAGTGTGACTGACCAGTGACCACTGACCACCAGTATTGTGATTGTCTGCTGACCACCAGTATATTGTGATTGTCTGCCTGAAAAAGTTAAACACTCGTCGTGTGGTGTTTTTATAAACGCATTCTGCAGACAGTGTCCAGCAGGTCCGTCATTACATAATATATACCTGTCCGGCTGCAGTACTAGTGTGATATATATATATTTTAAATTTTATCTCATTATCATCCAGTCTATATTAGCAGCAGACACAGTACGGTAGTCCACAGCTGTAGCTACCTCTGTGTCGGCAGTCGCTCGTCCATCCATAATTGTATACCACCTACCCGTGTTTTTTTTTTTTTCTATCTTCTTGATACTAGTAGCTTACTTTAGGAGTCTGCAGTGCTGACAGACAGTGTCCAGCAGGTCCGTCATTACATAATATATACCTGTCCGGCTGCAGTACTAGTGTGATATATATATATTTTAATTTTATCTCATTATCATCCAGTCTATATTAGCAGCAGACACAGTACGGTAGTCCACAGCTGTAGCTACCTCTGTGTCGGCAGTCGCTCGTCCATCCATAATTGTATACCACCTACCCGTGTTTTTTTTTTTTTCTATCTTCTTGATACTAGTAGCTTACTTTAGGAGTCTGCAGTGCTGACAGACAGTGTCCAGCAGGTCCGTCATTACATAATATATACCTGTCCGGCTGCAGTACTAGTGTGATATATATATATTTTAATTTTATCTCATTATCATCCAGTCTATATTAGCAGCAGACACAGTACGGTAGTCCACGGCTGTAGCTACCTCTGTGTCGGCAGTCGCTCGTCCATCCATAATTGTATACCACCTACCCGTGGTTTTTTTTTTTTCTATCTTCTTGATACTAGTAGCTTACTTTAGGAGTCTGCAGTGCTGACAGACAGTGTCCAGCAGGTCCGTCATTACATAATATATACCTGTCCGGCTGCAGTACTAGTGTGATATATATATATTTTAATTTTATCTCATTATCATCCAGTCTATATTAGCAGCAGACACAGTACGGTAGTCCACGGCTGTAGCTACCTCTGTGTCGGCAGTCGCTCGTCCATCCATAATTGTATACCACCTACCCGTGGTTTTTTTTTTCTATCTTCTTGATACTAGTAGCTTACTTTAGGAGTCTGCAGTGCTGAGTCTGACAGACAGTGTCCAGCAGGTCCGTCATTACATAATATATACCTGTCCGGCTGCAGTACTAGTGTGATATATATATATATATATTTTAATTTTATCTCATTATCATCCAGTCTATATTAGCAGCAGACACAGTACGGTAGTCCACGGCTGTAGCTACCTCTGTGTCGGCAGTCGCTCGTCATCCATAAGTATACTAGTATCCATCCATCTCCATTGTTTACCTGAGGTGCCTTTTAGTTGTGCCTATTAAAATATGGAGAACAAAAATGTGGAGGTTAAAAAAATAGGGAAAGATCAAGATCGACTTCCACCTCGTGCTGAAGCTGCTGCCACTAGTCATGGCCGAGACGATGAAATGCCAGCAACGTCGTCTGCCAAGGCCGATGCCCAATGTCATAGTACAGAGCATGTAAAATCCAAAACACCAAATATCAGTAAAAAAAGGACTCAAAAATCTAAAATAAAATTGTCGGAGGAGAAGCGTAAACTTGCCAATATGCCATTTACCACACGGAGTGGCAAGGAACGGCTGAGGCCCTGGCCTATGTTCATGGCTAGTGGTTCAGCTTCACATGAGGATGGAAGCACTCAGCCTCTCGCTAGAAAAATGAAAAGACTCAAGCTGGCAAAAGCACAGCAAAGAACTGTGCGTTCTTCGAAATCCCAAATCCACAAGGAGAGTCCAATTGTGTCGGTTGCGATGCCTGACCTTCCCAACACTGGACGTGAAGAGCATGCGCCTTCCACCATTTGCACGCCCCCTGCAAGTGCTGGAAGGAGCACCCGCAGTCCAGTTCCTGATAGTCAGATTGAAGATGTCAGTGTTGAAGTACACCAGGATGAGGAGGATATGGGTGTTGCTGGCGCTGGGGAGGAAATTGACAAGGAGGATTCTGATGGTGAGGTGGTTTGTTTAAGTCAGGCACCCGGGGAGACACCTGTTGTCCGTGGGAGGAATATGGCCATTGACATGCCTGGTGAAAATACCAAAAAAATCAGCTCTTCGGTGTGGAAGTATTTCAACAGAAATGCGGACAACATTTGTCAAGCCGTGTGTTGCCTTTGTCAAGCTGTAATAAGTAGGGGTAAGGACGTTAACCACCTCGGAACATCCTCCCTTATACGTCACCTGCAGCGCATTCATAATAAGTCATTGACAAGTTCAAAAACTTTGGGCGACAGCGGAAGCAGTCCACTGACCAGTAAATCCCTTCCTCTTGTAACCAAGCTCACGCAAACCACCCCACCAACTCCCTCAGTGTCAATTTCCTCCTTCCCCAGGAATGCCAATAGTCCTGCAGGCCATGTCACTGGCAATTCTGACGAGTCCTCTCCTGCCTGGGATTCCTCTGATGCATCCTTGCGTGTAACGCCTACTGCTGCTGGCGCTGCTGTTGTTGCTGCTGGGAGTCGATGGTCATCCCAGAGGGGAAGTCGTAAGCCCACTTTTACTACTTCCACCAAGCAATTGACTGTCCAACAGTCCATTGCGAGGACGATGAAATATCACAGCAGTCATCCTGTTGCAAAGCGGATAACTGAGGCCTTGACAACTATGTTGGTGTTAGACGTGCGTCCGGTATCCGCCGTTAGTTCACAGGGAACTAGACAATTTCTTGAGGTAGTGTGCCCCCGTTACCAAATACCATCTAGGTTCCACTTCTCTAGGCAGGCGATACCGAGAATGTACACGGACGTCAGAAAAAGACTCACCAGTGTCCTAAAAAATGCAGTTGTACCCAATGTCCACTTAACCACGGACATGTGGACAAGTGGAGCAGGGCAGGGTCAGGACTATATGACTGTGACAGCCCACTGGGTAGATGTATGGACTCCCGCCGCAAGAACAGCAGCGGCGGCACCAGTAGCAGCATCTCGCAAACGCCAACTCTTTCCTAGGCAGGCTACGCTTTGTATCACCGGTTTCCAGAATACGCACACAGCTGAAAACCTCTTACGGCAACTGAGGAAGATCATCGCGGAATGGCTTACCCCAATTGGACTCTCCTGTGGATTTGTGGCATCGGACAACGCCAGCAATATTGTGTGTGCATTAAATATGGGCAAATTCCAGCACGTCCCATGTTTTGCACATACCTTGAATTTGGTGGTGCAGAATTATTTAAAAAACGAGAGGGGCGTGCAAGAGATGCTGTCGGTGGCCAGAAGAATTGCGGGACACTTTCGGCGTACAGGCACCACGTACAGAAGACTGGAGCACCACCAAAAACGCCTGAACCTGCCCTGCCATCATCTGAAGCAAGAAGTGGTAACGAGGTGGAATTCAACCCTATATATGCTTCAGAGGTTGGAGGAGCAGCAAAAGGCCATTCAAGCCTATACAATTGAGCACGATATAGGAGGTGGAATGCACCTGTCTCAAGCGCAGTGGAGAATGATTTCAACGTTGTGCAAGGTTCTGCTGCCCTTTGAACTTGCCACACGTGAAGTCAGTTCAGACACTGCCAGCCTGAGTCAGGTCATTCCCCTCATCAGGCTTTTGCAGAAGAAGCTGGAGACATTGAAGGAGGAGCTAACACAGAGCGATTCCGCTAGGCATGTGGGACTTGTGGATGGAGCCCTTAATTCGCTTAACAAGGATTCACGGGTGGTCAATCTGTTGAAATCAGAGCACTACATTTTGGCCACCGTGCTCGATCCTAGATTTAAAACCTACCTTGGATCTCTCTTTCCGGCAGACACAAGTCTGCTGGGGTTCAAAGACCTGCTGGTGAGAAAATTGTCAAGTCAAGCGGAACGCGACCTGTCAACATCTCCTCCTTCACATTCTCCCGCAACTGGGGGTGCGAGGAAAAGGCTCAGAATTCCGAGCCCACCCGCTGGCGGTGATGCAGGGCAGTCTGGAGCGACTGCTGATACTGACATCTGGTCCGGACTGAAGGACCTGCCAACGATTACGGACATGTCGTCTACTGGCACTGCATATGATTCTCTCCCCATTGAAAGAATGGTGGAGGATTATATGAGTGACCGCATCCAAGTAGGCACGTCAGACAGTCCGTACTTATACTGCAGGAAAAAGAGGCAATTTGGAGGCCCTTGCACAAACTGGCTTTATTCTACCTAAGTTGCCCTCCCACAAGTGTGTACTCCGAAAGAGTGTTTAGTGCCGCCGCTCACCTTGTCAGCAATCGGCGTACGAGGTTACTTCCAGAAAATGTGGAGAAGATGATGTTCATTAAAATGAATTATAATCAATTCCTCCGTGGAGACATTGACCAGCAGCAATTGCCTCCACAAAATACACAGGGAGCTGAGATGGTGGATTCCAGTGGGGACGAATTGATAATCTGTGAGGAGGGGGATGTACACGGTGATATATCGGAGGATGATGATGAGGTGGACATCTTGCCTCTGTAGAGCCAGTTTGTGCAAGGAGAGATTAATTGCTTCTTTTTCGGTGGGGGTCCAAACCAACCCGTCATTTCAGTCACAGTCGTGTGGCAGACCCTGTCACTGAAATGATGGGTTGGTTAAAGTGTGCATGTCCTGTTTATACAACATAAGGGTGGGTGGGAGGGCCCAAGGACAATTCCATCTTGCACCTCTTTTTTCTTTCATTTTTCTTTGCGTCATGTGCTGTTTGGGGAGTATTTTTTTGAAGGGCCATCCTGCGTGACACTGCAGTGCCACTCCTAGATGGGCCAGGTGTTTGTGTCGGCCACTAGGGTCGCTTATCTTACTCACACAGCTACCTCATTGCGCCTCTTTTTTTCTTTGCGTCATGTGCTGTTTGGGGAGTGTTTTTTGGAAGGGCCATCCTGCGTGACACTGCAGTGCCACTCCTAGATGGGCCAGGTGTTTGTGTCGGCCACTAGGGTCGCTTATCTTACTCACACAGCTACCTCATTGCGCCTCTTTTTTTCTTTGCGTCATGTGCTGTTTGGGGAGTGTTTTTTGGAAGGGCCATCCTGCGTGACACTGCAGTGCCACTCCTAGATGGGCCAGGTGTTTGTGTCGGCCACTAGGGTCGCTTAGCTTACTCACACAGCTACCTCATTGCGCCTCTTTCTTTTTTTCTTTGTGTCATGTGCTGTTTGGGGAGTGTTTTTTGGAAGGGCCATCCTGCGTGACACTGCAGTGCCACTCCTAGATAGGCCAGGTGTTTGTGTCGGCCACTAGGGTCGCTTAGCTTAGTCATCCAGCGACCTCGGTGCAAATTTTAGGACTAAAAATAATATTGTCAGGTGTGAGGTGTTCAGAATAGACTAAAAATGAGTGGAAATTATGGTTTTTGAGGTTAATAATACTTTGGGATCAAAATGACCCCCAAATTCTATGATTTAAGCTGTTTTTTAGTGTTTTTTGAAAAAAACACCCGAATCCAAAACACACCCGAATCCGACAAAAAAAATTCGGTGAGGTTTTGCCAAAACGCGGTCGAACCCAAAACACGGCCGCGGAACCGAACCCAAAACCAAAACACAAAACCCGAAAAATTTCAAGTGCACATCTCTAATTGAAACATGAAGTATACAGTGTTATATAGAAAACATAGATTTCAAATATGAAGTAAAAAGGTAAAATTTTGTATAGAATCTTCTATTTGCCCAAAGCAATGTCTGTACAGATACAAAAGATCAAACTTTTTATGCTTGTTTTTTAGTTATTCTTTATTTATCTAGATTTCAGATTTGATAAAGAAGTAACAATATCTTATCTTTCTTTCAGTATATTCATATCATAATATTTCAGAGGCGAAGGGTAGCCGAAATAAGAGCTAGCAGACGTTACATTAGTAAGAGAAGGAAAAAACAAGGAGAATGAAATAAACCCAAGAGAGTTGAGGAAGCTTACATGAGAACAGGAGAAGGTAGGACCCTGTATACTGTAGGTTGTCATGTTTAAAGAATAATGTACCCATGTGTTAAGAGTCAAAGGCTGGGATGTAATGGTACCCGAGTTTTAGTAACGGCTGTAACTATTGTGCCTAGGGGCGACCTCAAACCTAAATCTGGACCTGCTTCTGATGGGATTTTTAGACCAGGAAGTGTCAGATTTTATCCGACTAACCAGAAAGCATCTGTTATTTGAACAGTTGCATAGTGATAGAAAGTCACCCATTGACACCCAAAAGTCCCATGATGGAAGCAACCCACAGCCTATATAAACCCCAGGCCTCCAGGATGCACAAGCAGCTAATGCTGATTAAAATAATATGTGGCATGGCTATATTCTGTGTGTACACAAATAATGTTACAGTGTTTGTCTGGCATTTCATATGCAGATATAGCTGCAATAATACACAGAATATAGGTGGTAATTCCGAGTTGTTCGCTCGCTAGCAGTTTTTAGCAGCCGTGCAAATGCTATGCTGCCTCCCACTGGGAGTGTATTTTAGCTTAGCAGAAGTGCGAACGAAAGGATCACAGTGCGGCGGCAAACTTTTTTTGTGCAGTTTTAGAAGCGCTCAATACGTACTCAGCGCTTGTGATCACTTCAGACTGTTCAGTTCCTGTTTTGACATCACAAACACGCCCTACGTTCACCCAGCCACGCCTGCGTTTTTCCTGGCACGCCTGCGTTTTTCCGAACACTCCCTGAAAACGGTCAGTTGACACCCAGAAACGCCCTCTTCCTGTCAATCACTCTACAGTCAGCAGTGCAACTGAAAAGCTTCGCTAGACCTTGTGTGAAACTACACCGTTCGGTGCAATAGTACGACGCGCGTGCGCCGCATACGCATGTGCAGAAGTACTGGATTTTTGCCTCATCGCTGCAGAGCGACCGAAATCTGCTAGCGATCAACTCAGAATGACCACCATAGTCATGCCACATGTCATTTAAATCAGCAAAAGCTGCCTGTGCATGTGCTTGCACGTCATATTGCATCATTTTGCATCTAAGATACATTTTTCTCAGTACAAGGACTATTTTTAGAGATCTAAGTATTTTTGTTTGATTTTAAGGTTAGAAATATAATTTAAAAAATGATTATTTGTGTGGAATTATTTTTATCCCGATTCTGACAGCAATTGTCATGCCATCTGTAGAATTTGTAAAACCACAGCAAGTAGAGGTAGGGACGTTAACCATCTAGGAACCTCCTCCCTGTTACATCATTTGCAGCATGCTCATGAAAAGTTTTTGACAACATCAGAAACTGGTGTTAAAATAATACTAACAAGCAGTCCAGCATCAGCTAGCTCCATTCTCTGAACTATTTCCAAGCACCTGCAATCTACACTGCCAACACCTTCATCCTCAATATCCTCAGTATTGATCGGAGGTCATCCTGCATCCAATTTTTAGTGACTACTAGTATTGCAGCTGCCGTACACTACTGCTGTATATCTTCTGTGTGTGATCCAAAGCAAAAAATAATAAAATTAATTTCTATTGTTGCGTCACTCAGTGACTACTAGTACTTCGGTTGCCGTACACTACTGCTATATATGATATATCCACTGTGTGTGATCCAGAACAATAAATATATTTCTATTGATGTGTCACTTAGTGACTACTAGTACTGCGGCTGATATACACTACTGCTATATATGATATATCCTCTGTGTGTGATCCAGAGCAAAAAAAATAATTTCTGACTCATTTATGCGACACTGTTGCTATGCCATATGAAGCGTATGTATGCTGTCACCATTTAAAGAATGGTTGCAGATTATTTCAGCGATAGCATCCAAACAGGCATGTGAGACAGTCCGTTTCAATACTGGCAGGAAAAAGAGGCAATATGGAGGCCCTTGCACAAACTGGCTTTGTTTTACTTAAGTTGCCCCCCCCCCCCCCCCTCCAGTGTGTACTCAGAAAGAGTTTTTAGCGCAGCCGGGAACCTTGTCAGTCTTCAGCGTAGAAGGTTACTTCCCCAAAATGTGGAAAAGATGATGTTCATCAAAATGAATTACAAATTCCACGAGGAAGACCTTTCCCAGCAATTACTTCCAAAAAGTACAGAGGGACCTGTGATGGTGGATTCCATCGGGGACGAATTTATAATCTGTGAAGAAGAAGATGTACACACTGATGGGGGTGAGGAATCGGATGCTGATGACGACATAATGCCTATTTTAAGTACTAAAGCCAGTTTGTGCACTGTCTATTGCCAGTGTGTTTTGTGGGGGTCCAAACAAACTAATAATTTCAGCCCCTGTAGCTGAAATGATTGGTTTGTTAAACTGTACATGTCCATTTTAATATATACAACATAACAGTGGGTGGGAGGTCCTAAGGACAAATTTCATCTTGCACCTCTTTTCTTTGCATTATGTGCTGTTTGAAGCATTTTTTGGGCATAGTTTATAAAACTGCCATCCTGTCTGACACTGCAGTGCCACTCTTAGATGGGCCAAGTGTTTGTGCCGCACACTTGTGTCGCTTAGCTTAGTCATCCAGCTACCTTGGTGCAACCTTTTGGCATAAAAACAATATTGTGAGCTGTGAGGTGTTCAGAATAGACTGGAAATGAGTGGAAATGAATGTTATTGAGGTTAATAATACTGTAGGAACACAAACACCCCCAAATTTTATTATTTTTTTTGAAACATATACAGATCCAAAACCAAAACCCGCAAGGGTGATTTTAGCAAAACCAATCCAGATCCAAAACACGAAGGAGATCCAGATCCAAAACCAAAACACAAAACACAAAAATGGCCCGGTGCACACCCCTAGAATCCATCCACAGCTATACATCAAGCTATGACACTGGGAAAAGAGGGAGAGTGTATCTTTAGTTTCAAGTACCACTTTAAAAACAGAAAATCAATATACAGATCATATATAAATAATGATACACAGTAATACATGAAAGCAAGAAAAATGCCATAGCACTTAGTCAGTATTCATAACTAACTACAGGTATAACAATAAGAAAGTTGATATCAAAAGCACAATGACAAAGAGCAACAATAAAAAAAATCTAGAAAAAACAAAAACAAAAAGCTAATCTTGAGAGAAGAGAAGAAAGAGGGGGAAAAGAAAAAGAGAAATGATTCCACCCAGCATAGGACCCAAGTGGTAGTATTTTCAAAACCAGTCTAAAAGATTAGTGTTACGGCTAAAGATAATATCATCCACAATTTCTGCATCCATATCAGTCAGGGTCTATAGGTACCTAGGCCTTATATGAAGAGGCTGTTTTGAACTCCAACCATCTGGCCAGATAGCTACATATATACCATGTTTCTCAGCAGTAGAGTAGTAGATATTGTCCAAAGCAATATAGAAATCCATATGTTGGCACCAGTCCTCAGTTCCGTAACTACATGTGTGCCAGGTGTGCCCGGCACACAGCGCAGTCACACTGAGGGCGCAACGGCCAGCGGCTTGTAATGAGACAATTTGACTCATTACAAGCCGCTTGTGCCGGAGGAGGAGAGGGAGCAGCGGAGAAGGAGGAGGAGGGAGGGGGAGGAGGGAGCCGCAGCAGCGCTATGTAATTGGTAGCGGCGCTGCTGCAACAGTCCCTCTCCTTCCGCATTGGCTGACCCGGCACTGCTGTGAATGCTGGGATGCGCTTCCCTCATCCCAGCATTCACAGCAGCAGCGGGCAGCCAATGCTGAAGAAGAGGTAAAGCTGCATGTGGCACCGCCGGTAATTACAGTGCGCTGCTGCAGCTCCCTCCTCCTCCTTCTCCCCTGCCACCTGGAGCTGCCAACACCGAGGAGCCTGACTGCCTGAGAGATGGTAAGTATCATCTATTCTAAAAAGGGGGACGCAGTCTGCCATAATGTGTAAAAAGGGGACGCTGTCTGCGTAATGTGTAAGAAGGGGATGCTGTCTGTCGATATATGTAAAAAGTGGACGCTGTCTGACGTAATGTATAAAAAGGGGACGCTGTCTGCCGTAATGTGTAAAAAGGGTACGCTATCTGCCATAATGTGTAAAAAGGGGAAGCTGTCTGCCGTAATGTGTAAAAGGGGGACTGGCTGCCGTAATGTGTAAAAGGGGAAGCTGTCTGCCGTAATGTTTAAAAAGGGAGTGCTGTCTGCCGTAATGTGTAAAAGGGGACGCTGTCTGCTATAATGTGTAAAAAGGGGAATCTGTCCACCGTAGTGTGTAAGAGGGGCTGTACCTGGTGTAGTGGCGCTACTGTGCGGCATAATTCGAATAATGAAGATTACTATAATATGTAAAGTGAATTGGTATTATTTTGTTGCCACACCCCTTCCCCATGAAGCCACGCCCCAATATTTTTTGCACGCGCCTACACCACGCACTGCCCCTTCATAGGGGCGGCAATGTCCTATGTTGCACACAGCGCTAAAATGTCTCGTTACGGCACTGCCAGTCCTATGCATCAGGTGGTGAGGATGGGTTCCAGCAAACAGGAAGTACCGCTCTGGCTGCATTGTTCATGTGTCTGAGTAGTGAATTTTTATATTTAGATGTAGGTATGTCTAAGTGAGACAATAACCAAAAGTCAGGCCGCATAGGTACAGAACAACCCAGTATCTCTGCAGCCAGCTGTCTAATACTATCTCGGTATGGGATGATCAAAGAACAATCCCACCAAATATGCATTAATGAGCCCTGCTCCCAGCCACAACTCCAGCAGAGAAGAGACACACCCGGACAACATTTATGCTAAATAATTTGGCATCAGTACCATCTCGATAGCAATTTGTACTGTGTCTCCTCTACTTCCATAGTAGTCGAGCAGGCACTGGTTGTCTGGTATACCTTATCCCAATTTCCCTGGATTCCTTTATGGGTAAATTATTTTCCCCAGAGCTCTTGATATGTCGGGCTAGAGGGTAAAAGTGCCGTTAGGAGAATTTCATATATGCTGGATATAACATGAGTGGGGGCAAGTGATTTAGCACACAATTTTTCAAACGGCATTAAATCCCTGCTGAATATAATAGGCCTCCACAAGGATGAAGCAAAATTACGAATCTGTAAATAAAACCAATAAGCCAGCTGAGATCAAGTGACATAATCAGGTGACAGCAGCTGACTTCCAAGATGCAATAGCTCTACCTGAAGTGCCAAGTAGGAACAGCGGATTATGAATGATGGGAGTCAGGGGGGACGGCTGTAGTGATGCCCAGTTTTAGCAAGTCATTTTCAACATTGTTACAGTAGGACTTACCATTGGGTGGTCAGTTTGTCCCACATTTGAACACCCAGGCAAAAAGTTGAGGCACAAATTGGTAGAAGATTTGAGCCTCAACTATTGTCACCCATTGCTTACTCACTGATTCCCTTGTCCACTCCAAAATCCTACTCAGCAGGGCTGCCTGATAATAGACTTATACCAGAGGCAGTTGTCTGCACACTGAGAGTTATGTCTGAAGAGTACTTGATGCTTGAATCTTGGCTTCCTTCTTCCCCAGACAAAGTCACATAGGAGGTTGTGTAGTGCAGAGAGAAGTTGTGGGGACAAATTTATTGGAATTGTGTGATATAAGTAAAGTACTGTAGTGAGTAAGTTCATTGTTAGCACATTAAAACGGACCAACCACGTGAATTTCTGTGGAAGCCAGTGTGAGACATCCATAAGAATTCTACCATGCATGGGGGCAAAGTTCAGTGTAAACAGCTTATCAAGCTTATTTGTAATGACAGCTAAGAGGTCATCTGCAAAGAGGGTCAGCCTATACTTCTGTGATCCAACTCTTAATCCTGAGATGCCAGAGTTAGCCCTAATTGTTCTTGACAAGGCTTCCATGCAAAGCACGACATTCAGCGACAATAGGGGGCATCCCTGTCGGGTGTCATTAGTGATATGAATCACTTTGGAGAGATTTCCATTAACCCTCACCTGGACCGAAGGAGCTCTGTATGTAGCAAGTATTTTATGAAGAAAAGCATCAAGGAAAACCCAATCTTCATAAAAAAACCTCTATAAAGTCCCAGTCAACTCTATTGAACGCTTTCTCCAGATCAGTTGATAGAAGGAACATAGGGGTTTTGGTGGCTATCACATGGGAAATCAAGTCTATAGCCTTAATCATATTGTCCCTAGCCTCCAGTAATGGGACAAAGCCCACCTGGTCCGAGTGAATGAGGTTAGAAAGCAGCGGTATACTGTAGCTGAACGGCATTGGACAGAAAAAGATTGTCTCTTCGTTGGCGCACTTGGAAAGAGAAAGACGTATTTATTTATTTACTAAAATATAACTTTTATTATTTTCAATAAAAATGCCTTGCATATAGGAAACATATGTGTGAAATTTTTAAATAAATTGTGCACTATAAGTGAATAAACTATGTGCTGAAAAATTAATAAAAAACTGATACACTGTGCTCTAACACTTATTTTTGCTCAATTAATTTACATTCATGATTGTTTTTATCAATATTGTTAATAATTATAATGCGTTTCATATGGAATGAACAACAACTATTCCGTAAGTAGGCAGCAAAGGTAAGATTGGAGACATGGGTCAGCGACTGTATTATGTCACAGACGGTAATTCAATTAATTTACATTCATGATTGTTCTTATCAATATTGTAAATAATTATAATGCATTCCATATAGAATGAACAGCATCTATTCCGTAAGTAGGCAGCAAAGATAAGATTGTAAACACAGGTCAGCGACTGTATTATGTCACAGACGGTAAGTGGCAATGTTAGGACACATTTATCCCTTGGCATATATTGGATATCATAGAAGAGCTCATAATACTGGGGAAAAATCCATAAACTGTTTTGCAGCCCAACTGTGGAGAAAATACCTCCTCCTTATATGATTGAATTGCCACAGACAACCATATACTTGTTTTAAGGAGTTCTGCTGACAAAGGACCCTGTTAAATGTGCTGTTAATTATTCTTTTGCATCGGGATCAAGTCTATTTAACGGGTCTGTAAATAACGCACACCCTGACTCCGCTGACAACGACCTCTGAATAATAAATTGGTTCAGCCTTTATACACCATTTAGAGTCTAGTCAATTGTGCAGATTTCTCCTTTAAGATAGTTTAATATCGGGTGAAGATATTAAATTGAAGAGGCTCTTGTTGGAAACGTCCGCGGCTGCTTGCCGCATTCATGTCCCCTTCAATAAATTATGATATTCAGTTTGTGGTTAAAAGCTTAGCTTTATTTATTACCACCCTCTGTAATATATCAATTATACATGATATAGTTGGCTGTATGTGATATTAAAGACAGTTTCCCCAAATTAGTCTGTTTATCATATTATTGCTCTGGATGCTTAATCAACCTGCATAGCATTGCACACTTTAATTCTTTTCCCATAAGGATGATGTCTTTATGGTAGTATTGGTGTTGCATGCGTCCACCTTTATATCAATTATTGCGTATCTAAAACACCTGTTAACAGTTATTAGTGAACAGATCAATCCCCAACATGTCTCGCAGTCCTGATAATACTACGGGACAGTGCTCAACATTCACAATGTCTGTATAAATACAGCATAGGCACCAATAATGAACACTGATATTTATATGGGAATCCACACCGACAGCTCAGTAGGAGTGATATTAGTGTCAATTATAAGGTGCTAATAGACATCAGGTGCGTCCACCTTCTATGTCAATTATTCCATGCACCATAGATACAATAGGATTACTTCTATTGAGCCTGTCAGTCTATTGCTGCTTGCTACTATCTACTTTAATTCAATGCCGCCCGGGGCTCCGTGCACATTGTATTTGGCCTTGCCAGTGGCTTTTCACATATAGGTCATTCCTTAACACATTTAACATTTGTATTATTTCTGCATGACAAAAACTTCAATGCTTGTGTAACATATTATTCTAATATTCGAGCATGTTAGGCACAGTGTTCAGTGTGAGCGGGCCCAACCAGCACCGCTCCGAAACGCCTCGATAAAGTATTTGCGAAACGTGCACGTTGGCGTTTCGGAGCGGTGCTGGTTGGGCCCGCTCACACTGAACACTGTGCCTAACATGCTCGAATATTAGAATAATATGTTACACAAGCATTGAAGTTTTTGTCATGCAGAAATAATACAAATGTTAAATGTGTTAAGGAATGACCTATATGTGAAAAGCCACTGGCAAGGCCAAATGCAATGTGCACGGAGCCCCGGGCGGCATTGAATTAAAGTAGATAGTAGCAAGCAGCAATAGACTGACAGGCTCAATAGAAGTAATCCTATTGTATCTATGGTGCATGGAATAATTGACATAGAAGGTGGACGCACCTGATGTCTATTAGCACCTTATAATTGACACTAATATCACTCCTACTGAGCTGTCGGTGTGGATTCCCATATAAATATCAGTGTTTATTATTGGTGCCTATGCTGTATTTATACAGACATTGTGAATGCTGAGCACTGTCCCGTAGTATTATCAGGACTGCGAGACATGTTGGGGATTGATCCGTTCACTAATAACTGTTAACAGGTGTTTTAGATACGCAATAATTGATATAAAGGTGGACGCATGCAACACCAATACTACCATAAAGATATCATCCTTATGGGAAAAGAATTAAAGCGTGCAATGCTATGCAGGTTGATTAAGCATCCAGAGCAATAATATAATAAACAGACTAATTTGGGGAAACTGTCTTTAATATCACATACAGCCAACTATATGATATATAATTGATATATTACAGAGGGTGGTAATAAATAAAGCTAAGCTTTTATCCACAAATTGAATATCATAATTTATTGAAGGGGACATGAGTGCGGCAAGCAGCCGCGGACGTTTCCAACAAGAGCCTCTTCAATTTAATATCTTCACCTGATATTAAACTATCTTAAAGGAGAAATCTGCACAATCGACTAGACTCTTAATGGTGTATAAAGGCTGAACCAATTTATTATTCAGAGGTCGTTGTCAACGGAGTCAGGGTGTGCGTTATTTACAGACCCGTTAAATAGACTTGATCTCGATGCAAAATAATAATTAACAGCACATTTAATAGGGTCCTTTTTCAGCAGAACTCCTTAAAACAAGTATATTGTTGTCTGTGGCAATTCAATCATATAAGGAGGAGGTATTTTCTCCACAGTTGGGCTGCAAAACAGTTTATGGATTTTTCCCCAGTATTATGAGCTCTTCTATGATATCCAATATATGCCAAGGGATAAATGTGTCCTAACATTGCCACTTACCGTCTGTGACATAATACAGTCGCTGACCTGTGTTTCCAATCTTATCTTTGCTGCCTACTTACGGAATAGATGCTGTTCATTCTATATAGAATGCATTATAATTATTTACAATATTGATAAGAACAATCATGAATGTAAATTAATTGAATTACCGTCTGTGACATAATACAGTCGCTGACCCGTGTCTCCAATCTTACCTTTGCTGCCTACTTACGGAATAGTTGTTGTTCATTCCATATGAAATGCATTATAATTATTAACAATATTGATAAGAACAATCATGAATGTAAATTAATTGAGCAAAAATAAGTGTTAGAGCACAGTGTATCAGTTTTTAATAAATTTTTCAGCACATAGTTTATTCACTTATAGTGCACAATTTATTTAAAAATTTCACACATATGTTTCCTATATGTAAGGCATTTTTATTGAAAATAATAAAAGTTATATTTTAGTAAATAAATAAATACGTCTTTCTCTTTCCAAGTGCGCCAACGAAGAGACAATCTTTTTCTGTCCAATGCCGTTCTTCAACCTTATTGTCTATGGCAGCACCCCCTATTGATAGATGCAGAATTATTATGCAATAACAAAATTTGGGGATCATCTTGTTGAATAAAAACACAATTTTTACTGGTGCAGAAGACATCCCCTTTCCCCCATATTCCCTTCTTTATTGGTATACTGTAGCTGCCAATTTAGCATATAGCTTAACATCTACATTAAGTAGAGAGATAGGTCTGTAGCTAGCTGACAAATACGTATCCTTACCCTCTTTGGGGATTACAGTGATGTGCGCAGAGAGGAATTGATCTTGAAAATTGTGTCTGAGATGAGATAGCATTAACCATCTGTAATAGCAATGGGATCCATCAGCTCCTGGGCTCTTCTCACTAGAGGAAGTCTTTATGGCATCTATTAATTCAGCTTCTGTAAATGGGGAGCCCAGAGCCTGTGTCACTATCTCAAGGAGAGATGGGAAATGAATTGCTTCCAAAACATTCTATATTGCAGATTTATGGTATGACCTATCAGAATCTGTGTGAGTCTGAGTGAGATTATACAAGTTTGAATAATACTCATGGAAAATGCTGGCAATTTCCTCATGAGTAGCATGTATGAGCCCAGATGTGTCCTTCAATTTTGTATGTACGTCAGAGATCTCTGTGCCCGGAGGGCCTTTGCCAACATTTTCCCGGATGTGTTACCCCATCAATAGTAGGTATGTATAGCGTCTATAGGTCCTCTTAACTTTATCATTAATCAAAAAATTTAAAGAAGCTCTTGTAGCCTGTAATTGCACATATATATCTGAGTCCCTAGTGTCTTTATGGGTTAATTCTAATAGTTTTATTTTAGATAAAAGCATTTAATTTGTTTTTTTTTTAAGAAAGTATCCTAGCTGTATGCAACGTCCCCTAATGACACATTTATATGCCTCCCAAATCAAAACCAAGGAAATGTTGGCAGTCACATTGAAGGCAATATATTCATCTATATACCCCAATATCTGAGTCTTGCCTTGGGAGTACGTGAGCAACTGCTCATTTAATCTCCAGTGCCAGTGACAAGGTTTATTAGAGCAAGTGTGCAAAGTTAGAGTAATTGGGGCATTATTTTATCCCATAATCTGACCAATTGACACCACAAGGAACTATTCCAGACAAGAGTGGCTCACAAAAAATTAATCTATACATGAGTATGTATTGTGTGGAGGGGAATAGAATGTATAATCCCACTCTGCTGAATGTAGTACCCTCCATGGGTCAACTAAAATAAAGTCCTGTAAAAATTTTCTGAACCTCATCGCTTCCTCAAGAGAAGATCGTGGAAATCCGGTGGATGTACTGTATCTATTGGGGGTTCCAGGGCCCAGTGAAAGTCCCCCACCACCACCAGCATGACGGAGGGTATCTTAGTCCAGCACAATGAAGAATACTTTCAGTCTTGTGCAAGGTTCTCAAACATGTGAAGTAAATTCAGAAACTGCTAGCTTGAGTCAGGTAATTACCCTAATTAGGCTTTTGTAAAATAACATGGATAAATTGAATTACAGTAGGAGATGAAACAAGGCAATTCCACTAAGTATGTTGGACTTGTAGATCAAATCCTTTATTTACTTTGCCAGGATTCAAGGGTTGCTAATATCTTGAAATTGGATCACTACATTTTGGCAACCATGCTTCATCCTAGGTTTACAGTAAGTCATATGTCATTTCTTTCTATCCAACTGACCCAAATCTTGAGAGATGCAAAGAGCTCCTGGTCAGCAAGTTGGCAACTCAAGTGGTACACAACACAATGGCATCTACTTCAGTTTCTCTGGCAACTGCCTGGAGAAAGCTCAACTTTCCCACAAGAACCAGTGGTGATGCAGAGGCATCAACACAACATCTTGACATCTGGTTGGGTCTAAAAGAATTGTCTAAAGTTAGTGACACTTCTACTGTAACTCTATCTGATGCTGTCACCATCCAAAGAATGGTGGAGGATTATTTTAATGGTGTTGTACAAATAGGCAAGTCAAAGAGTCCCTTTGACTACTGGAAAGTAATAAAAGGAAATTTGGAGGCCCTTGTGCAAACTGGCTTTGCATTACTTAAGCTGCCCACCCTCCAATGTGTACTCATAAAGAGTTTTCATCACAGCCGGGAACCTTATCAATGATTGGCATAGGATGCTACTTTCTCAAAATGTGGAAAAGTTGATGTTCATCAAAATGTACTACAAATGCCACGAGGAAGACCTTTACCAGCAATTACATCAAGATACAGAGACTTCTGTATGGTAGATTCCAGCGAGGGCGAATTGATATTGTGTGATGAAATACACACTGATGAGAGTTAGGATGAGGATGGTAGTGATTTTGACATCTTGCCTCTGCAGCGCTGTTAACATAGCTGCCTTAAGCCCATTGATAGCTTGTTTTGTGGGGCCCAAACAAACCAAGCACTTGAGCCACAAAAGTGGCAGTCTCTGTCGCTGAAGTGCTTGGTTTGTTAATTGTGCATGTCCTTTTTAATAATCAACAAGATTTGGCAAAAACAATTCGACTTTGCACCACTTCTCATTTTTGCCACTGTTGTGTGGCAATTTCTTAGATGTGCTATAAACTGCCATGAGTTTGTTTAGCTGCTCTGTCTCTTAGTAACCAAACAGCTTGCTGCAGCCTTCAGCCTAAAGCTGATGAAAACAATATTGTGAACATTGAGGTGGTCAATACTGACTGGAAATTAATGTTATTGAGGTTAACAATACCATGGGAACAAAAAAATCACAAATTATGTGATTTTAGTTTTTTTTGGTCATATTTTTAAAAAAATACAAAACCAGAACTAAAACTAGTCACAAACGAAATCCAAAACCAAACCAAAACCAGAACTGGGAAACAAATTAGAACCAAAACCAAAACCAGCAATAATAGTCCGGCACACACCTGTAGTTTAAACACACAGTTAACAAAAGATGTTCTAAATTCATAACTAAAAATATTTTAGTACTAATGTGGGATGCGGTTAAGATGCCGGCTGTCAGGATCCCAGCAGACGGAATGGCGACACCGGAATCACGACAGCCATTAGAATGCCATTGACAGAATCCCAACAGGGTCAGGAAACAGACGCCGGATTCCTGAAAGCCTGAATCCCGATCGTGAGTATTGCAGGTCGGTTAGGGTTGGTTAGTGCCAGAGGTAGGGGGGTTAGGTGCCTCCCGGGGAAAGTTAAGGTTAGGCTAAAGGGAGGTTAAGGTCAGGCTGCGGGGAGTGGGGGTGAGGTTTAGGAACCACCAGGGGAAGGTTAGGTTTAGGCACTAAGGGAGGAGGGTTAGGGTTATGCTGCAGGGTAGGGGTGATTAGGTTTAGGTACCAATGGCGGGAGCTTAGGGTCAAGCACTAAGGGGGAGGTAGGGTTAGGCTGTTAGGGGGTTGGGGACAGGAGGGAATGGTCTTATCTCCCCGCTGTCAGGATTTCAACTAACAGGATGCCAGCGTGTATATTCTGTCAGCCGGCATCCAGTACACCACAGTGACGTGAAGTGGGGTGAAGCAGAGCCTTTCCTGTCATACTAACATTTGCGTTAGTGTATTGACTGTATAAAGTATATAAAAAATACAAAGACTAAGTTAGAAATATCTTCTTTGTATTATTCTAATAATTTTTATAGTCAAAACTCAGAGTAAAAGTCTTTGGCAGATGAGGCAGTGCCCCTCCTGACTATCTTTTCACTTATCTGATCAAAACTCAACAGATTTCCAGCAGTATATACTGCTGCACCTGAGCACACTGCCCACATGATCCCATTGGCAAATATATTGTGTATAAATCTGGCTCTGGTGCTAGCCAGTGTCTCCTGAGCCATTTACCTCACCGCACGTCCCTGGTATGCCAGCAAATCATACTGAATCCACTAATATTACTATACAATAAATATTTACTTTAATAACTACAGAAATTAAAATGTTTGCATTTTGAACAAGTTTCAGGACATTAAAACAAAACGCGCAATAATGGAGAAACAGGCGGCATTTCTCTGCCTGTATCCAAAAGAGCTCCAGAATAAAAAAGAAAAGGCTGAATCATCCAGATTCCATTATTAATACACTGAAATGGCTTAAACTACAACATGTAAAAATATAAATTCATATTGCATTTAATGTTGCTTACCTCAGGTTACAAAAAATTCACATAATGGAAAAAAAGCAAACAAGAAACAAGGAAAGGCGGAGATCCCAATACGAGGGGATTCTAACAGTAATTAAAGCCAGAAACTGCTGATAACTACATCAGAACTTATTGCCCCCAAGAGGTTACATACTGTAAGACGCACAGCTTTGCTGCACGTGCAAGCTATGACCGCCAGGACCAAACAATAGTTAAAATGCACACATACGCTGACAGAACAAAAATATTTGCTGGCAAATCCCTATGCAGTTAGTTGCCTAGAACACTGTTACCAAATAAATACTGGCTTTGTCTACAAGGCTGGCAGCTTTAAGATAAGTGTAGTCTTTAAATTAAATTAAGATTTATGCTAAAGTGTTCGGATGTTCAAACAGTACATTCACAAGAGATAATTAAATAAAAGAACTGAAATAAATGTAATTTTTTTTGAAGAATAGTAAATGCTCTAATATATACAGTAGTTAACTAATATTTCAACACTCATTTTTCACAGAAAAGGGTATATTTAAGTGGATGATAGATTTATTTTTTATTCCAAGGAAAATGGCTCCTATTATCTCCTCCTTGTATCGCAAACCTCTGCTATGAACTTTTCCAGTGCTAAACTACTCATAATGCATTCTGCACCGGTTACTGCGATAGAAAATAAAGTGGAAAGTTCAGGAGCCAAGCTTTGTGTACAGGAAGGAAGGAATCTTGTTTAAGGTCCCGGTTGCATCTCAAACCACTAGTTACATCTCTCTTTGAGCTTTTTTCTAGCTATGTAATCTGAACTGTACTCTGAGTCGCAGAACCATAAACAACAGAGGATCTACTCAACTCTTGCAATATAATACCACAAATGCCCATCTAGATCTCAGTTGAGGAAAGAGAGCTTACACACCCTTGTACACTCATTCTTTCTAGATTGTACTAGTGGAAAATTAGAGGCCCTATACACTACAGCGACATGTCGGAGGCTAAAGTCGGATGCGATTTCCCTTGAACCGCCCGTCAGCTTCCCGAGCGTCAGGATCGCATACGATACATCGTATGTGGTCCTTTTGCATACGATGTATCGTATGCTATCCCAGCCATGCCTGCGGGATCTTACATATCATGAGTGCAGCACTAACAACCTACGGGCATCCGATTTGCCACTTTTCATCCGATTTATCGGCCCGAAAGGTCAAAATCGGATTAAATCGGGCATTATCGTTCTAGTGTATGGGGCCCTTTAAGTGTAGCTTACACAGCAGTAACTGTGTAAACCTGTTTCTTTGTTAACACATTTTACGCCTTAACTACTGTAGAGCCTCCATCATGACTCTTCCATCAGGTACAAAATGCTCTGCTCTTGGACTTCCCTCTCAATTTATGATTGCTGTCAACTGTGTTAAATTAGTTAATTGATGAGTAAGGTGTTTCAACACAAGTGACAGCAATATAAATGAAGAGGGAAGTCCAGGAGAGGAGCATTTTGTACCTGAAGGAAAGGGTCATGTTGGAAGGTCTGCTATTGTACAACACAATAACCAAACCAAAACAAAATTGTGCTCTGAAGTTGTCCTTAGCACCTATAGCTACCTACTGTATGTGTATGACTAACGGATGTGTAAGCCTGAAGTCTATTTAAATGCTGTGAGTTGGGTATGAAACAGGCAGATTCAGATTACAGGGTTTTAAGCATTAAGGTTTGGTTGTTGGAGAGTTTGATGGATTGCACTAGACAATGCAATTTCACAGGAAAGGTTTAGCAAGGAGATCGTGTAAGGGGGAGAATCTTATATCCTGGGTGAACATTTATAATTGATCGCATTTGTATTTAGTTCCCAAGATAGCATTGCAGAATGTATCACCCAGCACAGGCAGGGACAGGGGCTCTGACAGGAGCCTGTTCCTGCGATGTGCCGAATGTGGTGCTGGGGCTGCTGCGTATGAGCAGTCACGCTGACCGCCATGCACAGTGGCCAGTTCCGGCGGAGGGTTTCTGAGGAACACTGTCGGAACTACAGCCCCAATCTGTGAAGATGGCTGTAGCTGCAGGGGGTCAATATCAGGAATGTTTTGCATTCTGTAAATCTAGCAGCATTGCATCCCCCATAGAAACCTATGGGGTATGCGGCTGCGGGTGGGAATGGAGGGATCACAGAAGGTAACTATCAGAGGTATCTTCATATTCTGGGGATATATAATATTTGCGGCTAACCCCTGGGTATTTTCAAGGAAATAGCTGCAAATATTGGTTGATAAAATGGGTCCCCTGATCTTTTGGCTTTGATTATTTTCACTGAAGTACAAGTGTCAACATTTGGGTATTACTTATAGACAGGGGCGGATTGGGAACAAAAAGCGGCCCTGGAAAAATTTGTACTAGTGGCCCCACATGGGCAGCACCAGAGGTGTAAGGTCTAGCCATGGGCCATGGCAGCAGCACCCTCCCCCCAAGACTTTCCAGATAGTGGGCATGTCCAGCATCGAGGGGGAAGTTAAAAGGAAATAAAATTTAATATTATGAGCACATTATATGATACACCTTCAGAATTTAGGAATCTATATCATTCTGTAGAAAGATATATTTTCTTACTTTTTACACCAACCGTATCCCAATCACTATTCACTCAATCTTATATGACAGCCAAGCAGGCAGACAGAGCATACACTAGATCATCTGCAATCACAGGCTAAGTGGCAAAGTAATTTTCATATATGCAAATTATTTTGCATCTTAGTCATTATGTCTATAAAAAGGACCACATGTCCTCAAACAAAACAGGCCACATGTGTGCGTCGGCCCACCGGGAATCTTCCCTGTAAACCCTATGGCCAATCTGCCTCTGCTTATAGAGATTACATCAAGAGAAATATTATCTACTATATAAAAGCGAAAATCCGTCCTTCTGTCTTTCTATACAAATCCACAGTTTACAAGCGAAGATCGTGAAATTTTACATATGAGCGTATTAACACGGCGGAGGCAGCTAAAACAATTAGAAATCCCTAGCACCCGTAGGGGGGGAGACAGCAGCACAGAGTATATCAGGACACAGCATAAGGGCAGTACAGATGGTGTAATGGCTAGCATTACTGCCTCACAGCACTGAGGTCATGGGTTCGATTCCCACTGTGGCCCTAACTGTGTGGAGTTTGTATATTCTCCCCGTAATTGCGGGTGTTTCCTCCCACAAACCAAAAATATACTGGTAGGTCAATTGGCACCCAACAAAATTAACCCTAGCGTAAATGTGTGTGCATGTACATATGGTAGGAAATATAGATTGTAAGCTCCACTGGGGCAGGGACTGATGTGAATGGACAATTATTCTCTCTGTAAAGCGCTGCAAAATATGTGTGCGCTATATAAATAACTGGTAACAAATAAATAAAATAAAATAACTCCGGAATTGCTGGAGCAATGTACTCAAAAATTGGTACACATATGCCTTACACACTGGAAACAAACACTGTGGGGGGAAGATAACCCTAGCACCCCTAGGGGTGAGGCAGACAGCATAACTGTGGAAGGCCTGGAGCAATTTACACAAAAGTTGGTACACATCTGACTTACAATCTGGGAACAAACTCTGTGGGGGTGAGACACCCCTAGGGGTTGGACAGAAGCACAGAGTATTTCAGGAGACAGCATAACTCCCGAATGCCTGGACCAATTTACAACAAACTTGGTACACATATGACTTACAAGCTGGGAACAAACACTGGGGGGGTAAGACACTCCTAGCACCCCTAGGGGTGAGGCAGCAGCACAGAGTTTTTCAGCAGACAGCATAACTCTGGAATGCCTCGAGCAATATACACTAAACTTGCTAAACATATGACTTACACTCTGGGAACAAACACTGTGGGGGTAACATGCCACTAGCACCCCCAGTGGTGGGCTAGCAGCACAGGCTATATGAGGACATGCATGATATGTCAGTGATGACAGGGCTGCATGTGACAGGGCCAGTGACATGATGTGAGGAGGGGAATGGAGGTAGCACGAACCCACACACTGAGAGTTATATAGTGGAAGTAGAACAGTCCCCCAGCAGCACAGAGTATATCAGGAGACACATAATATGCTACGCTATATAAGAAACTGTAAATAAATCGATAATTTCACAGGGGCACTGACATGATGTAAGGAGGGGAATGGAGGCAGCAGGAAGCCACAGACTTAGAGTTCTATAGTGGGAAGAGCAGGGTCCCTTGGGGGACCAAAATGGGGTCCGGCCACTAAACAAAGTGCGTCAGGGAAACAAGATATGCCTGTATACTAGATCTCCAAACAACATAAATTAACGAACAACTATCATTCTAATTTACCATCCTCATCCCGCAGCAAAGCACGTGTATTCAGCTATCTACAATGTTATTTATACTGTGTGTTTAATATTTACATTTATTTTTGTAAACAGACATTCTTAAGGCCCATACACACTTGACGATAAAATGAGCGACGTCGTTCATTTCAGCCCTCATCAACGACGTCGCTCATTATATCGTCAAGTGTGTATGCATCCGACGACCACCGATGCGCGGCCCCGTGGGATGTTAACGACCCTCGCTTATCTGTAGAGCATGTATGCTCAATTTCCACTATGGTCGTTACCGACCAGAGACGTCGTTGAATGTGTATGGTGTGAACGACCAACGACCAACGACCAAGCCACTGTTCACCAGCCCTGTTCCCAGCTCATTATTTTAATAAACTGTTCAGCTTGGATGCTTCAACGATGAATGGTCTTTGATCTTTGGTCTTTGGTCGTTGGTAGTGTGTATGCTCATGTCGTTTGCTCAGCTGTTAAAGGGAAGTTCAAGGGAAGTCGTTAACGACGGTCGTTTACGACGTGTGCATCGTCAAGTGTGTATGGGCCTTTAAAATCCCGGGCAATGCCGGGTACTCCAGCCAGTGTTATAGAAATCAAGTTTACCTAATATGAATAGAATTTTCATCAGATAAATTTTTCTCACATGAATATATTGTAACTAAAATTAATATACAGTACTTTACCTCAGACTTATATATTGTACCTCATAGAAATATATATCAACCAAATATAATATACCTCAGATTAATATAATTTACCTCAGAGAAAGATAATTTACCTTAAAGCATAAAATTTACCTCAGGTTTACATCTATCTTCCTTCCTATTTTTCCTTCCTTATCCCCCACCCCCAACCTACCCCACTTATTATTCAGTTTCTTCATACCAATATCTCCAGTGCATGTTTCTATGGCTCAGTACCCTACAGGTACACCTGTTCCAATGTTTGGTGTTTTTTATCCTTCAGGTTCCAAGGTTTAGAACAGCAGGATGTGTTTAAAATTTCATTGCTCACAATATTGAGGTTATGAGTTAAATTCCTGATCAAGGCCAATCTCTGTGGAATTTGTACATTCTCCCAGTGTTTGTGTTGGTTTTCAATGGATGCTCTGCCTCCCCCCCCCCCCTTCCCCACACACACACACACACACACACACTTCAAAACATACTGGTAGGTCAAATGTGTTCTGACAAAATTAGCACTAATTTGTTTCATACTGTACTTGCTGACTTTATGACTGCTCCCTCTAGGAAGCAGCAGCCAGATCAGCACAACAGGGGGGGGCGTGGTTTTAGAATAAGCTGCAGGATGGGGGCATGGAGTTGCTCTTGCATCATTGTGGCCCTTCCCTCCTACACAATGCCCACATTACTGGCATGGTAAAGTGGTGGCCAGGGCTACGATGACATGATTCAGCATTATTCCCTCCATAGCGGACAGTTGCATGGGTGTGTGGGGGGTCAGTGTAAGAAGGAGACTTGCCCACTTTTACCGGGAGAGTAGGCAAGTATGATTTGTGTGTGCACTTGTATGTTAGGGAAATAAGGGGTCTATTTACTAAGTCTTGAAAAGAGATAAAGTGGATGGAGATAAAGTACCTGCCAATCAGCTCCTAACTGCTATGTTACAGTCTGTGTTTGAAAAATGGCCATTAGGAGCTGATTGGCTGGTACTTTATCTCTGTCAGCTTTATCTTTGTTCAAGGCTTAGTAAATACACCCCTAAGACTGTAAGCTCCAATAGGGCAAGAACTGATATCAATAACATATATTCTCAGTAAAGTGCTGCAAAAATTAGAGGCCCTATATAAATAAATATTAATAACATACTGTAGGTGCAATATTTCAGGGTTTTTTTCATGATCCTTTAATATATTTACTGAAGAAGTAAAATATCTGATTTTATGTGCTATGGTACCTTACCACTGGCTGGCCAATTCACATAATTTCTTTTGACTAATCATCATTAACTTTAATTGTATGACTCCTCTTATAATTTATGCTATGTAATATATACTTTCCCAGATTCTTTTTTCACTAAAAGAATTAGCTGATACTCCTCAGTTACTTTTAATTTCCCTAATTATAGTAAGGGTACTTTATCAGGCCATATGTAATATTTCTGAACAAACTTTCTAAGTTTAATACAATAAGTAACATAGTAACATAGTAACTAAGGTTGAAAAAAGACAATTGTCCATCGAGTTCAACCTATTTGTGGTCTCCTATGCAGTCTTATTATAGGACTAGTTATTTTTATGTTAGGACTACGCACCATAAACCTGAATATCTTTATCCAAAAGGAATTTATCTAACTCATTCTTAAAGGTGTTGACTGAGTCTGCAGTTACTACTCTCTCAGGCAGTACTGTCTCTTGTTTCTACCACAAACATCTTGTTATTTTGTTACCCCATATCCATATCCTCATTGGTATATTTCTGCTGCCTCCTTTGTTACTATATTGCTGAAGTACATAAAGCTAAAAGCGAGAGAGATAGATGTGTCTGCGCTATGGACAGGTTCACTTTTCTTCAGCGGATTCTTCTTGAGGGGCCTATTTATCATTGATTGCATTCCAGTTATTAGAAACCGATGGGGGATGTGGCTGCCGGTGGCAATGGAGGGATTTCAGCAGGTATCGAAGATATCTGCTGCAATCTCTCTTTCATATGTTCAGAAATACTTAATATTTGTGGATAGAAATAGCTGCAAATATTGGGGTCCATTTATCAATGAGTGATAAAACTTGTTGCATATGATAACTGGTGATCTAGCCAATCTGCTCTCACTGTGATTTTTCAAACACATGACAGTTGGGAGCTGATTGGATGGAGCACCTTTTATCATGTGCAATGAGTTTTATCATTCACAACAAGTTTTATCACTCGATGATAAATGATCCCCTAACTACAGTGCAAAACAAGACTTCCAGCGGGAGTGAAGGAAAAGCCAGCACCCAGTTAATAGTGCAGACACAGGCCAGACCATGGAGTGGCAATACCGCAAATCACCACATCGCCCTAATTGCATACAATCCAGGACAGCCAAGGATTTCTCTGCAGCACAGCTCACCGCTAGGGAGGCCAATCCCAGGATCAGGATCAGCAGGATCCCAGGATTTCGGCTCAAAACTGTCCAGGATTCAATCCCGGGATTGGAAAATCCAATCCCGGGGATTGAGGGATCAGCATTGAGCTTCCTTAGGATGCTCAGTTGCTGCCCGGCTTCCTCCTCCCGGCTCACAGCGCAGCGTGACGTGCAGTGAGAGGTCACGCTGCGCTGTCACGCGCTACCGGGAGAGTGCAGCTGATGTGTTCCACCCGCCTGTTCTGGTGCTATGGTGAGTTGTGTGTGCGGGGTGGGCGGGGCGAGGGAGGCGGCCACACAGGGATTCGCCAATCCCGGGTATCCCGGGAATCCAGGATATTGAAGAAATGGGATGTAAAAAATGGCCCGGGATTGAAAAAATGGCCCTGGATTGGCCTCCCTACTCTGCACAATACAGACTCATACAAAGTAGTGGTAATTATTAACTGGACACATATTGCAACATGTTACAACATAATAACATCTATTGATGTTTATAGTCACTATGTATAACCAAAAGAGACTTTGAAAGATGCCTTTTTTATTCTATGTTAAATCAATTCACATGGTTATTATTAAGTAACATTACCTAAAAGCCAGGTTGCTGGGGTTTTGTTTTTATTTTAACAACCAGCCCTGTGTTACTATACATTCATATTTATTCCATTTACATACAGTATTAGATAAATCATTTGCAATGGGACAACCTAAGCTCATAAACCACATATAAACTGTAGGGGGTATAATGCACAGAAACTATAGGGGGTATCACACTCTTCTAATGTGCATGTTGGGAGGATGCTGTGATATATCCAACATTCTCTGCAGGGTCTGCACTCTAGCAGAACGATTATTTGACACATGTTTAGCAGATACTATTACTTACCAGATCCTTATTTCAGGCCATATTGATTACTGAACCCTACAGTATATACACTAGTTCTTTATACAATACTTTGTCATATGTCCTTTTTTTCTTGGACAAGGCATATCCAATAGTTGGATGTTTGCAGTACAGTTTGAATTGGTTGTAGCTAAAAATCTCTATCAATTTGATCTTCTAGTTATCTATTTGGGTAGGATAATGATAACTATGGCTGTGGGATTGATTCTTCACATTAGGGCTGGTTTGACATGGATGAGTGGACAGATATGCAGCTAGTTAGTTTGATATTGTTCCCTGGCACTTTTGACAATATGCACCCAGGGAGAGAAATTATTGATGGAGCCTGCACTAAAGTCAACTCCTCAGATGTTAGTACAATAGGTGTCCTGCACAGTATGGTAATCCAACATCACATGATTCAGTATTGGTATCAACAATTCTACAGGTCAGATGGAGTCTATTTTAATGAAGAGGGGTTTGTTATGTTTGTGGAGGCGGAGCAGCTCTTTCAGGGGTTTTCTATGTATTCTGTATGTTGGCAAGGCTGTGGTTCAGTTTGTGAACCTCACTTTCATGATAAAGCATGGGAGTCATGGGCCAGAATTGATGCTCGTGTAATAGGGAATGTTCTTGTTTGATGTGATTTCAACTATGGCTGTAACACCACATTGGTAGAATGTACTAATCCTGGTGGAAACACTTTGTGGGGTCTAACACTCATTGGTACTTAATTTGGCTACAGCTATTGAGGCTGCAAGTGTCATAAACGTCACACCCCAGAATGCATTGCAGTTGTAAATGACACTTGGAATGAGTACAAGAAAAGCAGTTGGAGGAGAGACACCAGCAAGGATGAAGCAATGTGTAGAGGAAGCCATTGAGAGGTTCCGAGAGAACTGAGAAGAAACTATTGATTTTGTGTGAAGAAGATACCAGATCTACACAGCCTACAGAAGCAGAGGAAAGCTGCTAATAGTTGCTACAGACATACGATGAAAGGAAGTAGTCTACCTGAGTCTGTAGTCTACCTGAGACTTGTAGTGCTATAAAGTTAACTGAACTAATTTTTTGGATGGGAAGCTATGTCCTGAGACACTGCCCTGATATTTTGGTAAAAGGAAACTATTTCATTTGTACACACCAGCACCTGCTTTCTATCTTGTGCTAGATATTGCTGCATTATTACACATAATATCACTGCAACACAAATTATATGTGCACACAAACGTCCCTAAATGACCCAGTGTGCCATCATGCAAGTCAACTAAAAAGGGTTCCTAATCTGTAAGAGTGACCTGGATATTTCAGATATAATTACATCCTGTCTTGAGCATACAGTACAATGTGATAAAACTCTAGAAAGTTGATTATTGAAAGACTAATTGCATAATAGCAAGTAGGGTTGTAGGAATATTGTGAAATAATACTTTTTGTTAAAGAGCCAGTTTATCCAGATTTGTGGTATACTTAGCATAGTATTGTCAGTAAGGTATATTTAGTTCAAAGCATTACTTATGCAAGTGAAGACTGCTTTATTGAAAACTGTATTCTATGTTATTTGCAAATGTCTTGGTTATTAATCATGTAATCATAGCTGTCCATTCTAGTCTATATTTAATTTAATTAGTAATAAATCTAAAAATATTTTTGAATGCATTTTGTCTCACATTGTCTGTGGATGGTTGGGGGACCCTTGTTGGGGTTGTGGTCTCAGTTGAGAATTGGAAGAAAGAAGTGAGAAGATTGACACACTACAGTGGTAACTCTAGTTTACACCTTACCACAACATCTCTATCAAGTATTGCACATTCAGTATAATGCTGCCCCATTTGTTTGATGGTAGTTTGTGCTGATGAGTGTTTATAGTTGCATATTTGTTCTTTGTCACCATAATAATAATAATTAATTAAATGATGTGGCTTCTTTTGCCAAATAAGTCTACAGAAAGTGTTTTTATTTATAAGTATGGGCAGTTTTTTCATGGGTAATCTGTAATAATATGACAGGAGTGTATTAACCCTAGGTGGTTTAAAAGATAAGCAATTCATTATTATAATTAAGTAACTCAAGAGTTAAACTGGGTCAACATGTTTGATAGAATATATGGATCACAACAGTAAAAAAAATAAAAATGTTCACCAGTATATTTTAAAGTCTTTTCTCAGGGTAAACACAGTCCCACTTAAGAGAGACAGCTGTGATGACATGAAAAAATGTAATGTTACAAAAATTTGTTGCCATGATCATTCCAAACACAGTTTACTTTACATTTTCAATTCATCAAACTTTACACAAATATATGTAAAATCATTGCAATTAAAAAATACTACATTTATTGTAAGAAAACAGTATACTTGTTTGTTTGGTTGATTTTTTTTCTTCATGAAATCCAAGTGAAGGTAACCACAATATCTAATGTAACTATTGCCATTATGAGTTGGGATGACTACTTGCTCTAATGCCATTATGGTAAATAAAAGCTTCCCATCGTTCCAAAGTAGTATAAGTAGGGTGACTAGGAATAACTCTGATCCAGATTGCTAGTGAAAGGAGAGGTCATCAGATTTGAATAAATTGTGACAATGTATAAAGATTCACAAAGAATGTTATTCATTAATCAGGATCTCTTTAAGGTTATTGATCCCATCTATATACCAGAGATTACTGCACAGACTATAAAGATCCTTTATTCCTAGGTCAAAACAGTGAGTGTCTCTACAATAATAAGACAATCCTTAATATATGAAGGACATTTAGAAATTAGTGCATTCCTCCAAAGATGTATGCTTGCAATATCAGGACATAATAATCCCTTGATTAATCAATTCATGCCCTGTCCTGACCCATCCAAACTCTGCCCCAATCTATCCAATTTTGGGGTGAAACACTGCCTCTGTCACAACTCTCACTGGGATCATATGGATGCTGACCATATTAGGATTGGCATGGACCCAGAACAGAGGTATTGAGTCTAATGAATTGGTGGGATCTGTTTAGGATCCCGGCTTTTGGGATCACAGAAGTCAGAATACCAATGCCGGAATCCCGACACTGCACAAAATACTGATTCCAGGATCCTGCCATGGAACGAAATGCCAGCACCGGGACCCTGAATGATCCCATACAATGAACTGCTAGGACTCCACTGTGGTAATCTGTGAATGGGTGTGTGTGTGTGTGTGTGTGTGTGTGTGTGTGTGTGTGTGTGTGTGTGTGTGTGTGTGTTAGGTTTAGGCTGCAGGGGGACTGTTAGGGTTAGGCTGTGGGGAGGAAGGAGGGTTAGATTTATGCTGCGGGGAGGGAGGGTTAGGGACCACCAGAAGCTTAACGGTTAGGCTGCGGAGGAGGGAGGGTTAGGATTAGGCTGTGGGGAGGGGGGTTAGTGTTAGGCACTGTGTTATAGTCAGTCTGCCAGTAAGGTTGGTTAGGGGGTTTGGGGCTGGTATACTTACCAAGATGGTGTCAGGATCCCGAGCAATGGGATGCTGTTGTCGGTATTCTGACTGCCGGCATCCCAAGCCCAAGGATCCTGATACCATCCCGTATTGGTGGCCTTCACCAGTGGCTTCCACAAGGGGGTTCGGGCTTCGCTGCACTGCACTCAGACTGTTTTTTTAAATATGGGCTTGTGGGTATGAAGGCAGACAGTAAGACTGGTCACTGTGAGGTGTACTGGAGCATAGTCGACAGATACAAAGCAGAACCAAGTGAACAATGCTGTACCAGGGAATACTCAGAATCAGGTCAGAAGAATTGCCACAGTAAATGCCACAGACAAAAAGTCACTAGATCAGCACTGTTATTTTTGTTTCCTGGATAGTATGTGATGACAAAATTAAAAAGGTCAAATAACAATGACTATCTAGCCCTTTTATAGTTCAAACATTTTGAGGGTACAGCAGATTTTTATGGTCAGTGAAGACCGTCACATGAAATTTTTCTCCTTTTAATAGGTGCCGCCACTCCTGTAAAGCAATTTTAAAGACAAGTTGAATTGTTTCCGTGTCCCTTACCTTATAATTATTCTCATGAACTGAAAATTTGAGTCAGTCTAAGGCCCCTCCCTAGCAAACTAAAAGTGTTTTGTATAGACACACCTGAAGGAGTGAGACACCTTCATTCTTAGACTTGCACCCACCCGCACCTGACCCTCATTTATTTTAACTAGGGTACCTAGCATGACTGCACTTGTGAATATGGCACAATTCTAGGTAAGTCCAATTATTCAGAACAATAGGTCAGAAATGGGGTGGCTCCTGGGGCGACAACAGGGCATCGCAGCATTACATTTAATTTGGCACTTTCACCGTTTGTTTATTATACATGTTACACATTTTTTTCACTTATATTAATTCACCCCATAACACCCCTTTTTTTCTCACCTATCCCTTAATCCTTCTCACTACACATAATTATTCCCTGCGATGCCCTGGGGTTGCTTGGCTGTGGTTTTTTGGGGGGTCCCGTGCCCTAGGTTTGAACCCCTATAGTGTTAGGTACTGCAGCAGAGTGGAGTCCCTTGCCGCGGGGCTGCAGCTTCATGCATTGATCAATTCATAACTAAACTCCACTATTTATTATATGCTAAGCTGTATGATATCAGTAATGCTAGAGACAGTGCACCTACAACACCCCCCTTTTTTCTCCTGTAGAACTACAAGTCTCAGTAGGTAGCACCTCATATTACTGGCAGCTATAGGTATGCAGTCTAAGGCCCCTCCCTAGCAAACTAAAAGTGTTTTGTATAGACACACCTGAAGGAGTGAGACACCTTCATTCTTAGACTTGCACCCACCCGCACCTGGCCCTCATTTATTTTAACTAGGGTACCTAGCATGACTGCACTTGTGAATATGGCACAATTCTAGGTAAGTCCAATTATTCAGAACAATAGGTCAGAAATGGGGTGGCTCCTGGGGTACGCGGCCTCTTGGACTGCCGTGGCTGGGTGACAACAGGGCATTGCAGCATTACATTTAATTTGGCACTTTCACCGTTTGTTTATTATACATGTTACACATTTTTTTCACTTATATTAATTCACCCCATAACACCCCTTTTTTTCTCACCTATCCCTTAATCCTTCTCACTACACATAATTATTCCCTGCGATGCCCTGGGGTTGCTTGGCTGTGGATTTTTGGGGGGTCCCGTGCCCTAGGTTTGAACCCCTATAGTGTTAGGTACTGCAGCAGAGTGGAGTCCCCTGCCGCGGGGCTGCAGCTTCATGCATTGATCAATTCATAACTAAACTCCACTATTTATTATATGCTAAGCTGTATGATATCAGTAATGCTAGAGACAGTGCACCTACAACACCCCCCTTTTTTCTTCTGTAGAACTACAAGTCTCAGTAGGTAGCACCTCACATTACTGGCAGCTATAGGTGTGCAGTCTAAGGCCCCTGAAAGGATATCAGCCTCTTCTTGTACCCCTCGATTTGATGGCCACTGACGTCAGTGAGAGCAATCCTTAAAATTACAGATTATACACGACACCATGTAATTAAGAATCACTCTGCGTTTATTGTTCATAACAATGGTATATAAGGCATCATTGTCTAGGGAGGGATTGGAATGTCCAGGGAGGGGTAGGCAAAAGTAAATACTTTATTGGTTTAACTTTACTGCATAGGAGGGATAAAACAGGCTACATGGGGGGGGATGTAGGATACAGCCTAGTACTTCATCTAGGGGTGGTGATTTCACACAGTTCCCAACAAACTATGGGTGGAGCTATATTCATTTTATGCAATGCAAGCTAAATCCAAGGCAAAAGAAAAAGAAACAATATTTACACAATGCACACTGACAGAGGAGATTTAACCCTTCAATCCCCTCTTAGAATCATGATTGTTATATGACATGATTCTTAAGTGAGGCTCCTTTCTTGTTCCTCCAGTTCTTGAGATATTGGGCATAATCGTCGGGTCCCTTACTATCAGAGGAGGTGACAGGACTGGTGGTTATATCATAGTACATCAGGGCCTTATCAATGCCTTTGGAGGTAAGTTTCTTTCCACAGGGAATTACACAATAAACTATAATGCCTAAAAGAATTAAAGTTACAAGTATGAATATGCTTATTTGCACAAGAGCCTGTTTCCAATTTTCAAACCACCCAAAATATTGGCTCCATGGGTTATCAATACCTGAATTTTTCTTAAGTTCTATGGATAAGGTTTCTAACTTGTTTATGGCTAAAGTAACCTTACCGTTGGGACCAGTGTTGTCAGGAATATATGTACAACAGCCTTCCACCTTACTAATGTAAACACATGTACCGCCTTTTTCTGCTAGAATCATGTCAAGGGCCATTCTATTTTGGAAGGTCATTTGGGAAGTGGCTTCTAGCTGTTCAGCTATACCTTTAAGAGCATCTTTGGTATCATTAACAAATCTTTGTTGATTATAATATATATAATTAATCCAGGCTACGTTTTTATTTACAGTTACTATAGGGAACAATGATTCAAAACCCGCAGCCACCTCATCTCTAGCTTTGAACTCATTTGGAACACCTCTTGGGACCCCTATAGCATCAATGTATACGTGGGGGTCAAAGCTACCTCCTGGGAGTGCTCTTTTCTTTCGATTAGCAGGAGTATTAGAGGGAGGAGTGGGGTCATCGGTGATCATTAGGAGTGGCATTATGACTTTGGCCAGGGCACACTCACCATACCATGGTGTGTCTAATTTACTTCTAAGTTTCATATCCCCACATATGTAATAAATGTCGCCTAATGATCTAGTTTGGTTGACTAAAACAGTTGTTCTTTTATTTGCACAATACCCTGGTGGGAAGGTTTTTAAATTTCTCCCTGTGGTGGTGTTAGATGTATAACAGGTATAGTTTCCAGGATATATGGTTATGGTGCTTCCTGGGTTGGGATTTTTTGACAATATGGGATATTCCCTTTTCCACATTTCGCACTGACTGTCATTTGTTTTGGTGTCATTAAAAAGGCTGAAAAAACAATTTTCCTGTTCTAGGGGTATATTAAGGGGCACTGTACCTAGGTGGGGCCTAGATTTGCCACAGACATAACAGTTACTTTTATTATGTTTGCTAGCACTATACTTCATCCATTCTAACCAGAAATTGATGTCAGAGAAACCAGTTTCAATAGCTAGGGTGTCTTTAAAGGTGGGATTGTTAACGGCCATCATATCCTTGAAGGTGGTTATATGAGGTTTCAAGAGGTTGGGGCGTGGTTTAGGGGGCTTGAGCTGGGCATACTTTTCATTGTTAAACATATCCTGTAACAAGAATGGTGTAAGGGATGGGTTTAAAAAAAAGGATTCACCTAGGACATAGGTGCCTGCATCAGTAGACTGGGGATGTTTTATGCTTAATATGAATTTACTATCACATCTGTTTTGTCTATGAAGGGTAAGACGGGTAAGCAGGGACTCACCATATTTGTCTTTTCTTGAGAGAGCCTCTTTGGGCTGGTATCCATAACTATGGCCAGAATTCCATCCCACTGATCCCCAATACGCACATTTATTTCCCCAATATTTACTAGTAACACAAATATAGGCTTCAGTGGGGGTATTACGTGTACCATACTGATCACACTGCCAGGCATAATGTTTGTTAAGACAGGGAGCAATGGTACAGAAATCTATTTTATAGGCGGCAACCTCAGTATTGGAGGAGTTATACCAAAATGTGTAGGTGCCGGATTTTTGTGTAATGTCTACTTCAGCTGTAGCTTGGCAAGTGAGGACCATTAGGATTATCAACATAGTCCCCAGGATAGAGGTAGGGGACAGGTTCCTCATCCTCCTCTGTTCTTCTGTCTTCGCTAGGTGGGAGGTCAGGGCTGTCTGCCCCCGTTTGTACCTCGCTGGAATCACTTGCTTCCCTCTCTAGGTCTGGTCTAGGAACCTTTTTCACTCGGGATGCATGGATCCAGGTGGGGCTTTCCTCTGTCAGGACTGCTGTTCTGGTTACTGCTACGACCTCTGTCTCTGGACCGTAGGTAAAGTCTCCTGGGCTCTTGTTCCTGGGGAGCACCTTCACCACGACTCTGTCTCCGACTTTAAAGGGGTGTGTAGGTTCCTGTGGATTCAAAGGGTTTTTACAAACAACCTCATGTTCAATTTCATTCAGTTTTATTATCAGGGACCTGACATACTCTTCTCTGATAAGTTCTAGATCTCCCTCCTGTATTACTAATGGTTTCTTAGCCCAAGGTGTAGGGAAGGGCCTACCCATTAATATTTCAAAGGGGGAGTAACCCAAAGTCTTTTGTGGTGTCATTCTGATCT
Source organism: Pseudophryne corroboree (assembly GCF_028390025.1). NCBI lineage: Eukaryota > Metazoa > Chordata > Amphibia > Anura > Myobatrachidae > Pseudophryne > Pseudophryne corroboree. The sequence continues at coordinate 555,962,076 of NC_086444.1, forward strand.
CTGCTAGGATAATAGGAAGGACCTTCTTCCATTTATGGAAGGTACCCCCTGTGGCCTTCCTAAGCTTGTCTTTGAGGGTCCTATTCATGCGTTCTACGACCCCTGAACTCTGCGGGTGATACGGGATGTGGAACTTCCATTCCACCTGCAGGGCCTTTACCAAGGCCTGTGTAATTTTTGCTGTAAAGGCGGAGCCTTTATCACTATTGATTTGCAATGGGCACCCCCATCTGGGGATGATTTCCTGAGTTAGGATCCTAGCAACTGTCTTTGCATCCTCAGATTTAGTGGGGAATACCTCTGGCCATCGAGAGAACATGTCTACAATGACCAGGGCATATTCCTGTTTACCAGTACCTGGGATATGGGTGAAGTCAATTTGCAGGTGTGTAAAGGGTGTGGTGGGGTATTCAAGATGCTGATGTTTTGCCTTGTCAGGGTTGTTGGGGTTGTTTCGCAGGCAAGTGATGCATCTACTGACATACTGATCTACTAATGACTTGGCATCCGTGACATAGAAATCATTACGTAAGAGTAAGGTAGTTGTTGCCTTACTGTGGTGTCCTATGCCATGGTAGTGGGCAATAAACAAGGGTGCACTGGACTGGGGTATACAAGGTTTCCCCTCTTTGCAGATTAATCCTGTTTTAGGATTCTTCTGCAAAACTGGGTAAGTCCAGTCAGCTAGGTCGGCATTGGAGGCTGAGGCCTGTAACTGGGTGATCAGGTAATGGTTGTCGAGAGCTGGGGGGGTCATGATGGTCATGTGGGCCTGAGTGATGGGCTGTGAGGCTGCATGTTTGGCAGCAGAGTCAGCAAGGGCATTTCCAAGGGAGACTGCATCCTTCCCCCCGGTGTGTGCCCTGCAATGGAGGATTGCAATGTCAGAGGGTAAGGTTATGGCATGCAGAAGGTCAGAGATGAGTTGGGCATGTGATATGCCTTTTCCATCAGCTCCAAGGAAACCACGGCGTTGCCAAATGACCCCATGGTCATGCACGACGCCGTACCCGTATTTGGAGTCAGTGTAGATGGTGACTGGTTTATTCCGGTAAAGGTGACAAGCCCTTGTGAGAGCAATGAGCTCTGCAGCCTGTGCTGACTGGTAAGGAATGGGCTGTGCTTCCAGAATAATGTCAGGGAGAGTGACAATAGCATAACCCGCTTGGTACGTGGTGTCATTGGGTCTGCTACAGGAACCATCTACAAAAATGACATCCGCGTCGGGGACAGGGACAGGGGACATGTCCAGTCTGGGGGATGTTTCTGACTCAATGGAGGCTGAGCAGTCATGGGGTTCAGGAGGGTGGTCTTCAGGACCTTTGAGCCCCAGGAGAGCGTTGAGAATGGGTGCAGGACCTGAAGAGTTGGTGGCATACTTAATGGTGAGGGAGGGGTTGTTCAAAAGGAGAACCTCATATCCACTAAGGCGCTGAGCTGACATGTGTTGTGTGTGTAACCCTTTTAAAATGGTTAGAACATCATGAGTGGTGTGAAGTATTGTTGTGTGGCCTAGGGTGAGTGTGGTGGCCATTTCAGTTACCATTGCACAGGCTGCAAGTGCCCTGAGGCAAGCAGGCATACCTTGCACAGTGACAGGCATTACTTTGGAAAAAAATGCCACTGGGCGCAACTTTCCTCCATGAAACTGTGTGAGCACCCCCGCCATGGTTTTACAATTGTCCCTTGCAAACAAATGAAAAGGTAGTACATAGTTGGGGAGGCCAAGTGCCGGACTTTTCATTAACATACACTTTAAGCTTTCATATGCAGTTAACATTTCTTGTGACCATTGTACAATATTAGGTTTGTCTTTCAGTGTGGCTTGTCTCAAAATGTTATCATAATAGGAACAATCAGATATCCACTGTCTGCAGTAATTTACCATACCCAGAAAAGACAGCAGTTCTCTCTGGGTAGTTGGGGTGACCAGGCCCAATACAGACTGAATGCGCTGTGGACTGACTTTCCTTTCCCCCTGAGTGAGCACAAAACCTAAGTAATCCACATGCTTCTTACACCATTGCATTTTTGTTTTGGACACCTTGTGTCCACATTCACAGAGCCAGTTTAACAGTGATATACCATCCTCCCGGCAGGCCTCCTCAGTTTGACTACAGAGCAGCAGATCATCTGCATACTGTAGCAGGACTGAACCATGGTGAGGTTGCCAGGGCCCCAATGTGGCCTGGAGTACAATGCTATAGACAACGGGTGCGTCAATATAGCCCTGGGGTAAACGACACCAGGTGAGTTGCTTGCCCTCAAAAGAAAATGCAAAAAGTAACTGTGTCTGTGCATCCACTGGAATGCTAAAAAATGCATTTTTTAAATCAATCACAGAAAAAATTGCAGCATCTGCAGGGATAGCTGAAATGAGTGAGTTAATGTCAGGTACAATGGGTGCTATGGGCACAATGAGTTGGTTAATTGCCCTGAGGTCTTGTACAAACCTTACACTACCATCTGACTTAGCAACAGGGTTGACTGGTGTGCAGTAAGGTGAGATTATGTGTCTGAGAATGCCTTGTTGGAGAAACTGTTGTATCATTGGTCTAAGACCTTCAACCTTCTCTTGTGACAAGGGGTATTGCTTTTGATAGACAGGTTGTGTGTCAGGTTTCAGGGTTGCTCTATATGGTGTGCAAGGAATGAGGCCAGTGTCATAGGGACCCTCCGACCATAGAGCAGGGTTCACTTTGTCAAAATCAGGTGTAATGTCTGTTGCCTCCCACACCGGTAGGTGTGGGGACTCGACCTCCAGGCCACTGCTAGTGGGTGAAGGGAGAATGGAGATTTCGAGTTTGCTAAGAAGATCCCTTCCCAGAAGATTAATTGGACATTCAGGTATTACAGTGAAATTGTGTTTACCCATATACGTGCCTCCCGTGGTTCTGACACTAAGGGCATCTGTCAGGTAAGCATCTGTGGGTATCCCATTGATTCCCATTGAAGGAGCAGTCTTTTCCAAATGACCATCGTACAGGTCGACACACAAAACACTAGTAGTTGCCCCGCTATCTACCAGGAAAGGGATTGCTCTCTTTCCTATAATCAAGGTTAGTAGCGGTGGGTCCTTCCAGTGTCTGGTGAGTTGGGCAAAGGCTGGGATACCCTCCTCCGGGCCCCGTCAGTGGGAGGGGTCCTGCCAGTCAACTCGGAATCGGACATGATCCTGAAAGGGGTTGTTGTGTGACTGTCGGGGATGATCCCGGGAGGGAGCCGGAGCTTGGGGCTGTCGGTGGTTTTGTGGGGGACAAGGGCAATCCCTTGCCCAGTGATCGTCCCTTCCACAGTTGAAGCAGGAGGTTTGTTTCCTGCTGGCAGAGTCAGGGGGGTGGGGTGGCCTGGCTTGTGGGTTTTGATATCGGGCTGGATTGCGGGGTGGGCCAGTAAAGTGCTGCTGGCGTCTATCTCCCCGGTTTCTGTGATTTTGGTAATTATGAGTTGGGGCATTCTGCAAGGGTTTTTTAACATCAAAGCATCCTGCAGCTTCCTTTTCATATAAGTGCTTTTCAAATTCCTTAATATTATCAGAGGTCCAGGAAGAAACACCTTGCTTAACAGGGACCATAACAGATGGCAACAAGTTATTTACAAAGGTAGAAATTAGTAAATGGTCTGTATCTACAAGAGTAAGACCTGCATCTTCAGACCAACACTTTTTAAACCTCTTCCAAAACTCAGTGACAGTTTCAGTGGGCTTTTGTTTACATGCTACGGCAATAGGAAGAGAAGCTCGGGTTTTAAAAATCTCTTTCATATGGGTCTCAATTTCCTTCCACATCTCCGTTACACCGTCCCCAGTATTGAGAGGGTAGCGAACGGCATCGTTAAGGGTGGTAGGAGTGTTTATGGTGGGAATCTTTTTCCAATCCCACCCGTTGTAATGGTCTATAACCCCATCTATGATCAGCTTCATATCTTCTTGAGTATAGCTGCGTCCTGTGCAAGCCTTTTTCAAGTAAGCTATGCAGCCGTCAGGTGCAACAGTGGGTTTGGGACAGTTCTTAACAATTCTGTCTAAATCCTCTATTTCAATGGGTTTCTTTAACAACTGATCCCCTACTGTCATGAAGGGCAGGTGCTGGGTGGCGACACTGCTGGCATCAGCACTGTTTTCAAGGAAACCAGTGCCGGATCGCGTTATGGAGGGGGTAAGAGGGTGGTGAATGATAACAGTTGAGTCAGCGTTACGGCGGGAGGTGATTTGTTTGTTAGGAGTAGGGGCACTAGGGGCGGGGGTGGTTACGTCTATGTGGAGGGTACTGTCAGGGGGGGCTATTCCTCCTGAGCCTCCTTCTCCTTCCCCTTCCCCTCCTCCCCCTCCCCTTTGCATCGGCATTCGTGACAAAGCAACTGAGCTTCCTTCTCCTTCCCCTTCCCCTCCTCCCCCTCCCCTTTGCATCGGAATTCGTGACAAAGCAACTGCAGCTAACAGATCTGTGTCTTTTAAGGAGGGGTATAGGGGATTGTAAGGCGGGGGAGAAGAATTTTTCAGAAACTTGTTGCTTCTAAATTCCTCAGCTTTATGCAGTCTGGAAGTTACAGATTTTATTCTACGCTGTTTCTGCTTGATATTCTTGTCATACCAATGAGGTGCTATCGTGAGCCATTGCTCTCCTCCAGCACGCATATATGTCATGTCCCATTGTGGGTCATGATCGTACCATGGCCAGGCTTCCTTGTCTTCCAGACAAAGACCTTTGACCATGTCCATATAAAAGGGATAATTAATACCGTCACGGGGGAATGGACTGGGGCTGCCAACTTTCTCTGTCCACCCCGCTAAGTTATCCACCCAAGGGTTAACTAAATAATAATCTGTGGTGGAGTTACGGGCAACATATTCCTTACATGTTTCTCCTGGTAAAGGTGGGGGGTAAATGACTGTCTTACTCTGACCCCCTCCCATAGTAAAGAATACAATCTACACCAGCTTTCTACGCAATTTCTACAACAACTTATAACAACTGTCTATGCAATATCACAACAAAAATGCAGTTTAAAAAAAAACCTTCTATACAACTTCACAACAAAAAGACTTTCTATGCAATTTACAAAAACTTTCTATGCATGCATTAGTTAACACCAGTTAATTAGTCATTGACAATATCACAATATTATCTGTATAATGAGAACATGAAATCTTTTGACGGGTACGCTTACCTTCGTACAAGATGTCAGAAAAAATACAGCGTTTTAAACAGGAAGCAAGAAAAGTGTTTTGAGTAAAGATATCTGGCAGACGAAAACTTACCAGCCGTCTGGACCAAACATAAGAACTTATCACACTACAAGCATACAAGAATATAGGCGATCAAATCGGGGTATTTTCTACGTTACGTATAGACCCCAGGTCTATTTTTTAAGTATCCCAGATACTAACGTCTTTGGAGAATTGCGCTTTTCTCAGACGTATCTTTAAGTCCCAGACATTAAAGATTATATGGTATCCCTGATACCTGTTTTATGGCTTTACATAAAACTACGTAATATTAAGTCCCGGACTTAAATATTACCTTGTCACGTGTTCCCGGAACACGGAGCGAGTTCAAATTCAGTGTTTGAACGCAATCCCTTACGGAAAAGACAGACAATGAATTCTCTATCTTACCGATTCGGGGGCGATCAACTGAATCCAGGACTGAGCCCCCACTTGAAAGGATATCAGCCTCTTCTTGTACCCCTCGATTTGATGGCCACTGACGTCAGTGAGAGCAATCCTTAAAATTACAGATTATACACGACACCATGTAATTAAGAATCACTCTGCGTTTATTGTTCATAACAATGGTATATAAGGCATCATTGTCTAGGGAGGGATTGGAATGTCCAGGGAGGGGTAGGCAAAAGTAAATACTTTATTGGTTTAACTTTACTGCATAGGAGGGATAAAACAGGCTACATGGGGGGGGATGTAGGATACAGCCTAGTACTTCATCTAGGGGTGGTGATTTCACACAGTTCCCAACAAACTATGGGTGGAGCTATATTCATTTTATGCAATGCAAGCTAAATCCAAGGCAAAAGAAAAAGAAACAATATTTACACAATGCACACTGACAGAGGAGATTTAACCCTTCAGCCCCTCCCTAGCAAACTAAAAGTGTTTTGTATAGACACACCTGAAGGAGTGAGACACCTTCATTCTTAGACTTGCACCAACCCGCACCTGACCCTCATTTATTTTAACTAGGGTACCTAGCATGACTGCACTTGTGAATATGGCACAATTCTAGGTAAGTCCAATTATTCAGAACAATAGGTCAGAAATGGGGTGGCTCCTGGGGTACGGGGCCTCTTGGACTGCCGTGGCTGGGCGACAACAGGGCATCGCAGCATTACATTTAATTTGGCACTTTCACCGTTTGTTTATAATACATGTTACACATTTTTTTCACTTATATTAATTCACCCCATAACACCCCTTTTTTTCTCACCTATCCCTTAATCCTTCTCACTACACATAATTATTCCCTGCGATGCCCTGGGGTTGCTTGGCTGTGGTTTTTTGGGGGGTCCCGTGCCCTAGGTTTGAACCCCTATAGTGTTAGGTACTGCAGCAGAGTGGAGTCCCTTGCCGCGGGGCTGCAGCTTCATGCATTGATCAATTCATAACTAAACTCCACTATTTATTATATGCTAAGCTGTATGATATCAGTAATGCTAGAGACAGTGCACCTACAACACCCCCCTTTTTTCTTCTGTAGAACTACAAGTCTCAGTAGGTAGCACCTCATATTACAGGCAGCTATAGGTGTGCAGTCTAAGGCCCCTCCCTAGCAAACTAAAAGTGTTTTGTATAGACACACCTGAAGGAGTGAGACACCTTCATTCTTAGACTTGCACCCACCCGCACCTGACCCTCATTTATTTTAACTAGGGTACCTAGCATGACTGCACTTGTGAATATGGCACAATTCTAGGTAAGTCCAATTATTCAGAACAATAGGTCAGAAATGGGGTGGCTCCTGGGGTACGGGGCCTCTTGGACTGCCGTGGCTGGGAGATAACAGGGCATCGCAGCATTACATTTAATTTGGCACTTTCACCGTTTGTTTATTATACATGTTACACATTTTTTTCACTTATATTAATTCACCCCATAACACCCCCTTTTTTTCTCACCTATCCCTTAATCCTTCTCACTACACATAATTATTCCCTGCGATGCCCTGGGGTTGCTTGGCTGTGGTTTTTTGGGGGGTCCCGTGCCCTAGGTTTGAACCCCTATAGTGTTAGGTACTGCAGCAGAGTGGAGTCCCTTGCCGCGGGGCTGCAGCTTCATGCATTGATCAATTCATAACTAAACTCCACTATTTATTATATGCTAAGCTGTATGATATCAGTAATGCTAGAGACAGTGCACCTACAACACCCCCCTTTTTTCTTCTGTAGAACTACAAGTCTCAGTAGGTAGCACCTCACATTACTGGCAGCTATAGGTGTGCAGTCTAAGGCCCCTCCCTAGCAAACTAAAAGTGTTTTGTATAGACACACCTGAAGGAGTGAGACACCTTCATTCTTAGACTTGCACCCAACCGCACCTGTCCCTCATTTATTTTAACTAGGGTACCTAGCATGACTGCACTTAATGTGAATATGGCACAATTCTAGGTAAGTCCAATTATTCAGAACAATAGGTCAGAAATGGGGTGGCTCCTGGGGTACGGGGCCTCTTGGACTGCCGTGGCTGGGCGACAACAGGGCATCGCAGCATTACATTTAATTTGGCACTTTCACCGTTTGTTTATTATACATGTTACACATTTTTTTCACTTATATTAATTCACCCCATAACACCCCTTTTTTTCTCACCTATCCCTTAATCCTTCTCACTACACATAATTATTCCCTGCGATGCCCTGGGGTTGCTTGGCTGTGGTTTTTTGGGGGGTCCCGTGCCCTAGGTTTGAACCCCTATAGTGCTAGGTACTGCAGCAGAGTGGAGTCCCTTGCCGCGGGGCTGCAGCTTCATGCATTGATCAATTCATAACTAAACTCCACTATTTATTATATGCTAAGCTGTATGATATCAGTAATGCTAGAGACAGTGCACCTACAACACCCCCCTTTTTTCTTCTGTAGAACTACAAGTCTCAGTAGGTAGCACCTCACATTACTGGCAGCTATAGGTATGCAGTCTAAGGCCCCTCGCTAGCAAATAACAATGACTATCTAGCCCTTTTATAGTTCAAACATTTTGAGGGTACAGCAGATTTTTATGGTCAGTGAAGACCGTCACATGAAATTTTTCTCCTTTTAATAGGTGCCGCCACTCCTGTAAAGCAATTTTAAAGACAAGTTGAATTGTTTCCGTGTCCCTTACCTCATAATTATTCTCATGAACTGAAAATTTGAGGACGAAGAAACCACAGGAGTAATAATAATAATAATAATAATAATAATTTTATTTATATAGCATTCTTTCGCCAACAGGACTCCTGGAAGCGTATTGTAGAGAGAGAACAATGCCAACTCCAAGAAGAGGAATTCCCTTCTATGGAAAAAGATTGATCAGGATTTGGCTGCCTTAGAATTGGTGCAGATGTGAAAAGTTGATTTAGTTGAGAGAAAGCATCCTCAGCCTCAGGAGGTCAATCCTTGTTGTTTTGTGACTTCCTGGAAAGATTGGAGCAACTACTGGTGAATAACTGAGGAAATGTCTTTAGAAGTTGCAGGATCCCAAGAATCACTAAACAGCCCTGTAGAACAAAGTCAGTTAGTGAAGGCAGTAAGTTTTTCAGATCCAGACTGGTACGAGAGTTCATGTACAGTAGCCTAGGAATGCAATTTCCTCCCACTCAAAGGGGCATTTTTCTAACTTGTAGTATATTTTGATCACCCAAAGTTATCTTAAAACGTTCCTCAAATGCTTGCAATAAGAGGACAAATCCTTGGAGAAAATCATCTGTCATGTAGATAGACTATTTATACAGGAGATATACAGTATTTTTTGAAGAAAGCTGGTACGTTACTCAATCTGAATGGCATAGCCAAATATTCCTAAAGCTCATTACAGGTGTTAAATGCCATCTTCCACTCATCCCCGTATCTAATTCTTATCAAGTTGTACAGTAGGCCCCATAGATCCAACTTAGATAAAACTCTTGCCCACTTTTTTTTTTTTAATTCAACAATTTTTATTAGATTTTTTTATAGAAATACAAGAACAGGGAAGACCTTCATGATACAGACATACCAAAAACCGGAGAGAAACCGGTATAGTTACAATAATCCATCGTAAGGTGCTTTTAAGCCACATCAGTGAAACCACAGATACATAGTCGGTACTTGTAGGCTTGAGTAAGAGGTAAAGGATAAACAATCTTAACCTACATGAGCTCTAGGAAATGATGAAAACATTACCGACGTGCGTCTTAGCATAAGAAATCACCATATACCTAAGGCTAAGCATACAATTCTACCTGAGTATTCACAGGACATCAGTATACCCGAGAGGTCAGTAAATAAGACAGACAGGAGGGGGGGGGGGGGGGAAACAAATGGGGAAAACAATACAAGTATAATCATATCATGAATGAGTAGTGGCCAAATAAGTCCTAAGTAAAAATATTAAAGAAGTAATTCAGGCATGGTTAGCCATTCTAACCAAAGAGAAGGTTCAGTACCCATATGGCATCAGACTAAACATACAGCATGGGGGTATTAAAATTAATATAATTGCATTTCCTAAGAAAACAGCAGGGGGTCCCAAAGGAACAGTACATGGGCCTAGGTTGTCAAGAGGCCCTATCGATTTGTCTATATAGATACCACGTTGTGGTCTCAAAAAGTTTATAGATGAACGACTGTACATCCGGGTCTAGAGTATCAATATACCTCTCCCACTTCTTGGCAAACCGCCTGACCCCCAATTCAATATCAGGAAGAGTAGCACGCCTCTCAAAATAAATAATCCGGAGGGGCATGTGTTTCACAGCCATCAAAGAAGGGGTAGACGGTTTGATCCAATTATTAAGAATTTGTTTCTTGGCAATTGTCAGGATAACAGAGAGTACCGGAACAATGTCTCTATCTTCAGGCCCAAGAGACCACTCCCTAAAATCAAGTAGCAAACAAGCCCACGGGCGTTTTATTAACCGTAAGTTAAATACTGTGTTGAGATAAGTGACCACCTTGTACCAAAACTTAGATATTTTCCGGCAAGACCACATATTGTGGTACAAGGTGGCACTCTGCGCAGTACATTTGATGCAACAGCCAGTGTCATCTGGGACCATGTGTGCCCCCTGATTAGGCGCTATATATGCCCTTTGGAGCGTCTTCAAGTGAACCTCTTGCAAAGAGGCAGAGTATAAGAACCTAAAAGTGGGTAAAATGTTATCTAACAATTCAGCGCACGATCCCATATTGGGGATATCTCTGGCCCATGAAGACAACGCGGAATCCCAGAGCCGGTCTCTATATGAGACCCTAAAGGTGTTTCTGAAGTAACTAAGATGGTAAGGACAATCTTTAGTAAGCACCATTAAGGTGCGCAGCGGGTCTGTGGTAGCCTCAGAAATCATTGGGTGAGACTGGGATTGAGCAAAGTGTCTAGCCTGCAGGTACATAAAAAATTCCCGGTGGGAAATACCAAATTTTATCTGGATATCAGAGAAAGAAAGCACTGCGTTGCCTCCTGGGTCGTATATATCTCTAATAGCTGCGATCCCCTTTTCTCTTCAACTCAAAAAATGTGCGTTATCAAGGCCAGGAAGGAAACATGGGTTACCCCAAAACGTAGTGTGAAGAGAGGTGTCAGGTTTTCTCTGGGCTTTAGTGTGAGTGGCCTGCCATGCTCGATATGTATGCCAAAATAAAATATTATGTTTTATCTCAGATGGGAGACGGGAGTTTGGGGTGTGTAAGAGTGCAGCAGTGGAGAAAGGATAAAATACGGCCAGTTCAAGTGGCAAGTTCGTAAATACTGATTTGCCCCAAAGCCAGTCTGTGATATAGCGGTACATCGCTGCTCTACTAAATAGAACAGGATCCGGGATTCCCATACCTCCCTCTTCACGTAATAGCTGTAACCTAGCGTAGGGGACTCTTGGTCGTTTACCTGCCCATGGAAATCTAGTGAAACACTGTTTAAGAAAAAGGACATCTTTCTCAACAAGGGCAATAGGGAGCATAAGAAGAAAATAAGCAATCTTGGGAAAAACAACAGATTTAATAACTTCTGCGCGACCCATAAGAGACAAGGGCAGAGACGCCCAGTCTGTTAGGATTTTAGACACCTTGGACAAAATAGGACCAAAATTAACCGCATATAGATCCGGGAGGGAAGTAAGGATCTGAACTCCTAAATATCTAAGACTATCTCCAGCCACTGGGAATCGGGACAGGACCGGGTGTAATGGAAAGAGGGAAGAGTCTCCAGAAAGGAGGAGAAGCTCGGATTTAGATATATTAATTTTGTATCCCGCAAAGGAACCAAATTGTTCAATCAGGGAGACAATCGCAAGGATGGACGTATCAGGCTGAGAAATAAATAGAAGCATGTCGTCAGCATACAGTGATAATTTTACCATGGTGTCCATTATTTTTATGCCTGTAAATCTGGGAGAATTTCTCAGGGAAACAGCTAGGGGTTCTAAAGCTAAGGCAAATAATAAAGGTGACAAGGGGCAGCCCTGACGTGTGCCACTCTGGATAAGAAAAGGGGATGAGAGGATACCATTCCCCAAAACTTGAGTGGAGGGAGATTCATATAATCGGGAAATAAGAGAGACAAAGTCCTCAGGTGCACCAAAGCGGTGAAGCGTTTCATACAGATGGTCCCAGGTGACCAGGTCGAATGCCTTTTCGGCATCAAGTGACAATAATACATTAGTGTCAGTGGGTTTGGAAAGCTGAAAGGCCTGCATAACAGTCAAGACCTTTCGGATATTGCTCACTGATTGCCGACCCCAAACAAATCCAGTCTGGTCTGTATGAACTATATCAGGGACTATGAATTTGAGTCTATTCGAGAGGATTTTAGTGAACAATTTATAATCCGTGTTTAGAAGGGAGATCGGACGATAAGAACTAGGAGACTCAGGATCCCGGCCAGGCTTCGGGATAACCTTTATGACCGCGGAATTAAAATATTGGGGCAAGGAAGCACCCTGCATAAAAGAATTAAATAAGACAGAAAGAGGTTCGCACAGTCTAGTAGATAGAATTTTATAGTAGTCATTGGCAAAACCGTCAGGGCCCGGAGTCTTCCCAGTCTTCAGTCCAGCTATTGCTAAAGAAACTTCCTCAGTGGTGATAGGTGCAAGAAGAGAGGTACAGTGCGACTCTGACATTTGAGGCAGATCAGTAGAAGACCAAAAGCTAGACTTGTGGGTCTGGTTAATAACAGGACGTGCATAAAGAGTGGTAGAAAAAGACTGTAGCACCTCAGCAATCTCGGCCGAGGTCCGTACTCTATCCCCACCTTGGGTGAGCAGAGAGTGAATGACCACTTTAGGGTGTCTGCCTTTTAACAAATGGGATAACAGTTTGACAGACTTATTGCCATATCTGTAAATGCAACAGTCTCTTGAAAATTAATATTTAGCTTCCATTTGAGAAAGGAGGGTATCAAACAGTGTTTTTTGTGTAAGGTACTGTTCCCTAGTAGGAGGGGAGGGGGAGGATTTAAATTCCTGAAAAGACTGAGTAAGAGCCGCCTGGGCTTCCAAATATTGTGAGTTTAAATCTAAATCCCTTTTTTTACTATAGGACATAATGTGCCCCCGAATAACTGATTTTGACGCCTGCCAGAAAAGAGCAGGATCATCGCTCAGGGTTTCTCCATTGTGCGTATGATAATCCAGCCACGCTGCATCTAATGAGGAGCGGAATTTCAGAGAGCCACTTAAATGAGAGGGGAAGTGCCAGGAGCGAAAAGGGGATTTTTCTGAGAGGAGCATCAATTTCATCCAGCATAAAGCATGGTCCGAAATACAGATATCCTCAATTTTAGAGTCAGCCACTTTTGAGAAAAAAAAGTCAGATAACAGCAGATAATCAATCCTCGAGAACGTGTGGTGCGCAGCTGAGAGGCATGTAAATTCCCTTTCTAATGGGTAGCATGCGCGCCACACATCCACTAAGGACAACTGCGAGCAAATATAGGGGATACCAATACGTGGTAACGAGGGGGGAGTGCGAGGGGGGGGGGGGGATTTATCCAAGGTTGGAGAAGAATATAAATTAAAATCTCCACCCAAGATTACAGGAATTTCAGAGTAGTTTAGTAGCTTAGTGACCATGTTCGTATAAAATTGCTTAGAGTACTGATTGGGAGCATAGATATTACAAAGTAGGAACCTGCATGCATACAATGTGACATCTGCCAGTACATACCGACCCTGAGTGTCATCTAAAATCGCATGGACAGAGATAGGGACCGTGTGCCGTGCTAAAATAATCACTCCCCTAGCCTTAGAAGAGAAGGAGGAAGAGGCTACCACAGACCAACCCATAGTGTTCAGTTTTACCACCTCATTTGGCATAAGGTGAGATTCCTGAATGAAAACAACATCCATCCCCACCTTCCGAAGATAGAGCAAAATCTTTCTGCATTTAGCTGGGGAGTTGATCCCTTCCACATTCCACGTGCCGACACTCAAACTAGCCATGCATCAAATGAACTGGGAAAACCTGAAAACCTGTGCAGTAATCATGATATCTACAGCCGCTGAAAAACAGATACAAATCATACCGGGGTGGACACATTAGGAGGAGAAGGGGAGGGGGAGAAGAAAAGAGGGACAGAAACATAGAAAACACACAAAATATAACATTAACATTGTGAAAGAAAGTCCTGCTAAGGACAATCATAACTTCAGAAAACGATAACAACCGGTTCAAGCAAGCACAGAGGCCGTCATAGACCGCCAATGAGCCAGCCAGAATTATGAAAACCTGAGGAAAAAATGAGGGAGGGGGCGCCCTTACCCACCCTCAGCAACATAATATATGAAAATATACATAGGAAAAATAACAAGAAAATATCAGAGCACACAGAGCATGTTACAGAAAAAGAAAAATGCAGCCTGTCACATAAGAAGTAGGGGGAGATATCTCCGCTAAGCATATATAACCATTCTAGAAAGATTACATAGCCACAAAAAGACAACAGATGAATAAGAAAAATCTAAAACAGAAAACAAGGCAAAAAGGTTCAGCCCGCTGTATAAGACCAAAGTCTCTTTTGGGGGAAAAAACACCTGCAGCAGATTCTACAGCAATAATTAAATTGGCAGACATAACCGGAAACAGAGAAGTCCAGGAGCAATACTCAGCCATCTCGATCCAGGGTGTCATCCGCCTGAGAGGAGTCGTCATCTGCCTTGGATGCCTCAGAAACATAAGCCTCTGCATCTGCAAGATTTGTAAAGTCCCGGAAAGAATTTCCATCAAACAGGCGTAGTCTTGCAGGGAAGAGCAGAGCAAATTTTTTATTCGCCTTTACCAAACGGGAGCAAAGGGGGGTAAATTCCCGACGTGCCCGGGATACCTCCGCGGAGTAGTCCTGGAAAATGGCCAAACGAGCTCCATCCCATTGTAAATTCCTATGCCTCCTGGATGCCATCCATATTGCCTCCTTATGGAGAAAGTTCAGACATTTAAATATAACCACACGTGGTCTGCTATTAGGTGAAGAACGTGGGGGACCCAATCTGTGGGCTCTCTCGATAACTAAGCCAGTGCATTCATCTTGGATATGCAACAAATCAAGGAGGGACGTTTGTAAAAAAAGAGTCAAATCAGGACCTTTCAGTGACTCAGGGAGCCCCAGCACCCGAAGATTCGATCTCCTCGATCTATTTTCAAGATCGCCAACCTTGTTCAGCAGCTGGAAGTGAGATTTCTGGAGCTCATCATATCTGTGCTTAAGATCCCTGAAAAGTCTCCCCCAGCCTTTGTTCATTTGTAAGAACAGTCTTAGATAACTGCTTGATTTGGGATTTTAGGTCTTTTACTGCCTGCTGCATTTTAGCAGCATGTGCATCCATGATAGGCTCCATGGCATCCCTAACAGCTCTCACTACATCAGCATAAGTCACTGGAGAGGCAGGTGAGCAGTCAGGCTCACCTGAGGGAGAAATGAGTTTTGCAGAAGCCTGTTTAATGCTGCCAGCAGCCTTCAGACTCGTTTGTGAGCTAGGTGCGGCGGCCATCTTGGATTCCCCCGGCCGTTTTTCAGACCTCGATATCTGGGCTTTAGGGGGCATGGGGGAGGACAGAAACCTTTCCATCCAGTCCCCAGCACTTTCCCACAGGTAGTGTGCGCCAGGTGCGGAGAAAAGCCGCGAATGGGAGGCGCTGTGTGCTCCGGTTACCGAGGGTGCAGGAGAGCTGCAGCAATCAGCTTCTCCTCACATGGGCGCCGGAACCGGAAGTCAACTCTTGCCCACTTAATGCAATCAAAGTGCTCAGGGATCAATGGTAGGGATAACGATCCTTCACCATGATGGCATGTAATCATTGATAATTTGCAGAATCTTACTGCTTGAGTCTCAAGAAACAAAAAGAGGAAGACTTGTACTCTAGGAGGTATTTTTTCACTTAATAAATCGAGGGGGCAATCCCATTCTCAGTAGGGTCTCTGTGGCTTTCTTGCTGAACACATCACTAAAGGATTGCTAAGGAAGAGAGAAGAAGTCGACATAACTGATGGTACATTGAATAATCTGATGCAAAGGAATTTATTGCAAGCACTTATGATGGCAGCAAGTTCTAGACAGGATTTGGGGTTTACTCCAATCAAGGGTAGAAGAATATAAGCACAACCAGAGGAGGCCCAAAATAATTGGGTATACAGCCATTGGAACCACAAAGAAGGATATGCTCCCTATGGAGAACATCAACTTGCATGGTCAAACACTGGGGCTGATGATGAACAGTAGCAGTAGGAATTGTGCATCTATCTACAGTACTTCAATTATACCAAGAGGAGATAGAAGTGTTGGTCAGTTTTTGTAGACTTTTGTCCAATTTACTAGAATTCCATCAATTTAACATGTGCATTTCTGGATGGATTGAAACATTAAACTGCAATTCAGTGGGCTTTTTAGACAGAAAAGTCCAGTGGGCATCGCAGTCAGATTTTATTAATGGTACAGACCTTTACTTTGTAAAGTCTGTACTTAATAACTGCAATCATCCAGCAATGTCCATTGGATTCAAATCAACGGCACATCTGAGGATTAGTAAATATAGCCCTACATTTCTCTGTACATTTAAAATCTTTCCCACCTGCACTGCAACATGGTTTTACTAAGGTACAAAGTTACTGGCACTTTTTTGCTGTTGATACCAAGTCAGAATTAACCCCTTAGTTTCTACCAGAAGCGTCTTCTCAAAAAAAAAACCCAACATATTTATTCTCACTTTATGGGACATTTTCTCAGAAACAGGTTATTTCCTCATATTTGCCTACTGCTTAAATCTAATTTAAGTTATTTTGACTATTTGTTATAAATAAACAATATTTTACCCAATATGCAACTTTTCCATGACTTGTAGAATATACTGTACTTATCAAAAGTCTGCCTCTTGGGCTCAAATGTATTTTTCCAAATGAGGAACAACTTGAGAGAGATATTTATTTTATTTTATTTAATTATATTATTTCTTAGCCAAAAGTTTTAAAAAGGTACCATTTATCCACGTTCATTAAATGGAACGTTTTTGTCATAGGAGCGGATTGAACCAGGCAGCAAACTCACACTTGCCTTTTCCCTCTAGCTGGTCAGGTGCTTATTCTAAGTGTTTTAATGTTCTGCATACTTATGGAGCAGCATCATAAATACATTTTATTTACTACTGATATGTTAAAAAATAGTGGGGTCTATTTACAAAGCCTCGGACGGAAATAAAGTGGATGGAGATAAAGTACCATCCAATCAGCTCCTAACTGCCATGTCACAAGCTGTGTTTTAAAAATGACAGTTAGGAGCTGATTGGCTGGTACTTTATTTCCATCCACTTTAACTCCAGCCTAGACTTAGTAAATAGACCCCAATGTTTGTTATTACAGATGTCTTTGGAATACTAATATATTGGAGATTCATTTTCATATTCAGAAATTTTTACAGCATCTGATGAATGATTAATAAGTGTGTTTGCTCATTGGGGAATGTGAACATTTGGTATAATTAGGAGAGGGATGCAATGTTGATGTTGCATGCCATGGAGCATTGTTTTTTTTTTGCCACAGTGTGCAGTTGCAATGCGCATGTGTCACAATGGAGTTGTGATGATGGTCACAGTCTGGGCAAGATTAAGGCTTGTGGGAGCCCTAGGGTCAGGGCCGTAGCAAGCGTGGCGCACTTTATAGTAGAGATGAGCGGGTTCGGCTCCCAGAGAACCGAACCCCCCCTTCCCCCCTAACTTCATGCTCCAAGCCCAGATCTGAGTCTGGCTCGGGACTTCCCACCAGACTCGGAAACCAGAACGAGGCAAAACATCATCATCCATCCCGCTGTCGGAATCTTGCGGGCTTAGCAGTCCATATAAACAGCCGCGCGTCGCCGCCATATTCACCCCAGACTTGGAGAGTGACAGAGACAGACCTCGTCTCGCTGTGGGTGGTGGCGTCAGGTGGGGTTAGTGTGTGCTCTGTAGGGGTGCTGCTGCAGTCACTGTGGTGTACCTGTGCTGTGTTAGGGGTGCTGTCCTGGCTGTCACTGGTGTTTCATGTGCTGCTATGGGTGCTGCAGCTGTACATGGTTGTTGCTGTCCTGGCTGTCACTGTGTTGTACAGGGTGCAGGGGCACTGTCCTCCTGTATGCTGCAAAATATAGGGGTACTTCTGTTAAAATAACATTACACTGGCCCTGTATGCTATAAAAATTCAGGGGTGCAGTTGTATGCTGTAAAAACAGGGGTGCTGCTGTTAAACTAACATTACACTGGCACGGTATGCTGTAAAAATTCAAGGGTGCAGTGCAGTTGTTAAAAATTAAAAGCACACTAGTCTTGTATGCTGTAAAAATTCAGTGGTGCAGTTGTTAAAAAATAAAAACACACTGGTCCTGTGTGCTCTAAAAATATAGGGTTGCTGCTGTTAAAATAATATTACACTGGCCCTGTAAAATTAAAGGGTACAGTTGTTAAAATAAAAGTACACTAGTCCTGTATGTTGTAGGAATACAGGGGTGCTGTGAAAATAAAGGGGCACTGTTCTGTGTGCTGTAATAAAAAAGGGGTGCTGCTGTTAAAATAACATTACACTGACCCTGTATGCTGTAAAAATTCAGGGGTGCAGTTGTTAAAAATTAAAAGCACATTGGTCCTGCATGCTGTCAAAATATAGGGGTGCTGCTGTTAAAATAACATTACACTGGCCCTGTATGCTGTAAAAATTAAAGGGTGCAGTTGTTAAATATTAAAAGCACAGTGGTCCTGTATGCTGTAAAAATCCAAGGGTGCAGTTGTTAAAAATTAAAAGTACTCTGGTCTTGTATGCTATAAAAATATAGGGGTGCTGCTGTTAAAATAACATTACACTGGCCCTGTAAAATTCAAGGGTGCAGTTGTTAAAATAAAAGTACACTGGTCCTGTATGTTGTAGGAATACAGGGGTGCTGTGAAAATAAAGGGGCACTGTTCTGTGTGCTATAATAATAAAGGGGTGCTGTTCTGTGTAATGGAGAACAACAATTTTGAGGAAAAAATAGTGGAAGACCAGGAACCACTTCCAGTTCCTAGTACTAGTGCTGAGGCTGCTGCTGTCACCAGTCATGACATTGATGATGCAATTCTATCAACACTGTCTGCTAATGTCTATGCTCAATGTCATAGAGGGCATGTTAAATCCAAGAAACAAAACTTAATAATTAGAAATAAAAATAAATTATCTGACGAGAAACGTAAAATTGGCAATATGCCATTCACGACACGAAGTGGCAAGGAAAGGCCAAAACCTTAGCCTATGTTCATGACTGGTGGCTCAGCTTCTCATGAGGATGGAAGCACTCATCCCTCTTGAAAAAATAAAAAAAGTAAGCTTGTTAAAGCACAGGAAAAATCAACTGCGTTCAGAGATATCACAAATCCCCAAGGAGAGTCCAACTGTGTCTGCAGTTGCGATGTCTAGGTCTGACCTTCCGAAGATGGTATGGAAAGAGGAGGCTCCTACCACCATTTGCATGCCTCCTGCAAGTGTGGGAAGAGCACCGCCAGTCCAGTTGCTGATACTGAGATTGGGGATGTCACTGTAGACGTACACCAAGATGAGGAGGATATTGGTGTAGCTGGCACTGAGGAGGAAGTTAACTATAAGGATTCTGATGGTGATGTGGTTTGTTTGAATAAGGCACCAGTGGGGACAGTTGTCATCCGTGGGATGAGAAATCCATTGTCATGCCTGGGCAAAATACCAAAAAAAAGCCACCTCTTCGGTGTGGAATTATTTCTCTACAAATCCAGACAATAGGAGTCAAGCCGTGTGTTGCCTTTGTCAATCTGTAATAAGTAGGGGTAAGGACGTTAACCACCTAGGAACATCCTCCCTTATATGTCACCTGCAGCGCATTCATCAGAAGTCATAGTCAAGTTCAGAAACTTTGGGTAAGAGCATAAGCAGTCTACTGATACCTAAATCCATTCTTCCTGTTGTACCCAAGCTCCTGCAAACCACACCACCAACTCCCTCAATGTCAATTTCCTCCTCAGTCAGGAATGTAAGTAGTACTGCAGGCCATGTCACTGGCATGACTGATGAGTCCTCTCCCATAGATCCGAGGAGCAGCATCGGCAACCGGAGATGGAGGACAGCAGCGGTTTGGAAACAGGAGCGGGGATTGTGGGTATTTTTTATTTATTTTATTTTTATATTATTTTTGGTGATCGGCGCTACTGGGGGCACAGTATTGGGGGCACAGTACTGGGGGCACAGTACAGGGGGCAGAGTACTGGAGGCACAACTGCTGAGAGCACAGCTACAGGGGGCATAACTGCCAGTATACGTACGGACTGTCTGACGTGCCTACTTGGATGCGGTCACTCATATAATCCTCCACCATTCTTTCAATGGTGACAGAATCATATGCAGTGACAGCAGACGACATGTCAGTAATCGTTGGCAGGTCCTTCAGTCCGGACCATATGTCAGCACTCGCTCCAGACTGCCCTGCATCACCGCCAGCGGGTGGGCTCTGAATTCTTAGCCTTTTCCTCGCACCCCCAGTTGCGGGAGAATGTGAAGGAGGAGCCGTTGACAGGTCACGTTACGCTTGACTTGACAATTTTCTCACCAGCAGGTCTTTGAACCTCTGCAGACTTGTGTCTGCCGGAAAGAGAGATACAACGTAGGTTTTAAATCTAGGATCGAGCACGGTGGCCAAAATGTAGTGCTTTGATTTCAACAGATTGACCACCCGTGAATCCTGGTTAAGCAAATAAAGGGCTCCATCCACAAGTCCCACATACCTAGCGGAATCGCTCTGTTTTAGCTCCTCCTTCAATCTCTCCAGCTTCTTCTGCAAAAGCCTGATATGGGGAATGACCTGACTCAGGCTGGCAGTGTCTGAACTGACTTCACGTGGGGCAAGTTCAAAGGGTTGCAGAACCTTGCACAACGTTGAAATCATTATCCACTGCACTTGAGTCAGGTGCATTCCCCCTCCTTTGCCTATATTGTAGGTAGCTGTAAAGGCTTGAATGGCCTTTTGCTGCTCCTCCATCCTCTGAAGCATATAGAGGGTTGAATTCAACCTCGTTACCACCTCTTGCTTCAGATGATGGCAGGGCAGGTTCAGGAGTGTTTGCTGGTGCTCCAGTCTTCGGCACACGGTGGATGAATGCCGAAAGTGGCCCGCAATTCTTCGGGCCACCGACAGCATCTCTTGCACGCCCCTGTCGTTTTTAAAAAAATCTGCACCACCAAATTCAATGTATGTGCAAAACATGGGACGTGCTGGAATTTGCCCACATGTAATGCACGCACAATATTGGCGGCGTTGTCCGATGTCGCAAATCCCCAGGAGAGTCCAATTGGGGTAAGCCAATCTGCGATGATGTTCCTCAGTTTCCGTAAGAGGTTGTCAGCTGTGTGCTTATGGAAAGCGGTGATACAAAGCGTAGCCTGCCTAGGAACGAGTTGGCGTTTGCGAGATGCTGCTACTGGTGCCGCCGCTGCTGTTCTTGCTGCGGGAGGCAATACATCTACCCAGTGGGTTGTCACAGTCATATAGTCCTGAGTCTGCCCTGCTCCACTTGTCCACATGTCCGTGGTTAAGTGGACATTGGGTACAACTGCATTTTTTAGGACGCTGGTGACTCTTTTTCTGAGGTCTGTGTACATTTTCGGTATCGCCTGCCTAGAGAAATGGAACCTAGATGGTATTTGGTACCGGGGACACAGTACCTCAATCAATTCTGTGGTCCTGTGTGCTCTAAAAATATAGGGTTGCTGCTGTTAAAATAATATTACACTGGCCCTGTAAAATTAAAGGGTACAGTTGTTAAAATAAAAGTACACTAGTCCTGTATGTTGTAGGAATACAGGGGTGCTGTGAAAATAAAGGGGCACTGTTCTGTGTGCTGTAATAAAAAAGGGGTGCTGCTGTTAAAATAAGATTACACTGACCCTGTATGCTGTAAAAATTCAGGGGTGCAGTTGTTAAAAATTAAAAGCACATTGGTCCTGTATGCTGTCAAAATATAGGGGTGCTGCTGTTAAAATAACATTACACTGGCCCTGTATGCTGTAAAAATTAAAGGGTGCAGTTGTTAAATATTAAAAGCACAGTGGTCCTGTATGCTGTAAAAATCCAAGGGTGCAGTTGTTAAAAATTAAAAGTACTCTGGTCTTGTATGCTATAAAAATATAGGGGTGCTGCTGTTAAAATAACATTACACTGGCCCTGTAAAATTCAAGGGTGCAGTTGTTAAAATAAAAGTACACTGGTCCTGTATGTTGTAGGAATACAGGGGTGCTGTGAAAATAAAAGGGCACTGTTCTGTGTGCTATAATAATAAAGGGGTGCTGTTCTGTGTAATGGAGAACAACAATTTTGAGGAAAAAATAGTGGAAGACCAGGAACCACTTCCAGTTCCTAGTACTAGTGCTGAGGCTGCTGCTGTCACCAGTCATGACATTGATGATGCAATTCCATCAACACTGTCTGCTAATGTCTATGCTCAATGTCATAGAGGGCATGTTAAATCCAAGAAACAAAACGTAATAATTAGAAATAAAAATAAATTATCTGACGAGAAACGTAAAATTGGCAATATGCCATTCACGACACGAAGTGGCAAGGAAAGGCCAAAACCTTAGCCTATGTTCATGACTGGTGGCTCAGCTTCTCATGAGGATGGAAGCACTCATCCCTCTTGAAAAAATAAAAAAAGTAAGCTTGTTAAAGCACAGGAAAAATCAACTGCGTTCAGAGATATCACAAATCCCCAAGGAGAGTCCAACTGTATCTGCAGTTGCGATGTCTAGGTCTGACCTTCTGAAGATGGTATGGAAAGAGGAGGTTCCTACCACCATTTGCATGCCTCCTGCAAGTGTGGGAAGAGCACCGCCAGTCCAGTTGCTGATACTGAGATTGGGGATGTCACTGTAGACGTACACCAAGATGAGGAGGATATTGGTGTAGCTGGCACTGAGGAGGAAGTTAACTATAAGGATTCTGATGGTGATGTGGTTTGTTTGAATAAGGCACCAGTGGGGACAGTTGTCATCCGTGGGATGAGAAATCCATTGTCATGCCTGGGCAAAATACCAAAAAAAAGCCACCTCTTCGGTGTGGAATTATTTCTCTACAAATCCAGACAATAGGAGTCAAGCCGTGTGTTGCCTTTGTCAATCTGTAATAAGTAGGGGTAAGGACATTAACCACCTAGGAACATCCTCCCTTATATGTCACCTGCAGCGCATTCATCAGAAGTCATAGTCAAGTTCAGAAACTTTGGGTAAGAGCATAAGCAGTCTACTGATACCTAAATCCATTCTTCCTGTTGTACCCAAGCTCCTGCAAACCACACCACCAACTCCCTCAATGTCAATTTCCTCCTCAGTCAGGAACGTAAGTAGTACTGCAGGCCATGTCACTGGCATGACTGATGAGTCCTCTCCCATAGATCCGAGGAGCAGCGTCGGCAACCGGAGATGGAGGACAGCAGCGGTTTGGAAACAGGAGCGGGGATTGTGGGTATTTTTTATTTATTTTATTTTTATATTATTTTTGGTGATCGGCGCTACTGGGGGCACAGTATTGGGGGCACAGTACTGGGGGCACAGTACAGGGGGCAGAGTACTGGAGGCACAACTGCTGAGAGCACAGCTACAGGGGGCATAACTGACCACGCCCCTTCTACAAAGCCACGACCCTGTTTTTCGCCCTGGACGCCACAAGGCCTAGATCCGGCCCTGTAGCCACTGCAAACTAAATCGCAGCTATGATAGCATTTGCATACATTTCAGAATCAGGCCCACTATTGGACAACTGCCACTGTTATACAGTACTATAAATATTAGTGATGTGCACCGGAAATTTTTCGGGTTTTGTGTTTTGGTTTTGGATTCGGTTCCGCGGCCGTGTTTTGGATTCGGACGCGTTTTGGCAAAACCTCCCAGAAAATGTTTTGTCGGATTCGGGTGTGTTTTGGATTCGGGTGTTTTTTTACAAAAAAAAACTCAAAAACAGCTTAAATCATAGAATTTGGGGGTCATTTTGATCACATAGTATTATTAACCCCAATAACCATAATTTCCACTCATTTCCAGTCTATTCTGAACACCTCACACCTCACAATATTATTTTTAGTCCTAAAATTTGCACCGAGGTCGCTGGATGACTAAACTAAGCGACCCAAGTGGCCGACACAAACACCTGGCCCATCTAGGAGTGGCACTGCAGTGTCAGACAGGATGGCACTTCAAAAAAATAGTCCCCAAACAGCACATGATGCAAAGAAAAAAAGAGGCGCAGTGAGGTAGCTGTGTGACTAAGCTAAGCGACCCAAGTGGCCGACACAAACACCTAGCCCATCTAGGAGTGGCACGGCAGTGTCAGACAGGATGGCAGATTTTAAAAATAGTCCCCAAACAGCACATGATGCAAAGAAAAAAAGAGGTGCACCAAGGTCTCTGGAAGGCTAAGCTAAGCAACCCAAGTGGCCAACACAAACACCTGGCCCATCTAGGAGTGGCACTGCAGTGTCAGACAGGATGGCAGATTTAAAAAATAGTCCCCAAACAGCACATGATGCAAAGAAAAAAAGAGGCGCAATGAGGTAGCTGTGTGACTAAGCTAAGCGACCCAAGTGGCCGTCACAAACACCTGGTCCATCTAGGAGTGGCACTGCAGTGTCAGACAGGATGGCACTTCAAAAAAATAGTCCCCAAACAGCACATGATGCAAAGAAAAAAAGAGGCGCAATGAGGTAGCTGTGTGACTAAGCTAAGCGACCCAAGTGGCCGACACAAACACCTGGCCCATCTAGGAGTGGCACTGCAGTGTCAGACAGGATGACACTTCCAAAAATAGTCCCCAAACAGCACATGATGCAAAGAAAAATGAAAGAAAAAAGAGGTGCAAGATGGAATTGTCCTTGGGCCCTCCCACCCACCCTTATGTTGTATAAACAGGACATGCAAACTTTAACAAACCCATCATTTCAGCGACAGGGTCTGCCACACGACTGTGACTGAAATGACTGGTTGGTTTGGCCCCCCCCCCAAAAAAGAAGCAATCAATCTCTCCTTGCACGAACTGGCTCTACAGAGGCAAGATGTCCACCTCCTCCTCATCGTCCGATTCCTCACCGCTTTCACTGTGTACATCCCCCTCCTCACAGATTATTAATTCGTCCCCACTGGAATCCACCATCTCAGGTCCCTGTGTACTTTCTGGAGGCAATTGCTAGTGAATGTCTGCACGGAGGAATTGATTATAATTCATTTTGATGAACATCATCTTCTCCACATTTTCTGGAAGTAACCTTGTATGCCGATTGCTGACAAGGTGAGCGGCTGCACTAAACACTCTTTCGGAGTACACACTGGAGGGGGGGCAACTTAGGTAAAATAAAGCCAGTTTGTGCAAGGGCCTCCAAATTGCCTCTTTTTCCTGCCAGTACACGTACGGACTGTCTGACGTGCCTACTTGGATGCGGTCACTCATATAATCCTCCACCATTCTTTCAATGGTGACAGAATCATATGCAGTGACAGCAGACGACATGTCAGTAATCGTTGGCAGGTCCTTCAGTCCGGACCATATGTCAGCACTCGCTCCAGACTGCCCTGCATCACCGCCAGCGGGTGGGCTCTGAATTCTTAGCCTTTTCCTCGCACCCCCAGTTGCGGGAGAATGTGAAGGAGGAGCCGTTGACGGGTCACGTTCCGCTTGACTTGACAATTTTCTCACCAGCAGGTCTTTGAACCTCTGCAGACTTGTGTCTGCCGGAAAGAGAGATACAACGTAGGTTTTAAATCTAGGATCGAGCACGGTGGCCAAAATGTAGTGCTTTGATTTCAACAGATTGACCACCCGTGAATCCTGGTTAAGCGAATTAAGGGCTCCATCCACAAGTCCCACATACCTAGCGGAATCACTCTGTTTTAGCTCCTCCTTCAATCTCTCCAGCTTCTTCTGCAAAAGCCTGATGAGGGGAATGACCTGACTCAGGCTGGCAGTGTCTGAACTGACTTCACGTGGGGCAAGTTCAAAGGGTTGCAGAACCTTGCACAACGTTGAAATCATTATCCACTGCGCTTGAGTCAGGTGCATTCCCCTCCTTTGCCTATATTGTAGGTAGCTGTAAAGGCTTGAATGGCCTTTTGCTGCTCCTCCATCCTCTGAAGCATATAGAGGGTTGAATTCAACCTCGTTACCACCTCTTGCTTCAGATGATGGCAGGGCAGGTTCAGGAGTGTTTGCTGGTGCTCCAGTCTTCGGCACACGGTGG
This sequence comes from Pseudophryne corroboree, assembly GCF_028390025.1. Lineage (NCBI taxonomy): Eukaryota > Metazoa > Chordata > Amphibia > Anura > Myobatrachidae > Pseudophryne > Pseudophryne corroboree. Next base: position 555,987,996 of record NC_086444.1, read on the forward strand.
ATGAATGCCGAAAGTGGCCCGCAATTCTTCGGGCCACCGACAGCATCTCTTGCACGCCCCTGTCGTTTTAAAAAAAATCTGCACCACCAAATTCAATGTATGTGCAAAACATGGGACGTGCTGGAATTTGCCCACATGTAATGCACGCACAATATTGGCGGCGTTGTCCGATGTCGCAAATCCCCAGGAGAGTCCAATTGGGGTAAGCCAATCTGCGATGATGTTCCTCAGTTTGCGTAAGAGGTTGTCAGCTGTGTGCTTATGGAAAGCGGTGATACAAAGCGTAGCCTGCCTAGGAACGAGTTGGCGTTTGCGAGATGCTGCTACTGGTGCCGCCGCTGCTGTTCTTGCTGCGGGAGGCAATACATCTACCCAGTGGGTTGTCACAGTCATATAGTCCTGAGTCTGCCCTGCTCCACTTGTCCACATGTCCGTGGTTAAGTGGACATTGGGTACAACTGCATTTTTTAGGACACTGGTGACTCTTTTTCTGAGGTCTGTGTACATTTTCGGTATCGCCTGCCTAGAGAAATGGAACCTAGATGGTATTTGGTACCGGGGACACAGTACCTCAATCAATTCTCTAGTTCCCTGTGAATTAACGGTGGATACCGGAAACACGTTTCTCACCACCCAGGCAGCCAAGACCTGAGTTATCCGCTTTGCAGCAGGATGACTGCTTTGATATTTCATCTTCCTCGCAAAGGACTGTTGGACAGTCAATTGCTTACTGGAAGTAGTACAAGTGGTCTTCCGACTTCCCCTCTGGGATGACGATCGACTCCCAGCATCAACAACAGCAGCACCAGCAGCAGTAGGCGTTTCACTCAAGGATGCATCGGAGGAATCCCAGGCAGGAGAGGACTCGTCAGACTTGACAGTGACATGGCCTGCAGTACTATTGGCTTTCCTGTAAGATATATATGACAACTGCGCTGTATGTGAAAAAAAGCTGCTCAGTTTAAAATTGGTACGATTAGAAGCGTGTAACGAGCGCTACTGTTTATGAAAATATAAAATGTATATTTGCCATAGAATATATATATATAAAAATATATGTAAAAAGGTATGTAAAAAAGAGAAGAGTGGCACATGTAAAGAAAGAATTTCTGTTAGTTTAGCGGTATGTTTACAACTCCTTTTGGAGTAAGTGGTTTGAGCTCAGTCCGTTCCGGTTCACAGTTTGAATTGTGAAAAAAACTAACTGTCCCTACCTCCTAGTCAGTCCCGTGCACAAGTAGATGTTGTGGTCCTTCAACCTCAATCCGCTGCATCCAGCGGTAGAGGATCACGGCTTGTGATCGGGTCGCGACTCGATGACGTCACGCTGCGGCTAGGCGTCGGGAAGTTCGGGCCGGGAAGATGATGGTCTGTAGCTCTATGCCTCCAACGCGTTTCGTGCGTCCCAGCGCACTTAATCATGGATGGCATATCCATTTCCTGATCCTCTATTTATATTAAAAAAACTTTATTGTTCATTGTTAAAAAAACGGAAGTACGTACAGGAAGTTGGATAAAACAGGCGGCAAGCATGTGCTCCTGTTTATATATATATAAAATATATTTCTTTTTTGTTTTTTTGGTGCCACATGTGTAAAATGTAAAGAAATTGTGTTTAAAATGACAAATAACTTGTGTATATTATAAAAAAGCATTTAATTCGATGTCAATATTAAGTCCCTGAGGTATTAATGTTTTCATTTCAAATATCCATCTTGTTTCATTTTTCAATAAATCTGTTACGATATTTCCCCCTCTCCAATTGTTTGGAACTTTTTTTATTCCCAAGAATTTTAAACCACGTGGGTCTTTATTATGAAAATCAATGAAATGTTTTGACACACTATGTGTGACAAGTCCTCTTTTTATGTTGTAAATATGTTCGGCCAATCTTATTTTAATTTTTCTTTTTGTTTGACCGATATACTGTAGCCCACAGGGGCATTCAATGAGATAAATCACTTGTTCTGTTTCGCAGCTTAAATGGTCTCTAATCTCATATGTTTTTCCTGTTTGATTTGATTTAAATTGCTCCTCTGGTTTAGTTGTGGATTTATTGAGATTTTTACAAGCTTTGCATTTGAGACAGAAATGATAGCCTTTTGTTTCTTTTTTCATTGGCGAGTTTCTCTGATGACTTTTCACAAGGTTCTGTTTAATATTTCTTGCCTTTTTATATATGATTTTTGGTTTATCTGTTAGGCAATCTTTCAGTTCATTGTCCAATTTTAGAACATGCCAATGTTTATTCAGCATGGTTTCTATCATGTGGTGATTGCTGTTATATTGGGTAATGAATGTAATTTTTTCTGTGTGTTCATCAGGCTTTTTGTCTTTATATTTTATAAGATCTTTTCTATCCATGCTGTCAATTCTAATTTCTGTTTGTTCAGTTCCTCCACTTTATATCCTTTTTGAATGAAGTTTTGCATCATATTTTTACTCTGTTCTTCATAAGTTTCATGTTGGCTGCAGTTTCTTTTAATTCTTTGTAATTGACTTGATGGTATGCTTGATTTCCAGTTTTTATGATGGTTACTTGAATTCGGTAAGATGTTATTACCACTGACTTCCTTTATATGTGTTTTGGTGTTGATTTGAATATTCTTAATGAAAATTTCCAAGTCCAAAAAGGTTACTTCATCTTTGCTTGTATTTATTGTAAAAACAAGGTTGATGTTGTTATTATTTATGTGCAGTTTGAATTTCTCCAAATCTATGTTGGTTCCTCCCCAAATGAAGAAGATATCATCAATAAATCTATACCAACAAATTAGGCTCTCTTTGAAAGGATTATTTGTCCAAATATTTTGGTCCTCCCACCTTGCTACGAACAAATTCGCGTAGCTGGGCGCGAATGATGTGCCCATCGCTGTTCCGCACTTTTGGCGATAGAATTGACCGTTGTTCCAAAAATAGTTATGGTTCAGAATAAAATCAATATTTGCCATGATAAAGTTCACCTGTCGGGTAGGAAGATTGGATTTATTCAAATAGAATTCAGTGTGTTCACAACCTATTTCGTGATTAATACATGTGTATAATGATTTGATATCGCAAGTTCCCAAAGTGTAATGATCTTTCCATTGTGTTTCTGAAAGAATCTGTATAATGTGGATGGTATCTGTGAGGTAGCTTCTTTGTGATTTTACGATGTCTTGAAGAAAGAAGTCGGTATATCTGGATAGATTTGAAGTAATGGATTGAATTCCTGACACTATGGGACGTACAAAAAAGAAATATATTTTATATATATAAACAGGAGCACATGCTTGCCGCCTGTTTTATCCAACTTCCTGTACGTACTTCCGTTTTTTTAACAATGAACAATAAAGTTTTTTTAATATAAATAGAGGATCAGGAAATGGATATGCCATCCATGATTAAGTGCGCTGGGACGCACGAAACGCGTTGGAGGCATAGAGCTACAGACCATCATCTTCCCGGCCCGAACTTCCCGACGCCTAGCCGCAGCGTGACGTCATCGAGCCGCGACCCGATCACAAGCCGTGATCCTCTACCGCTGGACGCAGCGGATTGAGGTTGAAGGACCACAACATCTACTTGTGCACGGGACTGACTAGGAGGTAGGTACAGTTAGTTTTTTTTCATAATTCAAACTGTGAACCGGAACGGACTGAGCTCAAACCACTTACTCCAAAAGGAGTTGTAAACATACCGCTAAACTAACAGAAATTCTTTCTTTACAGGTGCCACTCTTCTCTTTTTTACATACCTTTTTACATATATTTTTATATATATATTTTCTATGGCAAATATACATTTTATATTTTCATAAACAGTAGCGCTCGTTACACGCTTCTAACTATTGGCTTTCCTGTCTAAGGAGGAAATTGATACTGAGGGAGTTGGTGGTGTGGTTTGCAGGAGCTTGGTTACAAGAGGAAGGGATTTAGTGGTCAGTGGACTGCTTCCGCTGTCACCCAAAGTTTTTGAACTTGTCACTGACATCTGATGAATGTGGTTCAGGTGACGTATAAGGGAGGATGTTCCTAGGTGGTTAACGTTCTTACCCCTACTTATTACAGCTTGACAAAGGCAACACACAGCTTGACACCAGTTGTCCGCATTTCTGTTGAAATAATTCCACACCGAAGAGGTGATTTTTTTGTATTTTGACCAGGCATGTCAATGCCCATATTCGTCCCACGGACAACAGGTGTCTCCCCGGGTGCCTGACTTAAACAAACCACCTCACCATCAGAATCCTCCTTGTCAATTTCCTCCTCAGTGCCAGCAACACCCATATCCTCATCCTGGTGTACTTCAACAGAGACATCTTCAATTTGACTATCAGGAACTGGACTGCGGGTGCTCCTTCCAGCACTTGCAGGGGGCGTGCAAATGGTGGAATGCGCCACCTCTTCCCGTCCAGTGTTGGGAAGGTCAGGCATCGCAACCGACACAATTGGACTCTCCTAGGGATTTGTGATTTAGAAGAACGTTAGTTCTTTGCTGTACTTTTGCCAGCTTAAGTCTTTTCATTTTTCTAGTGAGAGGATGAGTGCTTCCATCCTCATGTGAAGCTGACCCACTAGGCATAGGACATAGGAGAGGGCCTCAGCCGTTCCTTGCCACTCCATGTCGTAAATGGCATATTGGCAAGTTTACGCTTCTCCTCAGACGATTTTAATTTTGATTTTTGGGTAATTTTACTGAACTTTTGTTTTTTGGATTTTACATGCTCTCTACTATGACATTGGGCATCGGCCTTGGCAGACGACGTTGATGGCATTTCATTGTCTCGGCCATGACTAGTGGCAGCAGCTTCAGCATAAGGTGGAAGTGGTTCTTGATCTTTCCCTATTTTACTCTCCACATTTTTGTTCTCCATTTTTTAATGTGTGGAATTATATGCCAGTAATATATTTATCAATAGCAATGGCCTACTACTATATATACTGCGCACAAAAACTTAAATGCACCACAGGTATGGATGGATAGTATACTTGACGACACAGAGTTAGGTAGAGCAGTGGCCTACTGTACCGTACGGCTATATATTATATACTGGTGGTCAGCAAACTGTGCAAAACTGAAATGCACAACAGGTATGTATGGATAGTATACTTGACAACACAGAAGTAGGTAGAGCAGTGGTCTACTGTACCATACTGCTATATATTATATACTGGTGGTCAGCAAACTGCAAAACTGAAATGCACCACAGGTATGGATGGATAGTATACTTGACGACACAGAGGTAGGTAGAGCAGTGGCCTACTGTACCGTACTGCTATATATTATATACTGGTGGTCAGCAAACTGTGCAAAACTGAAATGCACCACAGGGATGGATTGGATAGTATACTTGACGACACAGAGGTAGGTAGATCAGTGGCCTACTGTACCGTACTGCTATATATTACATACTGGTGGTCAGCAAACTGTGCAAAACTGAAATGCACCACAGGTATGGATGGATAGTATACTTGATGACACAGAGGTAGGTAGAGCAGTGGCCTACTGTACCGTACTGCTATATATTATATACTGGTGGTCAGCAAACTGTGGAAAACTGAAATGCACCACAGGTATGGATGGATAGTATACTTGACGACACAGAGGTAGGTAGAGCAGTGGCTTACTGTACCGTACTGCTATATATTATATACTGGTGGTCAGCAAACTGTGCAAAACTGAAATGCACCACAGGTATGGATGGATAGTATACTTGACGACACAGAGGTAGGTAGAGCAGTGGCCTACTGTACCGTACTGCTATATATTATATACTGGTGGTCAGCAAACTGTGCAAAACTGAAATGCACCACAGGTATGGATGGATTGGATAGTATACTTGACGACACAGAGGTAGGTTGAGCAGTGGCCTACTGTACCATACTGCTATATATTATATACTGGTGGTCAGCAAACTGTGCAAAACTGAAATACACCACAGGTATAGATAGATTGGATAGTATACTTGACGACACAGAGGTAGGTAGAGCAGTGGCCTACTGTACCGTACTGCTATATATTATATACTGGTGGTCAGCAAACTGTGCAAAACTGAAATGCACCACAGGTATGGATGGATAGTATACTTGACGACACAGAGGTAGGTAGAGCAGTGGCCTACTGTACCGTACTGCTATATATTATATACTGGTGGTCAGCAAACTGTGCAAAACTGAAATGCACCACAGGTATGGATGGATAGTATACTTGACGACACAGAGGTAGGTAGAGCAGTGGCCTACTGTACCGTACTGCTATATATTATATACTGGTGGTCAGCAAACTGTGCAAAACTGAAATGCACCACAGGTATGGATGGATAGTATACTTGACAACACAGAAGTAGGTAGAGCAGTGGTCTACTGTACCATACTGCTATATATTATATACTGGTGGTCAGCAAACTGCAAAACTGAAATGCACCACAGGTATGGATGGATAGTATACTTGACGACACAGAGGTAGGTAGAGCAGTGGCCTACTGTACCGTACTGCTATATATTATATACTGGTGGTCAGCAAACTGTGCAAAACTGAAATGCACCACAGGGATGGATTGGATAGTATACTTGACGACACAGAGGTAGGTAGATCAGTGGCCTACTGTACCGTACTGCTATATATTACATACTGGTGGTCAGCAAACTGTGCAAAACTGAAATGCACCACAGGTATGGATGGATAGTATACTTGATGACACAGAGGTAGGTAGAGCAGTAGCCTACTGTACCGTACTGCTATATATTATATACTGGTGGTCAGCAAACTGTGGAAAACTGAAATGCACCACAGGTATGGATGGATAGTATACTTGACGACACAGAGGTAGGTAGAGCAGTGGCTTACTGTACCGTACTGCTATATATTATATACTGGTGGTCAGCAAACTGTGCAAAACTGAAATGCACCACAGGTATGGATGGATAGTATACTTGACGACACAGAGGTAGGTAGAGCAGTGGCCTACTGTACCGTACTGCTATATATTATATACTGGTGGTCAGCAAACTGTGCAAAACTGAAATGCACCACAGGTATGGATGGATAGTATACTTGACGACACAGAGGTAGGTAGAGCAGTGGCCTACTGTACCGTACTGCTATATATTATATACTGGTGGTCAGCAAACTGTGCAAAACTGAAATGCACCACAGGTATGGATGGATTGGATAGTATACTTGACGACACAGAGGTAGGTAGAGCAGTGGCCTACTGTACCATACTGCTATATATTATATACTGGTGGTCAGCAAACTGTGCAAAACTGAAATACACCACAGGTATAGATAGATTGGATAGTATACTTGACGACACAGAGGTAGGTAGAGCAGTGGCCTACTGTACCGTACTGCTATATATTATATACTGGTGGTCAGCAAACTGTGCAATACTGAAATGCACCACAGGTATGGATGGATAGTATACTTGACGACACAGAGGTAGGTAGAGCAGTGGCCTACTGTACCGTACTGCTATATATTATATACTGGTGGTCAGCAAACTGTGGAAAACTGAAATGCACCACAGGTATGGATGGATAGTATACTTGACGACACAGAGGTAGGTAGAGCAGTGGCCTACTGTACCGTACTGCTATATATTATATACTGGTGGTCAGCAAACTGTGCAAAACTGAAATGCACCACAGGTATGTATGGATAGTATACTTGACAACACAGAAGTAGGTAGAGCAGTGGTGTACTTTACCATACTGCTATATATTATATACTGGTGGTCAGCAAACTGCAAAACTGAAATGCACCACAGGTATGGATGGATAGTATACTTGACGACACAGAGGTAGGTAGAGCAGTGGCCTACTGTACCGTACTGCTATATATTATATACTGGTGGTCAGCAAACTGTGAAAAACTGAAATGCACCACAGGGATGGATTGGATAGTATACTTGACGACACAGAGGTAGGTAGAGCAGTGGCCTACTGTACCGTACTGCTATATATTACATACTGGTGGTCAGCAAACTGTGCAAAACTGAAATGCACCACAGGTATGGATGGATAGTATACTTAACGACACAGAGGTAGGTAGAGCAGTGGCCTACTGTACCGTACTGCTATATATTATATACTGGTGGTCAGCTTACTGTGGAAAACTGAAATGCACCACAGGTATTGATGGATAGTATACTTGAGGACACCGAGGTAGGTAGAGCAGTGGCTTACTGTACCGTACTGCTATATATTATATACTGGTGGTCAGCAAACTGTGCAAAACTGAAATGCACCACAGGTATGGATGGATAGTATACTTGACGACACAGAGGTAGGTAGAGCAGTGGCCTACTGTACCGTACTGCTATATATTATATACTGGTGGTCAGCAAACTGTGCAAAACTGAAATGCACCACAGGTATAAATGGATAGTATACTTGACGACACAGAGGTAGGTAGAGCAGTGGCCTACTGTACCGTACTGCTATATATTATATACTGGTGGTCAGCAAACTGTGCAAAACTGAAATGTACCACAGGTATGGATGGATTGGATAGTATACTTGACGACACAGAGGTAGATTGAGCAGTGGCCTACTGTACCATACTGCTATATATTATATACTGGTGGTCAGCAAACTGCAAAACTGAAATACACCATAGGTATGGATAGATTGGATAGTATACTTGACGACACAGAGGTAGGTAGAGCAGTGGCCTACTGTATCGTACTGCTATATATTATATACTGGTGGTCAGCAAACTGTGCAAAACTGAAATGCACAACAGGTATGGATGGATAGTATACTTGACGACACAGAGGTAGGTAGAGCAGTGGCATACTGTCCAGTTCTGCTATATATTATATACTGGTGGTCAGCAAACTGTGCAAAACTGAAATGCACCACAGGTATGGATGGATAGTATACTTGACGACACAGAGGTAGGTAGAGCAGTGGCCTACTGTACCGTACTGCTATATATTATATACTGGTGGTCATCAAACTGTGCAAAACTGAAATGCACCACAGGTATGGATGGATAGTATACTTGATGACACAGAGGTAGGTAGAGCAGTGGCCTACTGTACCATACTGCTATATATTATATACTGGTGGTCAGCAAACTGTGCAAAACTGAAATGCACAACAGGTATGGATGGATTGGATAGTATACTTGACGACACAGAGGTAGGTAGAGCAGTGGCCTACTGTATCGTACTGCTATATATTATATACTGGTGGTCAGCAAACTGCAAAACTGAAATGTACCACAGGTATGGATGGATAATGTACTTGACGACACAGAGGTAGGTAGAGTAGTGGCCTACTGTACCGTACTGCTATATATTATATACTGGTGGTCAGCAAACTGTGCAAAACTGAAATGCACAACAGGTATGGATGGATTGGATAGTATACTTGACGACACAGAGGTAGGTAGAGCAGTGGCCTACTGTACCATACTGCTATATATTATATACTGGTGATCAGCAAACTGTGCAAAACTGAAATGCACCACAGGTATGGATGGATAGTATACTTGACGACACAGCGGTAGGTAGAGCAGTGGCCTACTGTACCGTACTGCTATATATTTTATACTGGTGGTCAGCAAACTGTGCAAAACTGAAATGCACCACAGGTATGGATGGATAATGTACTTGACGACACAGAGGTAGGTAGAGTAGTGGCCTACTGTACCGTACTGCTATATATTATATACTGGTGGTCAGAAAAATGTGCAAAACTGAAATGCACAACAGGTATGGATGGATTGGATAGTATACTTGACGACACAGAGGTAGGTAGAGCAGTGGCCTACTGTACCGTACTGCTATATATTATATACTGGTGGTCAGCAAACTGTGCAAAACTGAAATGCACAACAGGTTTGGATGGATTGGATAGTATACTTGACGACACAGAGGTAGGTAGAGCAGTGGCCTACTGTGTCATACTGCTATATATTATATACTAGTGGCCAGCAAACTGCAAAATTGAAATGTACCACAGGTATGGATGGATAATGTACTTGACGACACAGAGGTAGGTAGAGTAGTGGCCTACTGTACCGTACTGCTATATATTATATACTGGTGGTCAGCAAACTGTGCAAAACTGAAATGCACCACAGGTATGGATGGATAGTATACTTGACGACACAGAGGTAGGTAGAGCAGTGGCCTACTGTACTGTACTGCTATATATTATATACTGGTGGTCAGCAAACTGCAAAACTGAAATGCACCACAGGTATGGATGGATTGGATAGTATACTTGACGACACAGAGGTATGTAGAGCAGTGGGCTACTGTACCGTACTGCTATATATTATATACTGGTGGTCAGCAAACTGTGCAAAACTGAAATGCACCACAGGTATGGATGGAAAGTATACTTGATGACACAGAGGTAGGTAGAGCAGTTGCCTACTGTACCGTACTGCTATGTATTATATACTGGTGGTCAGCAAACTGTGCAAAACTGAAATGCACCACAGGTATGGATGGATAGTATACTTGACGACACAGAGGTACGTAGAGCAGTGGCCTACTGTACCGTACTGCTATATATTATAAACTGGTGGTCAGCAAACTGTGCAAAACTGAAATGCACAACAGGTATGGATGGATTGGATAGTATACTTGACGACACAGAGGTAGGTAGAGCAGTGGCCTACTGTACCATACTGCTATATATTATATATTATATACTGGTGATCAGCAAACTGTGCAAAACTGAAATGCACTACAGGTATGGATGGATAGTATACTTGACGACACAGCGGTAGGTAGAGCAGTGGCCTACTGTACCGTACTGCTATATATTTTATACTGGTGGTCAGCAAACTGTGCAAAACTGAAATGCACCACAGGTATGGATGGATAATGTACTTGACGACACAGAGGTAGGTAGAGTAGTGGCCTACTGTACCGTACTGCTATATATTATATACTGGTGGTCAGCAAACTGTGCAAAACTGAAATGCACAACAGGTATGGATGGATTGGATAGTATACTTGACGACACAGAGGTAGGTAGAGCAGTGGCCTACTGTACCGTACTGCTATATATTATATACTGGTGGTCAGCAAACTGTGCAAAACTGAAATGCACAACAGGTATGGATGGATTGGATAGTATACTTGACGACACAGAGGTAGGTAGAGCAGTGGCCTACTGTATCATACTGCTATATATTATATACTGGTGGCCAGCAAACTGCAAAACTGAAATGTACCACAGGTATGGATGGATAATGTACTTGACGACACAGAGGTAGGTAGAGTAGTGGCCTACTGTACCGTACTGCTATATATTATATACTGGTGGTCAGCAAACTGTGCAAAACTGAAATGCACCACAGGTATGGATGGATAGTATACTTGACAACACAGAGGTAGGTAGAGCAGTGGCCTACTGTACTGTACTGCTATATATTATATACTGGTGGTCAGCAAACTGCAAAACTGAAATGCACCACAGGTATGGATGGATTGGATAGTATACTTGACGACACAGAGGTAGGTAGAGCAGTGGGCTACTGTACCGTACTGCTATATATTATATACTGGTGGTCAGCAAACTGTGCAAAACTGAAATGCACCACAGGTATGGATGGATTGGATAGTATACTTGATGACACAGAGGTAGGTAGAGCAGTGGCCTACTGTACCGTACTGCTATATATTATATACTGGTGATCAGCAAACTGTGCAAAACTGAAATGCACCACAGGTATGGATGGATAGTATACTTGATGACACAGAGGTAGGTAGAGCAGTGGCCTACTGTACCGTACTGCTATATATTATATACTGGTGGTCAGCAAACTGTGCAAAACTGAAATGCACAACAGGTATGGATGGATTGGATAGTATACTTGACGAAACAGAGGTAGGTAGAGCAGTGGCCTACTGTACCGTACTGCTATATATTATATACTGGTGATCAGCAAACTGTGCAAAACTGAAATGCACCACAGGTATGGATGGATAGTATACTTGACGACACAGCGGTAGGTAGAGCAGTTGCCTACTGTACCGTACTGCTATATATTATATACTGGTGGTCAGCAAACTGTGCAAAACTGAAATGCACCACAGGTATGGATGGATTGGATAGTATGCTTGACGACACAGATGTAGGTAGAGCAGTGGCCTACTGTATCGTACTGCTATATATTATATAATGGTGGTCAGCAAACTGCAAAACTGAAATGTACCACAGGTATGGATGGATAGTATACTTGACGACACAGCGGTAGGTAGAGCAGTGGCCTACTGTACCGTACAGCTATATATTTTATACTGGTGGTCAGCAAACTGTGCAAAACTGAAATGCACAACAGGTATGGATGGATAATGTACTTGACGACACAGAGGTAAGTAGAGTAGTGGCCTACTGTACCGTACTGCTATATATTATATACTGGTGGTCAGCAAACTGTAGAAAACTGAAATGCACAACAGGTATGGATGGATTGGATAGTACACTTGACGACACAGAGGTAGGTAGAGCAGTGGCCTACTGTACCGTACTGCTATATATTATATACTGGTGGTCAGCAAACTGTGCAAAACTGAAATGCACAACAGGTATGGATGGATTGGATAGTATACTTGACGACACAGAGGTAGGTAGAGCAGTGGCCTACTGTATCGTACTGCTATATATTATATACTGGTGGTCAGCAAACTGCAAAACTGAGATGTACCACAGGTATGGATGGATAATGTACTTGACGACACAGAGGTAGGTAGAGTAGTGGCCTACTGTACCGTACTGCTATATATTATATACTGGTGGTCAGCAAACTGTGCAAAACTGAAATGCACCACAGGTATGGATGGATAGTATACTTGACGACACAGAGGTATGTAGAGCAGTGGCCTACTGTACTGTACTGCTATATATTATATACTGGTGGTCAGCAAACTGCAAAACTGAAATGCACCACAGGTATGGATGGATTGGATAGTATACTTGACGACACAGAGGTAGGTAGAGCAGTGGGCTACTGTACCGTACTGCTATATATTATATACTGGTGATCAGCAAACTGTGCAAAGCTGAAATGCACCACAGGTATGGATGGATAGTATACTTGACGACACAGCGGTAGGTAGAGCAGTGGCCTACTGTACCGTACTGCTATATATTATATACTGGTGGTCAGCAAACTGTGCAAAACTGAAATGCACCACAGGTATGGATGGATTGGATAGTATACTTGACGACACAGATGTAGGTAGAGCAGTGGCCTACTGTATCGTACTGCTATATATTATATAATGGTGGTCAGCAAACTGCAAAACTTAAATGTACCACAGGTATGGATGGATAATGTACTTGACGACACAGAGGTAGGTAGAGTAGTGGCCTACTGTACCGTACTGCTATATATTATATACTGGTGGTCAGCAAACTGTGCAAAACTGAAATGCACCACAGGTATGGATGGATAGTATACTTGACGACACAGAGGTAGGTAGAGCAGTGGCCTACTGTACCGTACTGCTATATATTATATACTGGTGGTCAGCAAACTGTGGAAAACTGAAATGCACCACAGGTATGGATGGATAGTATACTTGACGACACAGCGGTAGGTAGAGCAGTGGCCTACTGTACCGTACTGCTATATATTATATAATGGTGGTCAGCAAACTGTGCAAAACTGAAATGCACCACAGGTATGGATGGATTGGATAGTATACGTGACGACACAGATGTAGGTAGAGCAGTGGCCTACTGTATCGTACTGCTATATATTATATAATGGTGGTCAGCAAACTGCAAAACTGAAATGTACCACAGGTATGGATGGATAATGTACTTGACGACACAGAGGTAGGTAGAGTAGTGGCCTACTGTACCGTACTGCTATATATTATATACTGGTGGTCAGCAAACTGTGCAAAACTGAAATGCACCACAGGTATGGATGGATAGTATACTTGACGACACAGAGGTAGGTAGAGCAGTGGCCTACTGTACTGTACTGCTATATATTATATACTGGTGGTCAGCAAACTGCAAAACTGAAATGCACCACAGGTATGGATGGATTGGATAGTATACTTGACGACACAGAGGTAGGTAGAGCAGTGGGCTACTGTACCGTACTGCTATATATTATATACTGGTGGTCAGCAAACTGTGCAAAACTGAAATGCACAACAGGTATGGATGGATTGGAAAGTATACTTGACGACACAGAGGTAGGTAGAGCAGTGGCCTACTGTACGGTACTGCTATATATTATATACTGGTGATCAGCAAACTGTGCAAAACTGAAATGCACCACAGGTATGGATGGATAGTATACTTGACGACACAGCGGTAGGTAGAGCAGTGGCCTACTGTACCGTACTGCTATATATTATATACTGGTGGTCAGCAAACTGTGCAAAACTGAAATGCACCACAGGTATGGATGGATTGGATAGTATACTTGACGACACAGATGTAGGTAGAGCAGTGGCCTACTGTATCGTACTGCTATATATTATATAATGGTGGTCAGCAAACTGCAAAACTGAAATGTACCACAGGTATGGATGGATAATGTACTTGACGACACAGAGGTAGGTAGAGTAGTGGCCTACTGTACCGTACTGCTATATATTATATACTGGTGGTCAGCAAACTGTGCAAAACTGAAATGCACCACAGGTATGGATGGATAGTATACTTGACGACACAGAGGTAGGTAGAGCAGTGGCCTACTGTACCGTACTGCTATATATTATATACTGGTGGTCAACAAACTGTGGAAAACTGAAATGCACCACAGGTATGGATGGATAGTATACTTGACGACACAGAGGTAGGTAGAGCAGTGGCCTACTGTACCGTACTGCTATATATTATATACTGGTGGTCAGCAAACTGTGCAAAACTGAAATGCACCACAGGTATGGATGGATAGTATACTTGACGACACAGAGGTAGGTAGAGCAGTGGCCTACTGTACCGTACTGCTATATATTATATACTGGTGGTCAGCAAACTGTGCAAAACTGAAATGCACCACAGGTATGGATGGATAGTATACTTGACGACACAGAGGTAGGTAGAGCAGTGGCCTACTGTACCGTACTGCTATATATTATATACTGGTGGTCAGCAAACTGTGCAAAACTGAAATGCACCACAGGTATGGATGGATAGTATACTTGACGACACAGAGGTAGGTAGAGCAGTGGCGTACTGTACCGTACTACTATATATTATATACTGGTCGTCATCAAACTGCAAAACTGAAATGCACCACAGGTATGGATGGATAGTATACTTGATGAAACAGAGGTAGGTAGAGCAGTGGCCTACTGTATCATACTGCTATATATTATATACTGGTGGTCAGCAAACTGTACAAAACTGAAATGCACCACAGGTATGGATGTATAGTATACTTGACGACACAGAGGTAGGTAGAGCAGTGGCCTACTGTACCGTACTGCTATGTATTATATACTGGTGGTCAGCAAACTGTGCAAAACTGAAATGCACCACAGGTAAGGATGGATAGTATACTTGACGACACAGAGGTAGGTAGAGCAGTGGCCTACTGTACCGTACTGCTATATATTATATACTGGTGGTCAGCAAACTGTGCAAAACTGAAATGCACAACAGGTATGGATGGATTGGATAGTATACTTGACGACACAGAGGTAGGTAGAGCAGTGGCCTACTGTACCGTACTGCTATATATTATATACTGGTGATCAGCAAACTGTGCAAAAGTGAAATGCACCACAGGTATGGATGGATAGTATACTTGACGACACAGCGGTAGGTAGAGCAGTGGCCTACTGTACCGTACAGCTATATATTTTATACTGGTGGTCAGCAAACTGTGCAAAACTGAAATGCACCACAGGTATGGATGGATAATGTACTTGACGACACAGAGGTAGGTAGAGTAGTGGCCTACTGTACCGTACTGCTATATATTATATACTGGTGGTCAGCAAACTGTGCAAAACTGAAATGCACAACAGGTTTGGATGGATTGGATAGTATACTTGACGACACAGAGGTAGGTAGAGCAGTGGCCTACTGTATCGTACTGCTATATATTATATACTGGTGGTCAGCAAACTGCAAAACTTAAATGTACCACAGGTATGGATGGATAATGTACTTGACGACACAGAGGTAGGTAGAGTAGTGGCCTACTGTACCGTACTGCTATATATTATATACTGGTGGTCAGCAAACTGTGCAAAACTGAAATGCACCACAGGTATGGATGGATTGGATAGTATACTTGACGACACAGATGTAGGTAGAGCAGTGGCCTACTGTATCGTACTGCTATATATTATATAATGGTGGTCAGCAAACTGCAAAACTGAAATGTACCACAGGTATGGATGGATAATGTACTTGACGACACAGAGGTAGGTAGAGTAGTGGCCTACTGTACCGTACTGCTATATATTATATACTGGTGGTCAGCAAACTGTGCAAAACTGAAATGCACCACAGGTATGGATGGATAGTATACTTGACGACACAGAGGTAGGTAGAGCAGTGGCCTACTGTACCGTACTGCTATATATTATATACTGGTGGTCAACAAACTGTGGAAAACTGAAATGCACCACAGGTATGGATGGATAGTATACTTGACGACACAGAGGTAGGTAGAGCAGTGGCCTACTGTACCGTACTGCTATATATTATATACTGGTGGTCAGCAAACTGTGCAAAACTGAAATGCACCACAGGTATGGATGGATAGTATACTTGACGACACAGAGGTAGGTAGAGCAGTGGCCTACTGTACCGTACTGCTATATATTATATACTGGTGGTCAGCAAACTGTGCAAAACTGAAATGCACCACAGGTATGGATGGATAGTATACTTGACGACACAGAGGTAGGTAGAGCAGTGGCCTACTGTACCGTACTGCTATATATTATATACTGGTGGTCAGCAAACTGTGCAAAACTGAAATGCACCACAGGTATGGATGGATAGTATACTTGACGACACAGAGGTAGGTAGAGCAGTGGCCTACTGTACCGTACTACTATATATTATATACTGGTCGTCATCAAACTGCAAAACTGAAATGCACCACAGGTATGGATGGATAGTATACTTGATGAAACAGAGGTAGGTAGAGCAGTGGCCTACTGTACCATACTGCTATATATTATATACTGGTGGTCAGCAAACTGTACAAAACTGAAATACACCACAGGTATGGATGTATAGTATACTTGACGACACAGAGGTAGGTAGAGCAGTGGCCTACTGTACCGTACTGCTATGTATTATATACTGGTGGTCAGCAAACTGTGCAAAACTGAAATGCACAACAGGTAAGGATGGATAGTATACTTGACGACACAGAGGTAGGTAGAGCAGTGGCCTACTGTACCGTACTGCTATATATTATATACTGGTGGTCAGCAAACTGTGCAAAACTGAAATGCACAACAGGTATGGATGGATTGGATAGTATACTTGACGACACAGAGGTAGGTAGAGCAGTGGCCTACTGTACCGTACTGCTATATATTATATACTGGTGGTCAGCAAACTGTGCAAAAGTGAAATGCACCACAGGTATGGATGGATAGTATATTTGACGACACAGCGGTAGGTAGAGCAGTGGCCTACTGTACCGTACAGCTATATATTTTATACTGGTGGTCAGCAAACTGTGCAAAACTGAAATGCACCACAGGTATGGATGGATAATGTACTTGACGACACAGAGGTAGGTAGAGTAGTGGCCTACTGTACCGTACTGCTATATATTATATACTGGTGGTCAGCAAACTGTGCAGAACTGAAATGCACAACAGGTATGGATGGATTGGATAGTACACTTGACGACACAGAGGTAGGTAGAGCAGTGGCCTACTGTATCGTACTGCTATATATTATATACTGGTGGTCAGCAAACTGTGCAAAACTGAAATGCACAACAGGTATGGATGGATTGGATAGTATACTTGACGACACAGAGGTAGGTAGAGCAGTGGCCTACTGTATCGTACTGCTATATATTATATACTGGTGGTCAGCAAACTGCAAAACTTAAATGTACCACAGGTATGGATGGATAATGTACTTGACGACACAGAGGTAGGTAGAGTAGTGGCCTACTGTACCGTACTGCTATATATTATATACTGGTGGTCAGCAAACTGTGCAAAACTGAAATGCACCACAGGTATGGATGGATAGTATACTTGACGACACAGAGGTAGGTAGAGCAGTGGCCTACTGTACCATACTGCTATATATTATATACTGGTGGTCAGCAAACTGCAAAACTGAAATGCACCACAGGTATGGATGGATTGGATAGTATACTTGACGACACAGAGGTAGGTAGAGCAGTGGCCTACTGTACCGTGCTGCTATATATTATATACTGGTGATCAGCCAACTGTGCAAAACTGAAATGCACCACAGGTATGGATGGATAGTATACTTGACGACACAGAGGTAGGTAGAGCAGTGGCCTACTGTACCGTACTGCTATATATTATATACTGGTGGTCAGCAAACTGTGCAAAATTGAAATGCACAACAGGTATGGATGGATTGGATAGTATACTTGACGACACAGATGTAGGTAGAGCAGTGGCCTACTGTATCGTACTGCTATATATTATATAATGGTGGTCAGCAAACTGCAAAACTGAAATGCACCACAGGTATGGATGGATAATGTACTTGACGACACAGAGGTAAGTAGAGCAGTAGCCTACTGTACCGTACTGCTATATATTATATACTGGTGGTCAGCAAACTGTGCAAAACTGAAATGCACCACAGGTATGGATGGATGTTATACTTGACGACACAGAGGTAGGTAGAGCAGTGGCCTACTGTACCGTACTGCTATATATTATATTCTGGTGGTCAGCAAACTGCAAAACTGAAATGCACCACAGGTATGGATGGATTGGATAGTATACTTGACGACACAGAGGTAGGTAGAGCAGTGGGCTACTGTACCGTACTGCTATATATTATATACTGGTGGTTAGCAAACTGTGCAAAACTGAAATGCACCACAGGTATGGTTGAATTGGATAGTATACTTGACGACACAGAGGTAGGTAGAGCAGTGGCCTACTGTACCGTACTGCTATATATTATATACTGGTGGTCAGCAAACTGTGCAAAACTGAAATGCACCACAGGTATGGATGGATTGGATAGTATACTTGACGACACAGAGGTAGGTAGAGCAGTGGCCTACTGTACCGTACTGCTATATATTATATACTGGTGATCAGCCAACTGTGCAAAACTGAAATGCACCACAGGTATGGATGGATAGTATACTTGACGACACAGAGGTAGGTAGAGCAGTGGCCTACTGTATCGTACTGCTATATATTATATACTGGTGGTCAGCAAGCTGTGCAAAACTGAAATTCACAACAGGTATGGATGGATTGGATAGTATACTTGACGACACAGAGGTAGGTAGAGCAGTGGCCTACTGTACCGTACTGCTATATATTATATACTGGTGATCAGCAAACTGTGCAAAACTGAAATGCACCACAGGTATGGATGGATAGTATACTTGACGACACAGCGGTAGGTAGAGCAGTGGCCTACTGTACCGTACTGCTATATATTATATACTGGTGGTCAGCAAACTGTGCAAAACTGAAATGCACCACAGGTATGGATGGATTGGATAGTATACTTGACGACACAGATGTAGGTAGAGCAGTGGCCTACTGTATCGTACTGCTATATATTATATAATGGTGGTCAGCAAACTGCAAAACTGAAATGTACCACAGGTATGGATGGATAATGTACTTGACGACACAGAGGTAGGTAGAGCAGTGGCCTACTGTACCATACTGCTATATATTATATACTAGTGGTCAGCAAACTGTGCAAAACTGAAATGCACCACAGGTATGGATGGATAGTATACTTGACGACACAGAGGTAGGTAGAGCAGTGGCCTACTGTACCGTACTGCTATGTATTATATACTGGTGGTCAGCAAACTGTGCAAAACTGAAATGCACCACAGGTATGGATGGATAGTATACTTGACGACACAGAGGTAGGTAGAGCAGTGGCGTACTGTACCGTACTACTATATATTATATACTGGTCGTCATCAAACTGCAAAACTGAAATGCACCACAGGTATGGATGGATAGTATACTTGATGAAACAGAGGTAGGTAGAGCAGTGGCCTACTGTACCATACTGCTATATATTATATACTGGTGGTCAGCAAACTGTACAAAACTGAAATGCACCACAGGTATGGATGTATAGTATACTTGACGACACAGAGGTAGGTAGAGCAGTGGCCTACTGTACCGTACTGCTATGTATTATATACTGGTGGTCAGCAAACTGTGCAAAACTGAAATGCACCACAGGTAAGGATGGATAGTATACTTGACGACACAGAGGTAGGTAGAGCAGTGGCCTACTGTACCGTACTGCTATATATTATATACTGGTGGTCAGCAAACTGTGCAAAACTGAAATGCACAACAGGTATGGATGGATTGGATAGTATACTTGACGACACAGAGGTAGGTAGAGCAGTGGCCTACTGTACCGTACTGCTATATATTATATACTGGTGATCAGCAAACTGTGCAAAAGTGAAATGCACCACAGGTATGGATGGATAGTATACTTGACGACACAGCGGTAGGTAGAGCAGTGGCCTACTGTACCGTACAGCTATATATTTTATACTGGTGGTCAGCAAACTGTGCAAAACTGAAATGCACCACAGGTATGGATGGATAATGTACTTGACGACACAGAGGTAGGTAGAGTAGTGGCCTACTGTACCGTACTGCTATATATTATATACTGGTGGTCAGCAAACTGTGCAAAACTGAAATGCACAACAGGTTTGGATGGATTGGATAGTATACTTGACGACACAGAGGTAGGTAGAGCAGTGGCCTACTGTATCGTACTGCTATATATTATATACTGGTGGTCAGCAAACTGCAAAACTTAAATGTACCACAGGTATGGATGGATAATGTACTTGACGACACAGAGGTAGGTAGAGTAGTGGCCTACTGTACCGTACTGCTATATATTATATACTGGTGGTCAGCAAACTGTGCAAAACTGAAATGCACCACAGGTATGGATGGATTGGATAGTATACTTGACGACACAGATGTAGGTAGAGCAGTGGCCTACTGTATCGTACTGCTATATATTATATAATGGTGGTCAGCAAACTGCAAAACTGAAATGTACCACAGGTATGGATGGATAATGTACTTGACGACACAGAGGTAGGTAGAGTAGTGGCCTACTGTACCGTACTGCTATATATTATATACTGGTGGTCAGCAAACTGTGCAAAACTGAAATGCACCACAGGTATGGATGGATAGTATACTTGACGACACAGAGGTAGGTAGAGCAGTGGCCTACTGTACCGTACTGCTATATATTATATACTGGTGGTCAACAAACTGTGGAAAACTGAAATGCACCACAGGTATGGATGGATAGTATACTTGACGACACAGAGGTAGGTAGAGCAGTGGCCTACTGTACCGTACTGCTATATATTATATACTGGTGGTCAGCAAACTGTGCAAAACTGAAATGCACCACAGGTATGGATGGATAGTATACTTGACGACACAGAGGTAGGTAGAGCAGTGGCCTACTGTACCGTACTGCTATATATTATATACTGGTGGTCAGCAAACTGTGCAAAACTGAAATGCACCACAGGTATGGATGGATAGTATACTTGACGACACAGAGGTAGGTAGAGCAGTGGCCTACTGTACCGTACTGCTATATATTATATACTGGTGGTCAGCAAACTGTGCAAAACTGAAATGCACCACAGGTATGGATGGATAGTATACTTGACGACACAGAGGTAGGTAGAGCAGTGGCCTACTGTACCGTACTACTATATATTATATACTGGTCGTCATCAAACTGCAAAACTGAAATGCACCACAGGTATGGATGGATAGTATACTTGATGAAACAGAGGTAGGTAGAGCAGTGGCCTACTGTACCATACTGCTATATATTATATACTGGTGGTCAGCAAACTGTACAAAACTGAAATACACCACAGGTATGGATGTATAGTATACTTGACGACACAGAGGTAGGTAGAGCAGTGGCCTACTGTACCGTACTGCTATGTATTATATACTGGTGGTCAGCAAACTGTGCAAAACTGAAATGCACAACAGGTAAGGATGGATAGTATACTTGACGACACAGAGGTAGGTAGAGCAGTGGCCTACTGTACCGTACTGCTATATATTATATACTGGTGGTCAGCAAACTGTGCAAAACTGAAATGCACAACAGGTATGGATGGATTGGATAGTATACTTGACGACACAGAGGTAGGTAGAGCAGTGGCCTACTGTACCGTACTGCTATATATTATATACTGGTGGTCAGCAAACTGTGCAAAAGTGAAATGCACCACAGGTATGGATGGATAGTATATTTGACGACACAGCGGTAGGTAGAGCAGTGGCCTACTGTACCGTACAGCTATATATTTTATACTGGTGGTCAGCAAACTGTGCAAAACTGAAATGCACCACAGGTATGGATGGATAATGTACTTGACGACACAGAGGTAGGTAGAGTAGTGGCCTACTGTACCGTACTGCTATATATTATATACTGGTGGTCAGCAAACTGTGCAGAACTGAAATGCACAACAGGTATGGATGGATTGGATAGTACACTTGACGACACAGAGGTAGGTAGAGCAGTGGCCTACTGTACCGTACTGCTATATATTATATACTGGTGGTCAGCAAACTGTGCAAAACTGAAATGCACAACAGGTATGGATGGATTGGATAGTATACTTGACGACACAGAGGTAGGTAGAGCAGTGGCCTACTGTATCGTACTGCTATATATTATATACTGGTGGTCAGCAAACTGCAAAACTTAAATGTACCACAGGTATGGATGGATAATGTACTTGACGACACAGAGGTAGGTAGAGTAGTGGCCTACTGTACCGTACTGCTATATATTATATACTGGTGGTCAGCAAACTGTGCAAAACTGAAATGCACCACAGGTATGGATGGATAGTATACTTGACGACACAGAGGTAGGTAGAGCAGTGGCCTACTGTACCATACTGCTATATATTATATACTGGTGGTCAGCAAACTGCAAAACTGAAATGCACCACAGGTATGGATGGATTGGATAGTATACTTGACGACACAGAGGTAGGTAGATCAGTGGCCTACTGTACCGTGCTGCTATATATTATATACTGGTGATCAGCCAACTGTGCAAAACTGAAATGCACCACAGGTATGGATGGATAGTATACTTGACGACACAGAGGTAGGTAGAGCAGTGGCCTACTGTACCGTACTGCTATATATTATATACTGGTGGTCAGCAAACTGTGCAAAATTGAAATGCACAACAGGTATGGATGGATTGGATAGTATACTTGACGACACAGATGTAGGTAGAGCAGTGGCCTACTGTATCGTACTGCTATATATTATATAATGGTGGTCAGCAAACTGCAAAACTGAAATGCACCACAGGTATGGATGGATAATGTACTTGACGACACAGAGGTAAGTAGAGCAGTAGCCTACTGTACCGTACTGCTATATATTATATACTGGTGGTCAGCAAACTGTGCAAAACTGAAATGCACCACAGGTATGGATGGATGTTATACTTGACGACACAGAGGTAGGTAGAGCAGTGGCCTACTGTACCGTACTGCTATATATTATATTCTGGTGGTCAGCAAACTGCAAAACTGAAATGCACCACAGGTATGGATGGATTGGATAGTATACTTGACGACACAGAGGTAGGTAGAGCAGTGGGCTACTGTACCGTACTGCTATATATTATATACTGGTGGTTAGCAAACTGTGCAAAACTGAAATGCACCACAGGTATGGTTGAATTGGATAGTATACTTGACGACACAGAGGTAGGTAGAGCAGTGGCCTACTGTACCGTACTGCTATATATTATATACTGGTGGTCAGCAAACTGTGCAAAACTGAAATGCACCACAGGTATGGATGGATTGGATAGTATACTTGACGACACAGAGGTAGGTAGAGCAGTGGCCTACTGTACCGTACTGCTATATATTATATACTGGTGATCAGCCAACTGTGCAAAACTGAAATGCACCACAGGTATGGATGGATAGTATACTTGACGACACAGAGGTAGGTAGAGCAGTGGCCTACTGTATCGTACTG
The DNA here is from genome assembly GCF_028390025.1 of Pseudophryne corroboree. Taxonomy (NCBI): domain Eukaryota; kingdom Metazoa; phylum Chordata; class Amphibia; order Anura; family Myobatrachidae; genus Pseudophryne; species Pseudophryne corroboree. The sequence continues at coordinate 556,012,204 of NC_086444.1, forward strand.
CTATATATTATATACTGGTGGTCAGCAAGCTGTGCAAAACTGAAATTCACAACAGGTATGGATGGATTGGATAGTATACTTGACGACACAGAGGTAGGTAGAGCAGTGGCCTACTGTACCGTACTGCTATATATTATATACTGGTGATCAGCAAACTGTGCAAAACTGAAATGCACCACAGGTATGGATGGATAGTATACTTGACGACACAGCGGTAGGTAGAGCAGTGGCCTACTGTACCGTACTGCTATATATTATATACTGGTGGTCAGCAAACTGTGCAAAACTGAAATGCACCACAGGTATGGATGGATTGGATAGTATACTTGACGACACAGATGTAGGTAGAGCAGTGGCCTACTGTATCGTACTGCTATATATTATATAATGGTGGTCAGCAAACTGCAAAACTGAAATGTACCACAGGTATGGATGGATAATGTACTTGACGACACAGAGGTAGGTAGAGCAGTGGCCTACTGTACCATACTGCTATATATTATATACTAGTGGTCAGCAAACTGTGCAAAACTGAAATGCACCACAGGTATGGATGGATAGTATACTTGACGACACAGAGGTAGGTAGAGCAGTGGCCTACTGTACCGTACTGCTATATATTATATTCTGGTGGTCAGCAAACTGCAAAACTGAAATGCACCACAGGTATGGATTGATTGGATAGTATACTTGACGACACTGAGGTAGGTAGAGCAGTGGCCTACTGTACCGTACTGCTATATATTATATACTGGTGGTCAGCAAACTGTGCAAAACTGAAATGCACCACAGGTATGGATGGATTGGATAGTATACTTGACGACACAGAGGTAGGTAGAGCAGTGGCCTACTGTACCGTGCTGCTATATTTATATACTGGTGATCAGCAAACTGTGCAAAACTGAAATGCACCACAGGTATGGATGGATAGTATACTTGATGACACAGAGGTAAGTAGAGCAGTGGCCTACTGTATCGTACTGCTATATATTATATACTGGTGGTCAGCAAACTGCAAAACTGAAATGTACCACAGGTATGGATGGATAATGTACTTGACGACACAGAGGTAGGTAGAGTAGTGGCCTACTGTACCGTACTGCTATATATTATATACTGGTGGTCAGCAAACTGTGCAAAACTGAAATGCACCACAGGTATGGATGGATAGTATACTTGACGACACAGAGGTAGGTAGAGCAGTGGCCTACTGTACCGTACTGCTATATATTATATACTGGTGGTCAGCAAACTGTGCAAAACTGAAATGCACCACAGGTATGGATGGATAGTGTACTTGATGGCACAGAGGTAGGTAGAGCAGTGGCCTACTGTACCGTACTGCTATATATATAGTTATACTGGTGGTCAGCAAAATTCTGCACTGTCCTCCTACTATATACTACAATGCAGCACAGATATGGAGTGTTTTTCAGGCAGAGAACGTCGATATTTGCACTTGCAGCACACTGAGCACAGATATTTGCAGCACACTGAGCACAGATATTTGCAGCAGACTGAGCACAGATATTTGCAGCACACTGAACATAGAAACTGAGAGGACGCCAGCCACGTCCTCTCACGATCATCTCCAATGCACGAGTGAAAAATGGCAGCGACGCGCGGCTCCTTATATAGAATACAAATCTCGCGAGAATCCGACCGCGGGATGATGACGTTCGGGCGCGCTCGGGTTAACCGAGCAAGGCGGGAGGATCCGAGTCTGCTCGGAACCGTCTAAAAAATGGTGAAGTTCGGGGGGGGTTCGGATTCCGACGAACCGAACCCGCTCATCACTAATAAATATCATTCAGTAATTTGAGCCTGGTAGTACCAGTATTCATTGGTGAATCTCCGAAGTTTCGGCCTACACCAACAGACATAAGGTGACTAATAGATGTTAGTAGGGCAGATTGAAAAATACATGAGTATTTCTATTTGTATCTAAAGTGCAACAATAGTACAGACTTATACTGTATCTGTGAATGTATTCTGAGCTTTAGTATGAACTTGTAGCTTCACTGTATGTTAATTATGTACAGAAGTTCCCTTCCTGGAGCCGGTTCCAATCTCTACAGTCTGATAGAGAGTGCATGCGCTTGCACCTCCGTCCCCTAATAGTGACTACTATCCAAACTTATTTGGGGAAGGGGTTTTTCAACATTATTGTGGTGGTTGGGGAGGGGAAAGTTAGTTGTCAATTTTAGTCATGGCGGCCCCCACAACTCAGCTGCCACGGGGGACCCCACAAGCCTTAATCTGGCCCTGTCTGTGGCCATTTCAAGACCATTGCTGAACCAACTTGGAAAAGGTAATTAAACAGAACCTTTTGTTTCTTTCACGTCTCGGTACAAATGTAAATTAATACAAATAAATACACTGCTCAAAAAAATAAAGGGAACACTAAAATAACACATCCTAGATCTGAATGAATGAAATATTCTTATTAAATACTTTGTTCTTTACATAGTTGAATGTGCTGACAACAAAATCACACAAAAATTATTAATGGAAATCAAATTTATTAACCCATGGAGGTCTAGATTTGGAGTCACCCTTAAAATTAAAGTGGAAAAACAAACTACAGGCTGATCCAACTTTGATGTAATGTCCTTAAAACAAGTCAAAATGGTGCTTGAAATTTTGTGAATCTTCTATAATTTTCTATATTTCTGCTGAAATTAACCTAAAACTATCTCAGATTTTGTCCTAAAGTAGATAAAAAGAGCCAAATCAAAGAAATGAGACAAAATAATTAAAGGTGCTTATTTTTTTTATTTAGGAAAATGATCCAATATCACATATTTGTGAATCCCCTTCTCTAACTGGGTCACACTCACTCTGTCATCCAACTCAACCATGGCCTGCATGGCAGCAACGTGGTCTTTGGTGATTTCATTCACTGGTTGACCGCAACACTTCTTGTCTTCCAGGGACCGTTTTCGCAACCACTCAAACACAGTGCTACAGGACAGTGTTTCCTCCCCAAAAGCAGCTTGCAGTCGGTCAAAACTCTCCCGCTGTTGCAGACCACTCTTGTAGTCGTAGAAGGTGATGCTCTCCAGTGGCTTCTGTTGAGCGCCATAAAAAGTTTGTGAAAAAAGTAATCATGCTGACTTATTCGGTGTGCAGTACTGCTTATGGGGTCATTCCGACCTGATCGCTCGCTGCAGTTTATCGCAATGCAGCGATCAGGTCAGAATTGCACATGCGGTCGCAGGGTGGGAGGGGCCTGGGCGGCGGCGTTAAGCTGCCGTTTAAGGGGTGCGGTCCGGCCAACGCAGGCGTGGCTGGACCATTGGCGGGGGCGGGCCGCGGCGGCTGCATGACGTCTCACGCAACCGCTGTGGCTAGTGGCAGCAACGATCAACTCCCGGCCAGCCACAGGAGCTGCGCTGTCCGGGAGTTACTCCACAAATACAAAAGCATCGCCGCTGGGCTGGACTGACATGCGGGGCGGACTAGCCCTGTGCTGGGCATCCCCCCGCATGTCAGGGAAGACGATCGTAGCTGTGCTAAATTTAGCACAGCTACGATCAACTCGAAATGACCTCCTATATACAGATGTAGTCACACTCATCTATGCTGCGATGCGTACGCACAGGCACACGCATTGCAGCATAGTGTGAACATGCCTAGTTGTGAGTGGTCGCAGGAGGCATTCGCTCCATAGACTTCAATGGGTGTGTATGCGCACACACCCATTGAATCACGTCAGTTGGTAATGATAATTGGTCTGTCAGGTGAGTCGGACATGGCTAGCATTATGGTTAAACTGACGTTTATACTTATGCTATGCTTGAGGCAGCTTATTTTAAATCTATACTCATTTTAGAGATAAGTAAATTTTTGTAAAATTTTTAAACTGTCAGCAGGGGCTGATTTAGGGTGAGGGCGCCCCCAGGCACAACAGTAAGGACTGCCCCGCCTCTTAATTTTATTATTTTTATTCATCAAATGATAAGCCATCATTTGATGATAGCAAACTTAATAGAATAATTAAAAATAACCCCACTAAATATGACTTTTTTATTTTAACTATGTATACATATTTACTTAGTAGGACAGCTTACAGGGGCAGTATGTGCATGTCCCTCCGTTTACACTCCATTCAAGATGGAATATGGTACAGTACAGTGGAAATATTTTGGAGTTACTTGTACTTTTTGGGCTGATAGTACCAACACAAGCATCTTCTATGGTGCTTGTGTTATACAGATTGTACGCACAAAGATGCTGTTATAACCATTTTCAGACAATATCAGAGTGGTGGAAAAGTGATGAGCGTTCCTGTGTGGTGGATACTAGTGCATGCAAAAATGATCCATTCAATGGGTGCTATAGGGCTGATGCAATTTTGGATGGTGCGACCTACAGTATGGTGGCGTATGAGGATGCACCTTAGAGACCATTTCTTACTTTGGAGGCTGAGAGGAGACACATAGACACTGTGACGACCCGGAACCGGAAGTGATGGGTGCCGGTTGCCAGGTGTCGGGAGCAGGACGAGCTTGTGCAGGAAGGAGGGGCATCGGTGCTGAGAGCCAGTCGGAAGAGCTCTGGTGCTGAAATCAGGTGGTGCTGTGCCAGAGGTGCTGGGAGAAGGGGACTTGTGTTTGCGTGCGGGTGTGTGAGCCAGGGGCCAAGCGGAGCAGGCGGCAAGAGAGAGTGCAGCTGCTCCGTGCGTGTATGTGAGCCAGGGACCGACAGGAGCAGGCAGCAGGAGAGAGTGCTGCTCCGTGTGTGTGAGAGCAGCACTCTCTCCTGAGGACCGAGCGGAACAGGCTGCTGGAGAGAGTGTGATACAGGTGAGAGTGCTGCTACTACTGTCCTATGTGTGAGTGAGTGCTTTAACGTAAAAAAAAAGAAGAAAATAAAGTGCTTTAACGTAAAAAAAAAGAAGAAAATAAAATGTTGTACAGTGCTGCTGCAGGGAAGGTGGACAGGAAAGTAGAAGAACATCGCTAAGGGCAGGCCAGACGCGGGCTGGACACACAAGTATCACATCTCCTAAACGCTCTTTTTTTTCCCCTTGATTGTATTATCAATTACTGTCTGTTGTTGCATATTGTTCTCTTAACAGCTAGGCTATAGTACCATAGTGTATTGCATAGTTTGTATTGTTTTCTGAAGGTATTAGTTTTTATTAACAAAATGGGTGGGGCCATGATTGACAATCTCACTCAGTGCATGTCGTGCAAGATGTATGCGCACCTGGAGCAACTGTCTCAGTGTGAATACATCTGCGCCATGTTTGCAAATGGTTGCCCTGGAATCCCAGGTAACTGATCTAGAGCAAACTGTTACAAGACTGAGAGATATTCACAATCTCGAGCAAAGCTTAGATAGAACTGCCAAACCCCAACAAATTCGCCGGAATGGATGAAGATTCTCTGGATGGCAGCGAAGAAATGATGGAGCTGGAGGAGACTGTTTCCTCTAGAGGAACGGTCCCTCTGGCACAGAGGGAAAAAAAGATAGCGAGGTACCTAGTCAGATTGCACATGACCTGCACTTGTTATATCTGCCCCCCCCCCACCCCCCCTGCAGTGTACATGGTTTTGCCCGTTAGCTAACAAATTTGCTGCTGTGATCAGATCTGAGGGCCTAATTCAGATCTGATCGCTGCTGTGCGTTTTCACACAGCTACAACAGGCGCTCTGCAACGGGATGGTGCGAAGGATCTATTTGCATGGGCGTTTGCAAGGAGATTGACAGGAAGAGGCCGTTTGTGGGTGGCAACTGACCGTTTTCAGGGAGTGTCCCAAAACACACAGGCGTGCCCAAGCATTTTCAGGGAGAGTCTCTGACATCAGCTCCGGCCCCGATCAGCAGGATTCAATCGCACAGGATAAGTAAGTTCCGGGCTGCGCAGAGACTGTACAGAATCAGTTTGCGCAGCTATGCTACACATACGATCGCACACTTGCACAGCGAATAAACACTTCCCCTGTCCCCTGGCGGCGACTATCTGATAGCAGGACTGCAACAATCACTGCCCAGCGATCACATCTGAATGACCCCCTGAATTAGGCCCCATGTTACTATGTACGAGTATTACAACATTCACAAGTGCTAAAAGTCCTTGCACATTCCGGCACATGGGTGTACACAAGGGATGGAGTTTCTATGGCATTTGTATAAACTCGCAGATGAGTGGATGCCAATCTACGCTGCTGTGTTCACTTTTGTGTGCGACCTATAGGCCCTACACACTTACAGATTTCACTGCATGATATGAACGTTCTCGCTCATTAATGAAAGAGAAATCGTTCATATTGTTCAGTGTGTAGGCACCAACGATGAACGATGCGCGGCCCCGCGCTTGTTCATCGTTGGTGACACGTCGCTTATGCATGCAGGTGAATATGGACAATATCGTCCATATTAGCATGCACTGCTATGGGGCTGGGTGACGGTAGGGGAGTGAAGAAACTTCACTCCCCCCATATCCGCCATCGGGCAGCTCGCCGGCGGATCGCCGAGTGTGTAGGGCCCATAAGAATCAGGCTCTTTGGAATATCTTGTAGCTTTAGGTGAGCACCACTACCTGAGTACTGATACCTTTTAATTGAAAAGAAGCACTGAGTTAAAAGTTAATAATCAAGATTAAAAATTATTTTATGCAGTAGATGTTTACTAGTTCATCCTGAACAGCACACTTCTGCCTTTCCTACACAACTTGTAACTTGGAATCTGTACTTTTTTATTCCCATAAATACTTGGCAACAAACTTATAGAATTGTTTTTTATCATCTAATTAACTGATATGTAACAAAATGATGTTCTGTTTTCTTCTGAAAGCAGAATGAAACATGTGCAAGCAACTGTCCCACCAGACCACAATAATGTAACATACATACAGTATGTGCTAATTTCTGTAACAAGCTTGATCATGCGTGTCTCTTGTATTTCGTGCCAGTTTCCGGGGTCTAGGCATAACAAACCAGACAAGTGTATTCAAGTTAACAATGAGAACACACTTTTTTTCCATTAGCACTTATAAAAATGAGTAGATAAATAACAAGTATGGGCTCACATTGCACAAACATACATACATACATACACACACACACACACACACACACACACACACACACACACACACACACTGTATATGTATATACTGTGTGTGTGTGTGTATATATATATATATATATATATTCTGTGTATATATTAAATATAACATATATTGCCGTTAAAACATCAACAGCATTTGCTCCCAAGATTTGTATTCTGTAAATGTCTCACCAATTCATTCAAGTTATGGGTTTAAAGATTTGTAAAAGTTAGTTTTCCGTGGCTGGTTATGTCCTACTGGTAATTTAGGTTGATACTGGGCTAGGCCTGGCCATATGCAACCTAGGCACTTGCTTAGGGTAATGTACTGCCAGTCTACAGGCAGTCTGGAAATCAGCCAGACTGTAGTCCAGACAGGTGTGGAGATATGTCCCTTTGGGGACACTTGTGTAGCCAGCACTAGCACCTTATATTGGCTCCCAGCACAAACTGAGAAACCACTTCCAAACTTGGTGCCGTCCATTAGCCAGTCGCAGCACGTGGACTGGCAGGAGCTGTGTTGAGACAAACATAGCAGCTGAGTCTTACAGTAACTCCACTCACTTGCTCCAGCTTTTATTAGCCAGTGCAAACTCAGTACGATGGTGGAGGAGGGCAGTGAAGAGCTCAGAAAGAGGCATACAAGATGAAATGCCTAAAAGCAAAACACCAGAAGAGGCAGCACATGGAAGACAGAAGACAACAAGTAAAGCCAGAAGACTGCAGGATGCCTAAGCCCTGGCGGCATGGTTTTTTTTTTTGCAAAAGATCTGTTGCTGTTCAAGTGAAGTTTGGCAAGAATCAAGTAGCTGGCAGAGTCAAGTCAGTGCCAAGAGAAGGTCCGGGGTTTGGCAAGCTGAGGAGCGCGCTGACACCTGCAGGGAATGGCTGACATTGCCCCCAAGGTTGGCAGAGTGGATGAGGTCCCAGTGGGACACCTTTTCTTTACTTATTACAATCCTGGACCACCAGGGAATCGCACAATAAGCCTATGGGCATGGAGGGAGCATTCAAAAATTCTTGCCTAGGACATAAATTTGGCATGGCCACCCCAGAATTCATAGGCTTATTATTGAGAATTGTGCAAATGACAACAATTGCGTTATAACTTGCAAAAACAATTCCATCCAGTGGGTTATGTATTATGCACCTTGCTCCACATGATTATTGATACAGCTCTGTGCATTGGTATCATCCGATGCTGCACGCTGTATTGCAGTGTGGTATTCTTTAGTGTTGATCTCATACTTGTGTCTGGACTGGGACTTTGTAGAACACATGCTAGCCAACATCTCAAAGGGTCCCAACACTGTGCACCAACTGGTCACAACAAATACTGTACTCCAGTATATCTCTAATGAGAAACTATTTGCATTCATGTACTGCTATGCCTGCTAGTCATTATGATAACAGACCCCATTGTCATTGCAGTATTTTGTCATTTAGTGAAGTGTGCACTGTAGGTACATAGTGTTCAGATGTAATTTAATTTGCCTGAGTGCAGATGCTTAAGAGAATGAATGCAGATGGGGCCACAGCCTGTTCCAATCAGGAGTCTATGTGCACTAAAAGAGCTACCTCATTCTGTGCAGTGCTCTCTGGCTGCTTAACAAAAACAAAAGAATGCAATGCTTTTCTTTTCTTTCTAGATGGCCACCCTGCTTGTTCTTGATGACATACATAGCTTATGCTATAATTGTTCCAGCTTCCTTTCTGTGCACGGATTAATGAAGGATATACAGTTGTCACTGCATTTTACCCAGTGAAAATGATTTACTATCTTCAAAATGTGTAGGTGTTGGCACTGAAGAGAGGGAAGGGGAGTGATGGGACAAATCACCAAGACCTGAATCATCGTAAGGAAATGTAGAGGAGGAGCTGAGCAAACCCCGCTCTGCCTCCATGCCCCTTCCATGTCACCCTTTACACACACCACCATGCACCATAGGAACATGATCTCTGAAAGGTCATAGTCACTCACACTCCAGTGGCCACGTCCCTAGGGGGTCATTCAGAACCGATCGCATGCTAGCTATTTTTGCAGCGGTGTGATCAGGTCTGAACTGCACATGCGTATGCACCGCAATGCGCAGGCACGTCAGCCGCCGGCGACGGGGAACACCGGACAGCGCCGAATTCTACAAAGAAAGCGATCACACTGGCGATCGCAAGAAGATTGACAGGAAGAAGCCGTTTGTGAGTGTCAACTGACTGTGTCTTGGGAGTGTCCTGAAAAATGCAGGCGTGCCCAGCCATTTGGAGGGAGGATTCCTGACGTCAGCTCCTGGCCGGATCATTGCAGCGGCACCCCTGCACATCAACTACCCCTCCCCCTGTAGGCAGCAGCTACCTGGTCGCAGCACTGCAAAAAAGCCTGCGAGCGGTCAGGTCTTAATCACACCCCTAGTGCGCTGTGTGCAAGCAAATACATTTCTATTTGCTTAAATGCACCCAAACTCTCTCCTCTTGCACAACCTACTTAATGTTTTCAATTTTGGATCTTGAAACTGTTTCTTTAAAAGTCTTTTTCAGGATTTCTTATTTGCCTGGAAATGTACATAGAGCAGATATTAAAAATGTCACATTAAATCCCATCCTTCAAACTATAAACAACCCACCTGATTAGTTTCAATGTTTTTATTTTTCTCCCAAATTATTAGTCATTCTATCCTCAGTTATGTCTACGTAATCCAAACATAGAGGGACATTGAAGCTGTCCCTATTATACAGTAGCTGTCACTGTGCGTTTTAATGTTTTAATGACATTGGTCAAAATGCATCAAGAAATGTTTGTATAATACTCTTATACTGCTTTTTCTCATTCTGACACTTCTGGAATGACTGCCCACATTTTGTTACATGCCCCAAAAGTATTATTGGTAGTATACAGTAATTAACTGTTATTAATGTTATACAGCAGTTATCTTATATTAGGTCAAATACATGTGACATGTCCAAAATGTTTATAACCATTTATTACCATTTAGAATTCATGGATCTATAAACCTTATTTGATCTGTAGTTTAAAACATATGTGTTACTACAAATACTTGAACATACAAATCATTTGCATATTTATCTTACCATTTGTGGATATACTTTTCCATAGGCATTTAAATCTCTATGGGACAGAAAGTCACATGTCCAAGGGGATGCCTGAGGATGAATATGTTATAAAATAGTTTTTTCATGTTTATGTTTCACTGTTGCTCTATTTTGCATATATTTGCTATTCAAAGTTAAGTTATAAATATTAATAAGAGTGCCTGCAACAGAGTTTACTTTCTACTTTGTGCTTCCGGTTAAGAAAGTTCTACATAGAATGGTACTGTAGTTGCTCAAATCAATTTACTGGTCCATCACAGGTGCATGTAAGTAAGGGGTTCATCTAGACTAGAAAATACAAATGCCCCCGCACACCATAATGGACCAGGAAAAAATGCATATGTGTTACATAATAATAGTGATGCAGAGATCTCAGTTACAGTACATACAAGGGCGCCCTCCTCTCCCATCCCGTAGCCGGCAGCAGCGTTGTTAGTGATCTGTCTGAGCACTAGTAACTCTGGCACAGTGCCAGAGTCTACAGCGCATGCGCAAGTCTCCCAAAAAATGGCGCGGTGGCCATTTTTTTCAGAGACCTGCACATGCGCTGCAGAGTCTCTAGTGGCCAACAGCGCTGCTGCAGCTGCCGGCTACGCTGACGGGAGAGGAGGGGGCCCACGCACGGACACCAGAAAGGTAAGTATATAGGTGAAATGGGTGCAATTTGTACGGTGTGGGCCCCCTCTTGACCCAGGGGCCCGTGTGCACCACACACACTGCACCCATTATAGATACGCCACTGAGTACATACATATATAAACATATGATAAGCCTCCAACTATGTCAAGGCATCTCTGCTCTGATGGTCCTATTCTACAGTACGTGATAATAGCACCTACAGTTCTGTAGGTCATACATTTATTTATTTCTAAAATGAGAAGCAACACATCTGGAGGCACCTCACATCCTCCAATATGGCACTATAAGGAATGTGTATTGTATGGCATATGGATGCTCAGTTTATTTATTTTTGACATACTCATATTTTTGCTGCTATTTATTTTATTTTATAACATAAACTTTTGCATCCAAACTCGATATAAGTGCAGTCTGCTCCATACTAACTGTCCCTAAGGCTTAGTGTCAGTCAGACAGGTGCTTTATGTACCCACATAATAAACACATTTGTTTGCTTTATTTTCATATTCACCAGAGGCAATGCGAATCCTCTATTTCTTATTTCTTTCACTTTTCATAAAGTACAGTTCAATGTTTAAAAAATGTGGCATTAAATAAACGATCCATGTTATTGCCCCTGTGTTTCAGTATTGGTGAAGCTAACAGTGCAATATATCATTCTGTTTATTAATGATCGTTCTCACAAACTGTCCTTTTTCCCTCTGCTTTGATAAGTTAATAGTGGAAAGGACTATTTAAAATGTTCTCATTACATTAGAACTATGTTCAATTATTATCTTATAAACAAAGGTAATGCAGTAAAAGGTTCTCCTGAAACCAGGGTACCAGAGTACGAGTATTGAATCCTTCAACAGTAAAAGGTTCATAGTCTGCATCGACCTACTGTAAATCATTTTTCTTCTCAACTGTACAGATGACCCTACAGGGGACTTCTAAAGATATTGATATACCCTTGGTCATACCACAAACTGTCAACACTCCACTAGCCAGTGTGGCAAAAACAGAAGCATGCCTGCTGTGCAGAACATTTAAGTGATGCTCTTAACATACACTATATGGACAAAAGTATTTGGCCACACCTGTTAATTATTGAATTCATGTGTTTCAATCAGATCCATTGCCACAGGTGTAAAAATTAAGCACCTAGCCATACAGTCTCCATTTGCAAACATTTGTGATACAAAATGGGTCATTCTGAAGAGCTCAGTGACTTCGGGTGTAGTATGGTATGCCGGCGGTTGGGCTCCCGGCGACCAGCATACCGGCGCCGGGAGCCTGACCGCCGGCATACCAACAGTGTGGCGAGTGCAAATGAGCCCCTTGCGGGCTCGCTGCGCTCACCACGCTGCGGGCCGCGCCACGCTATTTTATTCTCCCTCAAGGGGGGTCGTGGACTCCAACAAGGGAGAATAAGTGTCGGTATGCCAGCTGTCGGGATCCCGGCGCCGGTATACTGTGCGCTGGGATCCCGACAGCCGGCATACTGAAGACCACCCGTGACTTCACGTGTGGTACTGTGATAGGATGCCACCTTTGCAATAAGACAGCTTATGAATTGTTATCCCTGCTGAATATTCCCCAGTCAACTGTAAGTGATATTATTAGAAAGTGGAAGCGTTTAGGCAGAGGCGTAGCCAGAACTTTGTGGGCCCTATAGCAACATTTTGAAGGGGCCCATGAACCAATGCTTCTAAAGAGACACTTCGCAGCAATACTTTTATGCCCTATAATATTGCCCTGCTGTGGTTTATTTGCTAAACCAGAGTAGTGATTTAGTTAATGTTATGCACCATAGTGGTGCCCTAGTTCATGTTATGCCACATTGTAGTGCTGTCAGTACACATTATGCAACACAGTACACCCAATTCACAATATAACATAGTGTCCCCAGTTCATATTATGTCACATTGCAGTGCTTTCACTTCATATTCCACTTCATATTGTGCCACATTACAGTGCCCCAGTTCATGTTATGTAACATTTATAATGCCCTCCAATTCATTTTATACCACATTACAAGGAACAGGTCCAAGTACGTAATTAGATTTATTGTAGGCCCCAAAGCAAAAGTGTGAAAGAGCTCCTATAGATGGGTCCACTTTTATCTTGGCCTTTAATAGGATTACTTGAGCAAGGTCAGTCAGTCTTAATCCCCTGCTGTAATGACTGACTTAATCCCCTGATGTATTGTTCTCTGTATTGAATTGCAGCTAAGAAAAATAGATGAAGGGTTTATGTTAATAAACCATGGTGTGTCTAGGTGCAGGAAAGAAGTCAAGATAAAGGTGGACCCATCTGTATGTACTACTCAGTTGTGAAATATGTATATAACACATATAACTGTGACAGGGAAGGTGGGCTCTCTCAGCTCTGGGCCCCGTAAAAGTCACCAATGCTCTGCTGATTCCATAGCTGAAGAATTCCGAACTTCCACTGACATTAATCTTAGCACAAAAACAGTGCAGCAGGAGCTTAATGGAATAGTTTCCATGGCCTAGCAGCTGCATGCAAGCCTCACATCACCAAGTCCAATTGGATGGAGTGGTGTAAAGCAGATGGGCGAGTCAGGGTTTGGCGGATGAAGGGAGAACTTTACCTGCCTGAGTTATGCCAACTGTGAAGTTTGGTAGAGGAGGAATAATGCTGTGGGGAAGTTTTTCCGGTTTTGGGCTAGGTCTCTTATATCCAGTGATGGGCAATCTTTAATGCTTAAGCATACTAAGACATTTTGGACAAGGCTATCCTCCTAACTTTGTGACAACAGTTTGGGGAAGGCCCCTTTTTTATTCTAACATGACTGTGATCCAGTGCACAAAGCAAGGACTTTAAATACATGGTTTGATGAGTTTGATGTGGAAGAACTTGACTGGTACACACAGAGCCCTGTCCTCAACCCCATCGAGCACCTTTGAGATTAACTGGAATGTAGATTGCGAGCCAGGCCTACTCGTCCAACATCAGTGCCTGACCTCATAAATTAATGGGCACAAATACCCACAGAAACACTCCAAAAGTTTGTGGAAAGCCTTCCAAGAAGAGTTAGGGTGTGAATTGGCTGGGCAGAGGGTGCATGAAGGGCTGCTATTGCCGGCATTTAAATGCCACGGAAACGGCAATTTGCACCCTTCTCCCTCAGATGAATTCCCACCAGTACTGTCACATTTTGATATAAGTAAAGAATTTCTGCTTAGTTCTCAGACAATGGCTGTATGTACATCGTCCTCATCACATACATTTAAGAGTACTGATGTAACTTTTCTAAATAAAGAATCCTAATAATTATAACATGAAGTGAAACAAATACTATGACACATGAAACCTTTATTCCTGTAATGTGTTCCAAGCAGTAGAAACCTGTCATTCAAGTTTCTTACGTGACAGATATGTAAGCCTGAGATTCCCAAAGCCTCAAGTCTAGCAGATTGCATGACAAGAAGATAGACCTACAGTATGCACATAATATGATAGATCATGTCATGAATGAATAATACAGATCATACCTACCTAAGACTATTGCTCCATATGGTGCTATCATTTATCTAATTACTTATTGATGCAATCCGAGAACAATAAATGAGACTTATATTTCCTCTAAATATGCCTCTTAGCATCAATGTAATTACAAAATTACCTTTTCTGCATTCTCTTATAAGATTACTCATATTATTACTGGAATGTCAGTGATGCCTATTTAGACACCATTGCCCTAGTCATTGTATCTAGCTGTGACACAAGCATGTTTTAGGTCTGGTGGAAATGTGAAGCGTTGTGCTCCAAAGGGGGATAATGCTGTGAAGAATCATTACCGCAGTAATTTCTTACATTACTACCAGAAATGGAACCAGACAATTGTGCTTAGCACATACTACACAGCAGACATATGTTTTATTTCTTCTTTGTGTCAGTTGCATGCTTTTCTACATGATATTTATCTTATTATTATCGTTCCCCTGTCATGGTGCCCCCCCCCCTTTCATTTTCTTCTGGATCCGCCCCTGCTTGTGTATGATAAAACTTGTTACATATGATCAATGGTGCTTCAGCCAATCAGCTCCAAGCTGTCATGTGTTAGAAAAATGATAGATGGGAGCTGATTGGCTGAAGCACCATTTATCATAGGCAATGAGTGTTATCACTCACAAAAAGTTTTACCACTCGTTGCTAAATGGGTCCCTATGTATCAGAACATATATAATATTTTGTGCAGTGTCAATAATTCCATCAAAGTATTGTTACATGTTCAGATATGTGGAGAAGTCTGCCTTGAGCTTAGTTCTCAAACAATGGCTGTATGTACAGTACACCTTGCCTCACCAAATGCATTTGCAAGTCATGATGTAACTTTATAATTAAAGGATACAAAATAATTCTTTACCTAGAAACAAACTTTCAATAATTTGTCACTGGAAACTTGTCTCTCTGCTGTGCTTAGGGGCAAGGTACGAGAATTATCTATGTGTATATGTATGGATAGAACAGTCATGCTATGGAACCACTGCCACCAGGGACACCATGAAGAACCTGTTATTTGTGGAGTGGCATGATTCCGGCTAGATAGTCATAAGAATTAAAGTGGCAAAACCAACTTGGATTCAGTTCCATTGTTAAGGTTTTAGAATATTCTCCCTATAAGCTACCTGGGCCTGGGAATTTGTGAATATGCTAATTAGAGATAGTGGTGGACAAGGGCGTAGTTACCATAGGTGCAGGAAGTGCAGCTGCTAAGGGGCTCACCTTCCCTGTCAAAGTTACATGTGTTATATATAGTTTTCACCATTAGGTGGTACATAGGCATTCTGACAGATATTTGCCTTGGAGCCAACAATATATCTAGTTACGCCCCTGGACCTGCTCATTGTAGTTTGGTATCAAATGAACTGGAGGGCATTAATATGTTATGAGTGCATTAAACAAGCGCTAATGTACTGTGTGTGGCACCTGGAAAAAATAAATTGTTAGTAGTAATGTTTACAGCTCCTTTTGGAGCTCTTTTGCGGTGACCAGTCAGTTCCAGAACAAAGAAACTTTGGCGTCACGGAGATTACAGACGCCGCCTCCGCGGGCCGAGTCACACGTTCGGAAAACTGACGTCAAACATCCCCGCAACAGACCACTTTATATCATTAATATGTTATATTATATGACTTGGAGTCATTGCAATGTGGCACAGTGGACCTGATTCAGAATTGCAGGCAATGTAAAAAAGCAAGTAACTAGGCAAAACCATGTTGCACTGTAAGTGGGACAGATGAAACATGCTGAGAGATTTAGATTTGGAGGGAGAGGGTATTCAAACTTAAATCTAAATTTCAGTGTAACTTTTGTGGGCTACATGCAAAAGCTGCCAGTATTTGCCTTGCAAATAAAAAAATATAAATGTATTTGCTCACCTTGTAGTGCAACATTGTTTGTTCCAGACACAAAGTTATGTACATTATTTGTGTTACTTACAAATCTGAATCAGGAAAAAAAGAAAATGCAGCTGCACACTCTATAGTATTAAGCACTGCTAATCAGAATAACTATAAGAAACTCTGAATCTAATATAGAGCAAAATGGAGGTGCTTAGTATAATTTTTGGCCAAAAATATATGGCCCTCCAACCTCAACCAGGTGACCTCATCTAGTGGGTCCCTAACATTAAGGTTCAAGTCCCCAAAGTCAACACAGGCCAACCGCCCCAAGGCGTCACACTAGTGAGAAGTTAAAGTGTTAGTAAGTGTTACATAAATAAGAAGCACAGGTTATGTGTTAGAGTGTTATATTGATGAGAAGTAATAATTCCGGTTAGAGTTATTATTAATTATTACTTCAAACTAATGTAACACTACTGATACATGGCTTTACTAACACTTTAACTTCTCATTAGTGTGATGACTTGGGACAGTTGGCCTGTGTTGACTTGGGGGTCCCATGCCCTGGACTTGAACCTTAGTGAAAGGGACCCACCATATGAGATTACCTGGTTGTGGTTGGTTGGCTATATATTTTTGGTCAAATAGTATGCTAAGTACCCTAATTTTGCTTTATGTTAGATTTCAGAATTTATAATTATTCTGATTAGCAGTTCTTAGTACTATAGAGTGTATATCTGCATTTTCTTTTTTTCTAAGGTCCCCCCTTTCCATAAAATCTGAATCAGGGTCAATATAAAGTGAAAGCACTACAGTGTAGCATAATATAAACTGGGGGTACTATTGTGTGACATACTGTAAAATGAGGGACACTACTGTATGTCATGCGTTGAATTGGGGGTTGCATAATGTGTACTGGCAGCCATACAATATGACATAATGGGGTAAATGTATGAAGCAGTAAAAAGAGTGGAAAAGAGTGCCAGTGGAGAAGTTGCCCATGGCAACAAATCAGCTGCTACCTATAATTTTATATAATGCATTTCATAAATGTTACTTCAAAGCTGATTGGTTGCATTTGCAACTACTCCACTAGCCCAATTCTCCACATTTTCACGGCTTCATAAATCTCCCCCAATGTGAACTAAGGCACTGCTATTGAGCATAAAAAGTGTTGTGTAGAGGTGTCTCACCAGATGCAGTGGAACCGGGGCCCCTTCAAAATGTTGCTGTGGGGCCCACAAAGTTCTGACTATGCCCCTCGTGGTCGACATTTCCTCAGAAGTTATTTCTGCCTCAATGAACACTTACTGTGAGTGTGTGGCTGTGGGTAGAATAATCACACACTCAAAAAAAAAATCCCAGCCACAGCTGTAAATAATAGGCAAGTGAATGAACTGTCTGAACTTGAACAGCAGCTCCAAAGACGGGAGAGAGGACAATAAAGGCCAGTACTGACGGGGAGATTTCCCCAGAGATGTGTGCTGAACGATCTATCAGTGACCGCTCAGCACACATCTCTTCCCCCCGCTCAGCACAGCGCGATGTGTGCTGAGCAAGGGGGTCAGGCAGGGAGGCCACTCATTTCACCCAGCGGTGAAATGGGCGACCTGCTAGATTGTGCCAATCTAGCATGGGCGATAGCGATGCGCGGGACCACGCATCGCTATCGCTGTAGGCAGGGGCGCTGGAATGTTTTTAGGTTGGGGGGGCGTAGAAAAAATTATTTTGGCGCCCCCTGGTGCCGGCCTTCTCTACCTTTTTAGCCCCCCACCGCTGTGCGGATGAGCGCTTACCTGCAGATCCATGCGGGCGGCATCTCCTTTACAAACAGCTTGCTACCGCAGGGTGCTGTGTCCTCCTATCTTCATTGTGTCCTAGCCGGCGGCGGCTGTCTTTCCTTCACAGATGCATTACTGGGAGGAGGCGTGGCCAGGCTGGGACATCCCGGGACCATAGCCACACCTCCTCCCAGTAATGCAACTGTAAAGGAGAGACAGCTGGCGGTGGCTAGGACACAACGAACGAAGATAGGAGGACACAGCACCCTGCGGTAGCAGGCTGTTTTTAAAGGAGATGCCGCCCGCGTGGATCTGCAGGCAATTCAATTTATGCCACACAGTATTACAATCTTATTCGCATTACCCCAAACGTAGTGCACCTGATTTATATTATGCCACAAAATAGTGCCCCTTATTCATGTTACGTCACACAGTAATGCCCCTTATACATGTTACGCCACACAGTACTACCCCTTATACACAATGCCCACATACAGTAGTGCCCCTTATCAGAGGTATAGCTAGGTGCCATGGTGCCCTGAGCAAAGGTATGTTTCAGCGCCACCTCCTCTGTATTGAATTGGGGGCATCTTGCATTTGAAAAGAAAAAGATAGTTTAAAAAAAATTATCGATGACAGGGCCAGTTCTAGACCTTGAGGAGCTCAGGGCGAAGGTTTCCTTTGGTATCCGCCATGCTGAAAACAGGGACAGTGTACGCCGAAGGTGCGCGAAAAAAATATAGGGCCAAAGAATAGTACCAATTCACATTACCCTGTACATTAGTGTCCGTTAGTCACATTACACCGCACAGAAGTTTCCGTTATTCACATTACACTGCACAGTAGTACCCTTTTACACGTTACACCACACAGGAGAGCCGCTTATACAAGTTATGCCAGAGTAAAAGCCTCTTATACACGGTACGCCACAGTAGAGGACCTTATACATGTTATGCCAGGTAGAGCTGCTTATACACTTATGCCAGGTAGAGGCCCTTATACAAGTTATCCAGCTACAGCCCATTATACAAATTTGCCAGGTACAGCCCATTATACACATTATGCCAGGTACAGCCCATTATACACATTATAGAGGTCATTCAGACCCGCCGCAAAAGCGGCCCGCAGCGCAGTTTGTTGGTGGCAGCAAACTGCGCATGCGCAGTGGGCGTGAGGCCATACACATTGTGGTCGCTTCTCCGATGGATGCGACCACAATGTGATTGACAGGTGACAGCGTAGCAGGATTAAGGCAGGGTGGTGACGGAAAAACGGGGGCAGGCCGGGACCATTTTTGGGGCGGCAGCATGACGTCACACACAGACGCTCCCCCAATAAAAAAGTCTGCTGACCGCCTGACAGCCAACACAACCTTAGATCAGATGTGTCCGCAATCTAATTGCGCATGCATCGGGAGGCGGCCTTGCCCTGTGCTGGGC
This sequence comes from Pseudophryne corroboree, assembly GCF_028390025.1. Lineage (NCBI taxonomy): Eukaryota > Metazoa > Chordata > Amphibia > Anura > Myobatrachidae > Pseudophryne > Pseudophryne corroboree. Next base: position 556,031,581 of record NC_086444.1, read on the forward strand.
GGCCCTCAGCATGTGCAGGGATGAATGCAGATCTGGCTGCGTATGCAGCAATCTGCTTTCATCTCTGAATAACCCCCTATGCCAAGTACAGCCTTCATTCCCTCCACAGTGCGGCCCCAGTACCTGCAGGAGGTGCCGGCTCAGGCGCTGACTCTCCTCTCTCTTCTCCGCCTCCGGTGTCTCGCAGGCTCCGTTACTCCAGCAGCAGCGGCTCCATCCTATGTTGTCAGTGATGCCGAGAGGAGGGGGGGGGGGGGAAAGCAGGTACTAATTACCCAGACCTGGGACTGATAGTGGGGTCTGACGGGGGCCCTACCCCTCTCCCTCCTTACTGGGCAGCAGCATAAGCTCTCATGTTGGCAGCACAGCACATGCTGCAGTGTGCTGTGCTACAGTGAGGCAGATAGGCTGCTGTTCTTTCTCAGCCCCTGCCTTTTCCTGTACAGGTGGTGGTGGTGGGTGGTGGGGGGGGGTGATCACACTGATCACATTTTCCCCTCGAATTGACCCTGGTGGAGGGGCTGAGCCAGGGCTGGAGACTCAGTCAGGGGTCAGGAACTGCACAGATTCCCCCACCACCACCACCACTTTTTCCATAAAGGGGCGTGGTCACGCCTCCCGCGATTAGGCCATGCCCCCAAAACGTCTCGGCAGCAGGGGAAGTCTGTGGCAGCAGCGGTAGCAGTGTGTGGGCAGAGGCCGCACACTGAGGGAGGGAGCGGCGCTACACGGGGCCAGCGCTGCCACTAGCTGTCATCCAGTTTGACAGGCGCAGCAGCAGGGTAGCAAAGCAGGGAGAGCGCCTCCCTGCTTTGTATACCCTTGCTGAGCGAGCAGCGCCGGCTCCCCAGCGCCTCCGTCATATTTGGGGGGGGGCAAGCTGCCCCCTTGCCCATCCTGTTCCGACGCGCCTGGCTGTAGGGGATACACACGGAGAGATCCTTGCTTAAATTCTAAGCAATCTGGTCAGATTGCTTAGAATTTAAGCTCTGATCTCTCTCCATGTGTACCCCCCTTAACTCCCCAAAAGGAGAAAGATAGGGTTTGTGTATTTGAGAACTAGTGCAGAAGCAGATGAACTATAGGACAATCATTCAGAAACTCAAAAACATAAGTAAACACATAAAACATTTTCCACAATCTATATTATAACTTTAATAAGCAATTTGTAGCACATAAATGTGTAGACTATAAAAAGCATGCTTGGCATAAAAAACAATAATCAAATACACTGCATAATGTATCAAGTATGGTATACATTGTTATCCCAGACTCAACATAATATTACACAATCACATTATGTAAGACAACAGTAAATTATTATAGAACAGTCCTCTATAATAGATTGAATAATAGCAACATGATGCTGTAGAAATATCTGCTCATTAGGAAAGGACCAGCTGCCTACAACTACAGACACTCTGCATACAGTATGAACCAGAATTACCCTCCTGTGTTAAGGTGGCCATACACTAGTTTGATTTGGGCGTTTATTATACAATTTCGATGCATTGGGCCAATAAATCACATGAAAAGTGTAAAATCTTATGTAATTTACTTACGATTCCGATCCTATGCATGGTCCTGCGTGTTGTAAGTCGTATTCACAGATTGCCAGTGCGGCAATAAGGATTTATCATAATCACATGCAAAACAGGGCAGTGTTTTTAGCACCTCTGATTTATTGCATGATACATCTGAAGTTGAGTCACTTGACCAGCATTTCCCTGGACATTCCCGCCCATGCGGTGGTGGCAGCAGCAGCACACAAGCAGGAGCGGTACCATACAGCGGATTTTGGTAGGTGCTGTGCACACTGTCCACCAATGTACATCCCAGAACTGCTTTATATACCCTATAGTGCCATCCATTATTTAAATTTATAAGGAATCTTAAGATAAATCGTGAGTAATGTGTGTGCTGTAGATATATCTTATATGATCTATGTCGCCACTTGATAGATCACATGCAATATACTATAAGTAGGGTTACCACCTCATCCCTTTAATTCTGGACACATATTAATTACACAGGTTCAGTGGCTGACTGACTTCAAGACTCCATTTCACCTAGTTTTAATCAGCCACAGAACCTGTGTAATTAATATGTGTCCAGAATTAAAGGGATGAGGTGGTAACCCTCACCGTAAGTAAATCGTATGTGGAAATAAGCAATTGTGTACAAAATCGTAAGTACAGGACCCCCAGGAAGCTGCCGGGGAAAGTTCAAGGCAAATCACATGCCACATCAACTAAAGATATGTGGCGGTAGTGTATGGCCACCTTCAGACAGGCAAAGGGGCTGGGAAGATGAGTAATGGAAGCAGTGGGGATAGAGACATGAGGCAATTAGGTAAGCAAGACACGTATGCAAGTGAAGGAGAAGCAGATATGAGGTAAATGAACTTGTCATGAGGCAAGGTGGGGGAAAAGAAGTAAAACTGTGAGGTTATGAACATGGTGGTGACAAGTGTGTAGGCGATTATTATTATCTAGAGACTAGCGCTGGATGTATTATAATTGCCTGCAATTTTCTGGTGATTTTTGCCTCCAAATTGCACAATGTAATAGCCAGCTATTCGGAGGTTGCAAATGAGCAGCCGGTGATGCGAGGCAAGCTAAACAAAAACACATTGCTGACATTCCAACTTGCTTTCAGCATTTGTTTTTAAGTAATAAATAAAATTGTTTTTCTAAAAAAGGTGTCTTTCCCCTCAAACATTAAACCAGCAATATGCTGTCAGCTTATGCTTGTAGTGGAAGTATTATGTAACAAACAATGTGGAGTCCCCTGAAATATCTACAGTCAGCATAAGGCTTTACCAGCCAGGGCTGGTGGCACATTAGCAGGGAGACACACAGCTTTGGGTACCACTACCACAGTGCCAACCAGGTCTAGGGCCTAATTCATAGTTGATCTCAGCAACAGATTTGTTAGCAGTTGGGCAAAATCATGTGCACTGCAGGGGGGGGGGGGGGGGGGAGCAGATACAACATGTGCAGAGAGAGTTAGATTTGGGTGGGCTATTTTGTTTCTGTGCAGGGTAAATACTGGCTGCTTTATTTTTACACTGCAATTTAGATTTTAGATTGCAGATTGAACACACCACACCCAAATCTATCTCTCTCTGCATATTGTTATATATGCCTGCCCTGCAGTACACATGGTTTTGCCCAACTGCTAACAAAGTTCCTGCTGCGATCAACTCTGAATTACCCCCATGGTTTTGCCCAACTGCTAACAAATTTGTTGCTATGATCAGGTCTGAATTACCCCTCTAGTTTGGTCAGTAAGGGGCTAGGAAAACATATGGACAGGTTACTAATAACTAATCAGAATGACTGTTATTGCTCAGTGACTAATCATAGCACAGCCATTCCTTTTAATGGAAATGACAGGTACATCTTGCAGTCCCTCAATGGACAAGTTGTTCCTTATCCTATATGTTTTTTTTCTATGTACGTTGAGGCCTATGGAGACATATGAAATATAAGTGCATAATAAAAAGGTAAACAAGGGCATTGTTGAGTGGGAAGTGTTTTTTCTATAAAAGACTTTATTCACAGCATGTGCCTGTGTCTCTTAGGGGGCATACGTATGGGGCGACTTGTCCTGTGTGCTAAGTGATCTAGGTTAGCACAGGTCACTCAGCACACATCATTATACACACAGCAATATATGCTGAGCGATCTGTGCTACGCACATGCACATGCCAGGCGATCTAACTAGATCTTGCCTGCATGTGCTAAAGATCAGAGCAGGCGATGGCGAGGACCATGCATCACCATCACTATGGGGTGTACACACGGAGCGATCCGTGCATAACGTCTATAGGCAAAAATAGCCCCGTGTGTTGCCCCCTTATGCTATCTGGGTGTGGCAAGAGCTTGTTTCTCCTGAGGGCAAGGCAGCATGTTTTTGCAGGTCCAATTCCACTAGGGAATACAACCTTATGGATGGTTGGCACTACAGAAATGGGGACCCATGCTTTGTGTTTCCTCCCATAGTGCTTCTAACTGTGGTTGGTTAAGCCTACAAATGTGTCCGCAGTCATCTTACCCACGAACGGGTCACAGGTGCATAACAATTGCAACTAGTCATGCATGCATGCAACCTGTTAGTGGTAGTATACGAACTATGCAGTCCTATGGATCATGGGTGTGTATGCAGTGCATGCGCACATTCATGGGCACTGCAGTCACAGCAAGCGATCTGCAATTGCCAAATACATCTCTGCTGTGTGTTGTATTTACAACAAGTCTCAAAATCACTGGCTACTGCATATCTGCATCTTCAACATTAGAAAGATCGGATATTGACTCTATTCCATCAGAGATTTGAAATTCAGTGGAAGAGTAACAATTTCAGAGGCTATTACATTCTTCCAAGTGGTTAATGATAAGTGACAGAGGGGTTCAAAGTTCATTGGAAACTATTCAAATGCATTTACATTTTCCAACTTCGAAATTTTCCCTTTCATCACCTAATATATATCTTAATATAGGAATATTACACTATGTTTGCTGTATATATTTATTTTAGTACGTGTACTGTAAGTGTCATTTCCTCCTTCTCCTCCTCCTCCTCCTCCTCCTCTTTCTCCTCCTCTTCCTCCTCCTCCTTGCCTGCGTCTGTCATGCTGGATGACAGGTAGCGGCGCTGGCAGCGTGTATCGCAGCTCCCTCCCCCTTCCTTCCCCAGAGAGACTGTGTGCAGTGTGCGGCCTCAGCCCACACACAGTGCCACTGCTGCTTGAGAGGATTTCCAGACCGGGCAACATTTTGGGGGTGTGACCTATTCGCAGGAGGTGTAGCCATGCCCCCTTGTGAAAAAAGTAAAATAAAAAATCTTTGTAGTGCCGAGCAGGGTGTAGGGGCCCTGGGGGAGCCCTGAGCCCCTTAGTCAGAGTAAATTTGAGGGGGGCAGTGTGATCACTCCCCCCACTACCCAAACAGGCAGAGGCTCAGGAGTGGCAGCAGCCTCACTACAGCATGTGCTGTGCTGCCAAGATGATTGCTTATGCTGCTGCTGCCCAGTAAGGAGGGAGAGGGGTAGGGAGTGCAGTGAACCAGGGCCCCCACCAAGCCCTCCATCAGTCCTGGGCCTGAGTAATTAGTACCTGCTCCCTCCCTCCCTCTTGCCATCACTGCCGACATCCTACAGAGCCGCTGATGCAGGGGTAATGGAGCCTCCGAGAGACATAAGAAAGAGAAGGCAGAGGAGAAGCAGCTCCAGGGCCGGGACTTCCTGCAGCTACTGGGGCAATATTGTGGAGGGAATGAGGGCTGTACCTGGCATAATGTGTATAATGGGCTCTACCTGGCATAATGTGTATACGGTGCTCTCCTGTGTGGCCTAACATGAATAAGGGTACTACTGTGCAATGTAATGTGACTAATGGACACTACTATGCAGTGTAATGTGACTAACGGACACTACTGTACTGTGTAATGTGACTAATGGACACTACTGTGCAGTGTAATGTGACTAATGGACACTACTGTGCAGTGTAATGTAACTAACAGACGCTACTGTGCAGTGTAATGTGACTAACGGATGCTACTGTGCAGTGTAATGTGATTAAAGGATGCTACTGTGCAGTGTAATGTGACTAACAGACACAACTATGCAGTGTAATGTGGCTAATGGACACTACTGTGCAGTGTAATGTGTCTAATGGACACTACTGTGAGGTGTAATGTGAATAACGGACACTACTGTGAGGTCTAATGTCAATAACGGACACAACTTTGCGGTGTAATGTGGCTAATAGACACTACTGTGTGGTGTAATGTGAATAACAGACACTACTGTGCGGTGTAATGTGAATATCAGACACTATTGTGCAGTGTAATGTCACTAAAAGACACTACTGTGCAGTGTAATGTGAATAACAGACACTACTGTGCGGTGTAATGTGAATATCAGACACTATTGTGTGGTGTAATGTGACAAACAGACACTACTGTGGGGTGTAATGTGACTAACATACACTACTGTGCGGTGTAATGTGAATAACAGACACTACTGTGTGGTGTAATGTGAATAACAGACATTACTGTGTGGTGTAATGTGAATATCAGATACTATTTTGCGGTGTAATGCGAATAACAGACACTACTGTGGGGTGTAATGTGAACAACAGACCCTACTGTGCAGTGTAATGTGAATAACAGACATTACTGTGCGGTGTAATGTGAATATCAGATACTATTTTGCAGTGTAATGTGAATAACAGACACTACTGTGGGGTGTAATGTGAATAACGTGCACTGTCCCTGTTTTGAGCATGGCGTGCACCAAAGGGAACTTTTACCATGAGCTCCTCAAGGTCTATAACTGCCCCTGTCACCGATTTTAAAATATCTTTTTCTTTTCAAATGTAACATGCCCCCATTTTAGTACAGAGGAGGCTTCGGGCTCCAAACATACCCGTGCTCTGGCAACATGGCACCTAGCTACACCTCTGATAAGAGGCTCTACTGTGGACATTGTTTAGAAGGGATAGTACTGTGTGGCATAACGTGAATACTATGTGGTGTAATATGAATCAGGGACACCACGTTTGGGGTAATGTGAATAAGATTGTAATACTGTGTGGCATTATTTAAATTGTGGGTACCATTGTAATCATGCCCCTCCCTTGTATGACCACACCCCTTTTTGCAGTGTGCGCTGTCCCTTTTTTAAGACTGGGAGGGTGCAAATTTATCATTTGCAGGGGGGCGCTAAACACTCTTACACCGGCCCTACTTATTAACACAATGGGGTCAATTTACTAACACTTCTAAAAATGAAAAGTAGTGATGTTGCCCATAGCAGCCAATCAGATTCTGTCTATTATTTTCTAGGATTCAATAGAGAAATAATTGACAGATTCTGATTGGTTGCTGTGGGCAACATCACCACTTTTAATTTTTAGATTTAGTAAATGTACCCCAACATGTTGTTAATTAGGGAGTAGTGCAAACACTTTGGTTCCTATACAGGTTTACATATAAGGTTTATATTTCAAGTATACTGTATGCGCATGTTAGGAAGGAATATAGGGGGTAATTCAGAGTTCATCGCAGCAGCAAATTTGTTAGCAGTCGGGCAAAACCATTCCCACTGCAGGTGGGGCAGATATAACATGTGCAGAGAGAGTTAGATTTGGGTGGGGTGTGTTCAAACTGAAATCTAAATTCCAGTGTAAAAATAAAGCAGCCAGTATTTACCCTGCACAGAAACAAAAATAACCCACCCAACTCTAACTCTCTCTGCACATGTTATATCTGCCCCACCTGCAGTGCATATGGTTATGCCCAACTGATAACAAATTTGCTGCTGCAATCAACTCTGAATTACCCCCATATTATCTCAGTCCTTACAATTACCATCCCGTGATGTGCTTATTTTGCAGATTTCTTCCTTGCACTGATGATTATGCAGTTAATATCACAGCTGCCTTTCTCTTTACAGCACTTCTATCTCTAAATCCTGACACATAATACTAGGCTGCGCAATTTAGTATTTAATCTGTTGATCATTTCTTGAAAATAAGCCAATGCATAGTTATGTGATGGAACAATGCAGTAAGGTATACAGATGTGATATCCAGGGTGAAATAACTGGGTCCAAATGACACATAAACCAATTCACAGCAGAAAGTTCAGTGCATCTTTCTGCAAAATTGCTACGGTCAGCCAAATGACTTGACACACAAGAAATCTGCTAAAAGTTCCACCAAGACCAAATAGGAACATTCAGAAACTTCTGATTTATTATTTGTAAGTTCCATAGTGGTAATGTGACAATTCAGTGCTCAAATTTTAATATGTGATGGTTATATGCAAAACTAATAACATAAACAAATGTATAAAACAAATATACCTCTTTTTACATGTATGTTTCTAACTTTTTAATGTAAAATGTCTAACTTTTTAATGTAAGCTCTCACGAGCAAGGCCCTCGTCCCTCATGTGCCTTAACTGTTCATGTGAAAACAAACAAGACAGTACAGTATTTCTTACTTCTGTAATATGTCTGTTTGTACACAGGGCTGCCAACAGTTTTGGCATGACAAGAGGGCATAGGTATGATCTGCCTGGTGGATTTTTAATAAGCTGTGCTCCACCTCAGCGTTATGGTATACGGAGTGGTTGCCATTTCTGCACCATCTTATGGGTGTGGTCAAGCATCCCTGGCATTATGAACTGTGTAAATTTCTCTACTTTAATTAAATACAGTAACAGAATTACCGTGTAGTTGTTATGATGTCAGTGGATTAGGAAGGGCCTGGTAAAGCCAACTCATTAGACGCGACTCACAAAAGAGCAAAACAAAGAACTCTTCTGAGCAGGACTATGTGCAGTGGGAGCATTTGCCGGTTTGCTTATAAGAGGCCCACTCTGCTTTAACGAGAGCAGAGCAGTGGTTAAAGTTTGGTCTCTAATTATTTTCATGAGGTTATATATGCAATTTGCTGCCAGTGAGTGCTTAAAAAAATAAATAAATAGATAGATAGATAGATAGATAGATAGATAGATATAGATAGATAGATAGATAGATAGATAGATAGATAGATAGATAGATAGATAGACTTTTCAAAGAATGCACTCACCAGTCTAGTCCATAATGAAAAAAAGTGATTTTTAATCCAACCTCACATAATTACATTTCTCTTACGTCCTAGAGGATGCTTGGGACTCCGTAAGGACTCCGTAAGGACCATGGGGTATAGACGGGCTCCGCAGAAGACATTGGCACCATAAAGATCTTTTGAATGGGTGTGCACTGGCTCCTCCCTCTATGCCCCTCCTCCAGACCTCAGTTAGATCTTGTGCCCAGAGGAGATTGGGTGCATTACAGGGGAGCTCTCCTGAGTTTCTCTGATAAAGAAATTTGTTAGGTTTTTTATTTTCAGGGAGCACTGCTGGCAACAGGTTCCCTGCATCGTGGGACTGAGGAGAGGGTAGCAGACCTACTTAAGTGATAGGCGCTGCTTCTTAGGCTACTGGACACCATTAGCTCCAGAGGGAGTCGGAACGCAGGTCTCCCCTCGCTGTTCGTCCAAGAGCCGCGCCGCTGTCCTCCTTGCAGAGCCGGAAGATAGAAGCCGGGTGAGTATAAGAAGAAAAGAAGACTTCAGGGCAGCAGAAGACCGCCATTGCTCCCACACACTACACACACTAGCGGGCACTGATGGGTGCAGGGCGCAGAGGGGGCGCCCTGGGCAGCAATAAACACCTCTAAGTCTGGCATTATAAGGTTAGACACTGCGGAGTCAGTAATTCTATAAATCCCCCGCCAGTTTGTGATATTTTGAGCGGGACCGAAGCCCGCCGCTGGAGGGGGCGGAGCTTGGTCCCTCAGCACTAACCAGCGCCATTTTCTCCACAGAGAAGATGGCTCCCCGGTCTCTCCCCTGCTGAACATGGTGACACAGGGCTGAAAAGAGGAGGGGGGGCACTTGTAAGGCGCAGTGAGTGTATTAACACAGTGATTAAGATAAAAGCGCTATTATCTGGGACATTATTTTCCAGTGTCAATTGGCGCTGGGTGGGTGCTGGCATATTCTCTCTCTGTCTCTCCAAAGGGCCTTATTGGGGAACTGTCTCCTTATAACTATATCCCTGTGTGTGTGGGGGTGTCGGTACGAGTGTGTCGGCATGTCTGATGCGGAAGGCTCAGCTAAGGAGGAGGTGGAGCAGATGATTGTGGTGTCTCCATCGGCAACGCCGACTCATGATTGGATGGCCATGTGGAATGTTTTAAATGCAAATGTGACCTTATTATATAAGAGATTGGACAAAGCAGAGTCCAGAGAAAAAGCTGGGAGTCAATCCACCGCTTCGACTGGGTCACCGGGCCCTTCTGGGTCTCAAAAACGTCCCCTATCCCAAATAGCAGACACTGATACCGACACGGATTCTGACTCCAGTGTCGACTACGATGATGCGAGGTTACACCCAAGGGTGGCCAAAAGTATTCATTATATGATTATTGCAATAAAAGATGTTTTGCATATCACTGATGACCCCTCGATCCCTGACACGAGGGTGCGCATGTATAAGGAAAAGAAACCTGAGGTAACCTTTCCCCCATCCCATGAGCTTAACGAGTTATTTGAAAAAACTGCAGATTCCCCAAAGGATTCTTATGGCGTATCCGGGTGGTCTTCAGTATGCCGGCGGTGGGGCTCCCGGCGACCAGCATACCGGCGCCGGGAGCCCGACCGCCGGCATGCCGACACTTATTCTCCCTCGTGGGGGTCCACGACCCCCCTGGAGGGAGAATAAAATAGTGTGGTGCGCGTAGCACCGTGCCCGTAGCGTGGCGAGCGCAGCGAGCCCGCAAGGGGCTCATTTGCGCTTGCCACACTGTCGGTAAGCTGGCGGCCGGCCTCCCGGCGCCGGTATGCTGGTCGCCGGGAGGCCGGCCGCCGGCAGATCGTAGTGAACCCGCGTATCCTTTCCCTGCACAGGACAGGGTACGTTGGGAATCCTCACCCAGGGTGGACAAGGCTTTAACACGCCTGTCCGAGAAGGTGGCGCTACCGTCTCCGAAGTCCAGAAGAGGTCAGGGCTCATCTTTCCTCACCAGAGGTAAGGGTAGAGGAAAGAGAGCACCTGCTCCGGCTAGTTCCCAGGAGCAGAAGTCCTCCCCGGCTTCTACCAAATCCACTGCATGACGCTGGGGCTCCACTGAGGGAGTCCGCACTGGTGGGTGCACGTCTTCGACTCTTCAGCCAGGTCTGGGTTCTGTCAGACGTGGATCCTTGGGTGATGGATATTGTATCCCAAGGCTACAAACTGGAATTCGAAGAGGTGCCAACTCGCCGATTTTTCAAGTCGGCCTTGCCAGCTTCTTCCCCAGAGAGGGAAGTAGTGTTAGCTGCAATTCAAAAGCTGTGTCAACAGCAAGTGATTGTCAAGGTTCCTCTGGTCCAACAGGGGAAAGGGTACTATTCGACCCTGTTCGTGGTCCCAAAGCCGGATGGTTCGGTCAGACCCATTTTAAATCTAAAATCCCTAAACCTGTACTTGAAAAAGTTCAAATTCAAGATGGAATCACTCCGGGCTGTGATCTCCAGTCTGGAAGGGGGGGATTTTATGGTGTCACTCGACATAAAGGATGCATACCTTCATGTCCCCATATATCCTCCTCATCAGGCGTACCTGAGATTCGCTGTACGGGACTGTCATTACCAGTTTCAGACGTTGCCATTTGGGCTTTCCACGGCCCGAGGATTTTCACCAAGGTTATGGCGGAGATGATGGTGCTCCTGCGCAGGCAGGGAGTCACAATTATCCCATACTTGGACGATCTCCTGATAAAAGCAAGATTGAGAGATCAATTGAAGAAGAACGTGTCGCTCTCCCTGAGAGTGCTACAACAACACGGTTGGATTCTCAATCTGCCAAAGTCACAATTGATTCCAACGACTTGACTATCATTCCTAGGCATGATTCTGGACACGGAACAGAAGAGGGTTTTTCTCCCGATGGAAAAAGCCCAGGAACTCCAGAACATGGTCAGAGACTTGCTAAAACCAAAAAGAGTGTCTGTTCATCAATGCACTCGAGTTCTGGGGAAAATGGTGGCAGCCTACGAGGCTCATCCCCTTCGGCAGGTTTCATGCAAGGACGTTTCAGTGGGACATCCTGGACAAGTGGTCAGGGTCCCATCTTCTAATACATCAGAAGATAAGCCTGTCCCCCCGGGCCAGGGTGTATCTCTTGTGGGGGCTGCAAAGTGCTCACCTTCTAGAAGGTCGCAGGTTCGGCATTCAAGACTGGGTTCTGATGACTACGGACGCGAGCCTCCGAGGATGGGGAGCAGTCATGCAAGGAAGAAATTTTCAGGGGCTATGGTCAAGCCAGGAGGCTTGTCTACACATCAACGTACTAGAATTGAGGGCCATATACAACGGCCTACGACAAGCGGAGAATCTTCTTCGCGACCTACCGGTTCTGATTCAATCAGACAACGTCACAGCCGTGGCTCATGTGAACCGCCAAGGCAGGACAAGGAGCAGAGTGGCAATGGCGGAAGCCACCAGGATTCTTCGCTGGGCGAAAAATCACGTAAGCGCTCTGTCAGCGGTCTTCATTCTGGGAGTGGACAACTGGGAAGCAAACTTCTTCAGCAGACACGATCTCCATCCAGGAGAGTGGGGACTTCATCAAGACGTTTTTACAGAGATAACAAGTCTTTGGGGAATTCCTCACATAGACATGATGGCATCACGCCTCAACAAGAAGCTTCAGAGGTATTGTGCCAAGTCAAGGGACCCTCAGGCAGCAGCGGTAGACGCCCTGGTGACACCTTGGGTGTTTCAGTCGGTCTATGTGTTCCCCCCTTTTCCTCTCATCTCAAAAATATTGAGAATCATAAGACAAAAATGAGTGAAAACAATCCTCATTGTTCCAGATTGGCCTCGAAGGACCTGGTATTCAGAACTTCAGGAGATGCTCACAGAAGATCCATGGCCTCTTCCTCTCAGGGAGGACCTGTTACAACAGGGGCCCTGCGTGTTCCAAGACTTACCGCGGTTACGTTTGACGGCATGGCGGTTGAACACCAAATCCTAGCTGGGAAAGGTATTCCGGAGGAAGTCATCCCTACTCTGATAAAGGCTAGGAAGGAGGTGACGGTAAAACATTATCACCGTATCTGGAGGAAATATGTTTCTTGGTGTGAAGCCAAGAATGCTCCTACGGAAGATTTCTATCTGGGCCGTTTTCTCCACTTTCTACAGACAGGAGTGGATATGGGCCTAAAATTAGGCTCCATTAAGGTACAGATTTCGGCCCTGTCTATTTTCTTTCAGAAGGAATTGGCTTCTCTCCCAGAAGTCCAGACTTTTGTAAAGGGAGTGCTGCACATCCAGCCTCCTTTTGTGCCCCCAGTGGCACCTTGGGACATTATCGTGGTGTTGCGGTTCCTGAAATCTCACTGGTTAGAACCTCTTCAAACGGTTGAATTGAAATTTCTCACTTGGAAGTTTGTCATGTTGTTGGCCTTGGCATCTGCAAGGCGGGTGTCCGAATTGGCAGACTTGTCTCACAAGAGCCCCTATTTGACCTTCCATGTGGATAGAGCAGAGTTGAGGACTCGTCCTCAATTTTTGCCTAAGGTGGTTTCTTCATTTCATATGAACCAACATATTGTGGTGCCTGTGGCGCCTGTGGCTACGGGTGACTTGGATGATTCCAAGTCCCTGGATGTAGTCAGGGACTTAAAAATCTATGTAGCCAGGATGGCTCGGGTTCGGAAAACAGAAGCACTCTTTGTCCTGTATGCAGCCAACAAAGTTGGCGCTCCTGCTTCAAAGCAGACTATTGCTCGCTGGATCTGTAACATGATTCAGCAGGCTTATTCTACGGCGGGTTTGCCGCTAACAAATTCAGTAAAGGCACATTCCACTAGGAAGGTGGCCTCTTCTTTGGCGGCTGCCCGAGGCATCTCGGCTTTACAGCTTTGCCGAGCAGCTACCTGGTCAGGTTCAAACACTTTTGCAAAGTTCTATAAGTTTGATACCCTGGCTGATGATTACCTTGCGTTTGCTCAGTCGGTGCTGCAGAGTCGTCCGCACTCTCCCGCCCGGTCTGGAGCTTTGGTATAAACCCCATGGTCCTTACGGAGTCCCCAGCATCCTCTAGGACGTAAGAGAAAATAAGATTTTAAACCTACCGGTAAATCTTTTTCTCCTAGTCAGTAGAGGATGCTTGGCGCCCGTCCCAGTGCGGACAAAATCTGCAAGGCTTGTATATAGTTGTTGCTTCCATAAGGGTTATGTTACAGTTGAGATCAGTCTTTAGCTAATACTGTTTTTTGTTCATACTGTTAACTGGTTGCGTATATTCCAGGTTATTCGGTGTGGATGGTGTGGGCTGGTATGAATCTTGCCCTTAGATTAACAAAATCCTTTCCTCGTGTTGTCCATCTCCTCTGGGCACAGTTTCTCTCACTGAGGTCTGGAGGAGGGGCATAGAGGGAGGAGCCAGTGCACACCCATTCAAAAGTTCTTTATGGTGCCCATGTCTCCTGCGGAGCCCGTCTATACCCCATGGTCCTTACGGAGTCCCCAGCATCCTCTATGGACTAGGAGAAAAAGATTTACCGGTAGGTTTAAAATCTTATTATTACTGTATATAATTTATTTAGTGAAGGATTTTTAATGCAGTAGTCTGCTTATACTAATTCATTGGAAAATAAATTCACCAGCAAGTACTGTATACACTGAGGACTATATAGATTAATTTCACCCTCACTGCAAGCAGAGGATAAAAGTCAGATATTTGTCCGCATGCTGTATTAAGGGCCCTACACACTGGCAGATTGGCCGTTCGTTGAGGTGCCCGGCGGCTAATACGGCCAACGTACGACCCGCGGCAAGGGGGGAGGGTGACGGGGGAGTGAGGTTTCTTCACTCCCCCCGACACCAATGATTAACAAACGCGGGGCCGCGCATCGTTCATCATTGGTGCATACACACTGATAGATATGAACGATATCTCATTCATTAATGAATGAGATCGTTCATATCTTTCAGTGTAATCTGCCAGTGTGTAGTGTGCTACCTCTTTCTCCTCCCTGGGGCCAAGCTATATCAGCCAGCTCTTCCTCTCACTCACAGAGTAACTGTTGCTGAGTTGCTCTATGAGTGAAGAGGTAGAGCTTGCTGAGAGCTTGGTCCCAGGGAGAATAGGGAGGTCATGGCCAGCAGAAGTGCCCATTGAGAAGCAGTGTGTGTTACGAGGGCGATCGTTCTGATGGTTGCACAGTGGTTCACCACTGTGCAACTGCACCAACCCTATATATGCGTTTGGTTTCAGAGCTTTCATCATTTTTATTGCTCTCTTGTACATGTGTTACCATTGCTGAAAATGCAAAAACAGATGGATGTCTGTGCATTCCCAACTCTGATCTCTACGTACAGTATGCACAACTCTGTCAACATGTTCTCAATGCACCCTCAGTAAACCTATGGCCAATCAGTTGCAAGTGAAGGTAATACTGAGTGTAACTGAGTTACCCGTAGGTCTCAGCTACAGAGCATACGCAGTCTGCAAAACAGATTTGCGTGCTACTCTGCATGAGAACCACTGCACTTTATGAGTTTTCAATGTTGCTTACTGGACTCAATTTATTTGTTGAACTTTGCATATATTAAGTATTTATTAGTGACGTGCACCGGAAATTTTTCGGGTTTTGTGTTTTGGTTTTGGATTCGGCTACGCAGCCGTGTTTTGGATTCGGACGCGTTTTGGCAAAACCTCCCTGAAAATTTTTGTCGGATTCGGGTGTGTTTTGGATTCGGGTGTTTTTTTTACAAAAAACCCTCAAAAAAAGCTTAAATCATAGAATTTGGGGGTCATTTTGATCCAATAGTATTATTAACCCCAATAACCATAATTTCCACTCATTTCCAGTCTATTCTGAACACCTCACACCTCACAATATTATTTTTTGTCCTAAAATTTGCACCGAGGTCGCTGGATGGCTAAGCTAAGCGACCCAAGTGGCCGACACAAACACCTGGCCCATCTAGGAGTGGCACTGCAGTGTCAGACAGGATGGCACTTAAAAAAAAATAGTCCCCAAACAGCACATGATGCAAAGAAAAAAAGAGGTGCACCAAGGTCGCTGGATGGCTAAGCTAAGCGACCCAAGTGGCCGACACAAACACCTGGCCCATCTAGGAGTGGCACTGCAGTGTCAGACAGGATGGCACTTAAAAAATAGTCCCCAAACAGCACATGATGCAAAGAAAAAAAGAGGTGCACCAAGGTCGCTGGATGGCTAAGCTAAGCGACCCAAGTGGCCGACACAAACACCTGACCCATCTAGGAGTGGCCCTGCAGTGTCAGACAGGATGGCACTTAAAAAAATAGTCCCCAAACAGCACATGATGCAAAGAAAAAAAGAGGTGCACCAAGGTCGCTGGATGGCTAAGCTAAGCGACCCAAGTGGCCGACACAAACACCTGGCCCATCTAGGAGTGGCCCTGCAGTGTCAGACAGGATGGCACTTAAAAAAATAATCCCCAAACAGCACATGATGCAAAGAAAAAAAGAGGTGCACCAAGGTCGCTGGATGGCTAAGCTAAGCGACCCAAGTGGCCGACACAAACACCTGGCCCATCTAGGAGTGGCACTGCAGTGTCAGGCAGGATGGCACTTAAAAAAATAGTCCCCAAACAGCACATGATGCAAAGAAAAAAAGAGGTGCACCAAGGTCGCTGGATGGCTAAGCTAAGCGACCCAAGTGGCCAACACAAACACCTGACCCATCTAGGAGTGGCCCTGCAGTGTCAGACAGGATGGCACTTAAAAAAATAGTCCCCAAACATCACATGATGCAAAGAAAAAAAGAGGTGCACCAAGGTCACTGGATGGCTAAGCTAAGCGACCCTAGTGGCTCACACAAACACCTGGCCCATCTAGGAGTAGCACTGCAGTGTCAGACAGGATGGCACTTAAAAAAATAGTCCCCAAACAGCACATGATGCAAAGAAAAAAAGAGGTGCACCAAGGTCGCTGGATGGCTAAGCTAAGCGACCCAAGTGGCCGACACAAACACCTGGCCCATCTAGGAGTAGCACTGCAGTGTCAGACAGGATGGCACTTAAAAAAATAGTCCCCAAACAGCACAGTGTCAGACAGGATGGCACTTAAAAAAATAGTCCCCAAACAGCACATGATGCAAAGAAAAAAAGAGGTGCACCAAGGTAGCTGGATGGCTAAGCTAAGCAACCCAAGTGGCCGGCACAAACACGTGGCCCATCTAGGAGTGGCACTGCAGTGTCAGACAAGATAACACTTAAAAAAATAGTCCCCAAACAGCACATGATGCAAAGAAAAAAAGAGGTGCACCAAGGTCGCTGGATTGCTAAGCTAAGCGACCCTAGTGGCCGACACAAACACCTGGCCCATCTAGGAATGGCTCTGCAGTGTCAGACAGGATGGCACTTGAAAAAATAGTCCCCAAACAGCACATGATGCAAAGAAAAAAAGAGGTGCACCAAGGTTGCTGGATGGCTAAGCTAAGCGACCCAAGGGGCCGACACAAACACCTGGCCCATCTAGGAGTGGCACTGCAGTGTCAGACAGGATAACACTTAAAAAAATAGTCCCCAAACAGCACATGATGCAAAGAAAAAAGAGGTGCACCAAGGTAGCTGGATGGCTAAGCTAAGCGACCCAAGTGGCCGACACAAACACCTGGCCCATCTAGGAATGGCACTGCAGTGTCAGACAGGATGGCACTTGAAAAAATAGTCCTAAAACAGCACATGATGCAAAGAAAAAAAGAGGTGCACCAAGGTCGCTGGATGGCTAAGCTAAGCGACCGAAGAGGCCGGCACAAACACCTGGCCCATCTAGGAGTGGCACTGCAGTGTCAGACAGGATAGCACTTACAAAAATAGTCCTCAAACAGCACATGATGCAAAGAAAAAAAGAGGTGCACCAAGGTAGCTGGATAGCTAAGCTAAGCGACCCAAGTGGCCGGCACAAACACCTGGCCCATCTAGGAGTGGCACTGCAGTGTCAGACAGGATGGCACTTAAAAAAATTGGCCCCAAACATCACATGATGCAAAGATAAATTAAAGAAAAAAGAGATTCAAGATGGAATTGTCCTTGGGTCCTCCCACCCACCCTTATGTTGTATAAACAGGACATGCACACTTTAACACAACACACGGCTTGACACCTGTGATCCGCATTTCTGTTAAAATAATTCCACACCGAAGAGCTGATTTCTTTTTGCAATTTGATCTGGCATGTCAATGGCCATATTCATCCCATGGACAACAGGTGTCTTCCTGGGTACCTGACTTAAACAAACCACCTCACCATCAGATTCCTCCTTGTCAATTTCCTCCTGAGCACCAGCAACACCCATATCCTCATCCTGATGTACTTCAACAGTGACATCTTCAATTTCAATATCAGGAACTGGACTGTGGGTGCTTCTTCCAGCACTTGCAAGGGGGCGTGCAAATGGTGGAAGGCGCCACCTCTCCCCGTCCAGTGTTGGGAAGGTCAGGCATCGCAACCGACACAATTGGACTCTCCTTGGGGATTTGTGATTTAGAAGTATGCACAGTTCTTTGCTGTGCTTTTGCCAGCTAAAGTCTTTTCATTTTTCTAGCGGGAGGAGTGCTTCCATCCTCATGTGAAGCTGAACCACTAGCCATGAACATAGGCCAGGGCCTCAGCCGTTCCTTGCCACTCTGTGTCGTAAATTTCATATTGTCAAGGTTACGCTTCTCCTCAGACGCTTTTAATTTAGATTTTTGGGTCATTTTACTGAACTTTAGTTTTTTTGGATTTTACATGCTCTCTACTATGACATTTGGGCATCGGCCTTGGCAGACGACGTTGATGGCATTTCATCATCTCGGCCATGACTAGTGGCAGCAGCTTCAGCACGAGGTGGAAGTGAATCTTGATCTTTCCCTATTTTACCCTCCACATTTTTGTTCTCCATCTTTTAATGTGTGGAATTATATGCCAGTAATATATCAATAGCAATGGCCTACTGTACCGTACTGCTATATATATACTGGCGGTCAGCAAAATTCTGCACTGTCCTTCTACTATAATACTGCGCACAACTACAATGCAGCACAGATATTGATAGTATACTTGACGACACAGAGGTAGAGCAATGGACTACTGTACCGTACTGCTATATATATACTGGTGGTCAGCAAAATTCTGCACTGTCCGCCTACTATAATACTGCGCACAACTAAAATGCAGCACAGGTATGGATGGATAGTATACTTGACAACACAGAGGTAGAGCAATGGACTACTGTACCATACTGCTATATATATACTGGTGGTCAGCAAAATTCTGCACTGTCCTCCTACTATACACTGCGCACAACTAAAATGCAGCACAGGTATGGATGGATAGTATACTTGACGACACAGAGGTAGAGCAATGGACTACTGTACCGTACTGCTATATATATACTGGTGGTCAGCAAAATTCTGCACTGTCCTCCTACTATATACTGCGCACAATTACAATGCAGCACAGGTATGGATGGATAGTATACTTGACGACACAGAGGTAGAGCAATGGACTACTGTACCGTACTGCTATATATGTACTGGTGGTCAGCAAAATTCTGCACTGTCCTCCTACTATAATACTGCGCACAACTACAATGCGGCACAGATATGGATAGTATACTTGACGACACAGAGGTAGAGCAATGGACTACTGTACCGTACTGCTATATATATACTGGCGGTCAGCAAAATTCTGCACTGTCCTCCTACTATATACTACAATGCAGCACAGATATGGAGCGTTTTTCAGGCAGAGAACGTAGATATTTGCAACACACTGAGCACAGATATTTGCAAGCACACTGAGCACAGATATTTGCAGCACACTGAGCACAGATATTTGCAGCAAACTGAACACAGAAACTGAGAGAACGCAGCCACGTCCTCTCGCTATCATCTCCAATGCACGAGTGAAAATGGCGGCGATGCGCGGCTCCTTATATAGAATACGAATCTTGCGAGAATCCGACAGCGGGATGATGAGGTTCGGGCGCGCTCGGGTTAACCGAGCAAGGTGGGAAGATCTGAGGCTGCCTCGGAACCGTGTAAAATAGGTGAAGTTCGGGGGGGTTCGTATCTTGACGAACCGAACCCGCTCATCTCTAGTGTTTATTAAACAAAGTTGATCCTTATATTCATGTTAATATGTAGACAAATTAGGAAAATAAATTACATTATTTTGCTTGTATAACTTTTAAGACATATTAATTAAAACTGCTAAAATCACATGCCTGTGAGACAAAATATATATATAAACAAAGCAGACACTTCATGTACATAAGTAAAACTGCTAAAATAACATGCCTGTGAGACAATATATATATATATATAAACAAAGCAGACACTTCATGTACAGACACTTCATGTACATAAGTAAATTTGGAAAATAAATTACATTTCCTTCCTTCTTTCTACTCCATCTTTTAGAGCTCTTCAATACAATTAAAGTTGGTAGGCTTCAAAGGGATCAGTTGCCTGGTTATAATAAATCATAAATAAATATGAAGACTGCAAGAAGAGGTTATATTGCTGGTCTAAAGCTAAGAAAACAATTGATGACTATGGCTGAAAAATATTTAATTTTGTGTCTTTAGAAGAAATTTACCATAACTTTTATTTTATTTTATTAATGTAGACTATAAGCTCATATGGCCTTGGACGTAACTTTTAATTTATCTTATTGTTCCTTTAAGAAGCTAAAACAATGGGTTAGAGTAATACAATGGTATGCTCCCATTGGTCAGATTATGGTTATCAAAGACAGTGACTACAATCTGATAGAGTGTGACGTAATGACTCAATGGTACTGGTTTTGAAACATGTGATCCAATTGTTTAACCTCATTGCATACGTATGGGGGCAGTACGTATGGTATAATGGTCAACATTACTGCCTCTTGGCAATTAGGCCGTGGGTTTGATTCCCATCATGGCCTTAACTGTGTGGAGTCTGTATATTGTCCTTGTGCCTGCGTGGGCTTTACTCCCACTATCAAAAAATGTATACCAAATTTATCTTTACGTATAATGGAGCGTATAATGGAGCAGAGAGTGGAAAGGGGGTACATGATAGAATCTTTTAAATATAACTAGGAGTGTAACAAGGTACATGAGGTAAACATCCTTCAAATGAAGAGAAGTATAAGAACATGCACTGAAAATGGAGGGAGGTTGTTTCAGGGGAAATTTGAGGAAAAATTACTTCACAGAAAGGGTAGTGGATAAGTGGAATAACCTCCCATCAGAGGTGGTAGAGACTAATACAGTAGAGCATTTTAAACATGCTTGGGGTAGGCATTAGGATATCCTTACAAATAAATAAGAATCAAATAGGGTTTGAGGTAACAATATGGTTAAAAAAGGGGCAGACAAGATGGGCCAAGTGGTTCTTATCTGCCATCAAATTCTATGCTTCTATGTCACTTCTGCAATTTGGCCTTCTAAATGAAGTCAATGAAATTGTATATTTGACGTATCTGTTATTGAACTCTTAATTCACATTGTGTTTCACAGTTGTAAAACAATGTAGCAAGTATTTTTGTTATCTTTGGCAGTAGGCAAGTGCATGGGAAATAATGCATGCACCACTATCAGGGCCTGTTCCCAGCAGTTTCTAAAGGTAATCACACGCAGAGTTTTAAATTGTCTTGTTTTCATTTTGCTGTCCAATCCCATTTAAGACGCATTTTAAGTATTACGAAAGTTCTCTTTACAAAAAGACAATTTTGACCTAGCTTTTAGATAACTCTTAGACAAGAAATTGCTCCATTTCAAAGACATAACAAAGTGTAAGAAAACCAATGCTTATATACTGTAGTTTCCAAATGCTGTCTAAAATCCATAAAAGGTAGTTCTGAGACTAATTGTGTTACTAATATGTGCTTTAAGAGATGTTAAAATAATTTAACATGGGTAGTTGCTGAAGTTGTTCTTTTATATACTATAGCATTATTTTGTAGTGACTCTCTACCTATCATGCTTCCTACTACTGCAAATTTGCCTTAGTACAGTGGGGTGTTTGTGTAGTCAAAGCATCTTCCACTATCTGTGGTGTTACTATGACATCTGAATACAATGACACATGAGAAATTACCTGGTTATAAACTTCTTGTTAAGTGTATATTTTTATGACCTTTAATCGAGTCTATATATAGAGTATATGGTGCCCTGGATGGCACCAATGTCATATGAGGCCATAAATACCATACTGCCACTCTACCTCAGTGGCAGATTTAGCGGGGGGCGATTAGGGCGAACGCCCCCCCCCCTGCAGATACCGGCACCGGGATGGATGGCCGGGTCCCGCCACGATGCCGGACTGGAGAGCGGTGCAGCGCGTCGGGAGAAGGGGAGACGAAGAGAGACAGTGTAGGCGTGCGCACGGGGGTTGCCTGGTGCGCACAGGCATCCCCCCCTGCACACACGCCTGCTGCTGCCGCTGATTCCCGTCTCCTTGACGCTGAAGCGAGGAGAGCGCTGCATGCGCCTCTCCTGCCCACTGTGTCCCCGTCTCCGGCATTCATTTTAATTGTCTATGGCTGTCATCCAATCAGAGATCACGGACCGGCTCTTGATTGGCTGCGGGCCCGTGAGCTTTGATTGGCTCACAAGCCGGCGCTTTATTTCAAATGGCCGCCGGAGACATGGACTCAGTGAGGGGAGGCGCAGAAGAGACACGCGGTGCGCTCGCTCCCCCTCAGCATCAGAGACGGGAATCGGCGGCAGTGGCACTGGCAGCAGGATGGTAAGCACCACTGGGGGCATTTGTATCTGGCACCACTGGGGGCATTTGCATTCTGGCACCACTGGGGGCATTTGTATTCTGGCACCACGTGGGGCATTTATATTCTGGCCCCACTGGGAGCATTTGTATTCTGGCACCACTGGGGGAATTTGTATTCTGGCACCACTGGGGGCATTTGTGTATCTGGCACCACTGGGGGCATTTGTGTATCTGGCACCGCTGGGGGCATATGTATCTGGCACCGCTGGGGTCATGTGTATCTGGTACCGCTGGGGGCATTTGTGTATCTGGCACCGCAGGTGGCATTTGAGTATCTGGCACCGCTGGGGTCATTTTTGGATCTGATGTGAATTTTGGCTCATTCTATGTGCTATAATGTAAATTTTGGCTCATTTTGTGTGCTATAATGTGAATTTTGGCTCATTTTGTGTGCTATACTGTGAATTTCGGCTCATTCTGTGTGCTATAATGTGAATCTCAGCTCATTCTGTGTGGTATAATGTGAATTTTAGCTCATACCGTGTGGTATAATGTGATTTTCGGCTCATTCCGTGTGCTATAATGTAAATTTCGGCTCATACAGTATGCTATAATGTGAATTTCGGCTCATACCGTCTGGTGTAATGTAAATTTTGGCTCATTCTATGTGCTATAATGTGAGTTTCGACTCATACCGTGTGGTATAATGTGAATTTTGGCTCATTCCGTGTGCTATAATGTAAATTTCGGCTCATACAGTATGCTATAATGTGAATTTCGGCTCATACCGTCTGGTGTAATGTGAATTTCGGCTCATTCTGTGTGCTATAATGTGAGTTTCGGCTCATACCGTGTGGTATAATGTGAATTTCGTCTCATTCTGTGTGCTATAATGTGAGTTTCGGCTCATTCTGTGTGCTATAATGTGAATTTTCGGCTCATACAGTATGCTATAATGGGAGTTTCGGCTCATACCATGTGGTATAATGGCAACAATAGGACATTTTTTAAGCAAACGGGAAGGGCATCTCTGAGTGGGAGGAGCTATGATTAGGGGGAGGAGTCATAATTCTTAAACCGCCCCCCCTAAAAGTTAAGTCTAGATCCGCCACTGCTCTACCTTCTTATTTTTGGCTGGTGGATGGCTATATCATCCTCTAGTCACACTCTGGAAATTAAACTGATCAAAGCACAAATATGAAAGAGCAACTAAAGGGCCTATGTAGTAAACTGAATAACGTAATTCTCTGGCATGTTAGCTGGAGAATGTGATATTTAAGCTATTTTCAGATTTAAGTGCAGTGACAAGTCACTGATTTCTCTTACTTTTCAGCTGTCATTATAGATTGTGCAGCACCCATAGGATGTAATGGCTGTTACCAGTAGCGGATCTTGCCACGGGCAAGCAGGACTTTTGCCCGGGGCGCCGCCTTCCGGAGGGCGCCGGCGCCATTCGGAGGGCGCCGCACGAGGGCAAGATCCGCTGCTGCTGTGCCCCCCCCCCCGCTGCCCGCTGCCCCCCGCTGCCGCTGGCCGCTGTGAAGGGAAACTACAGTTTCCCTTCGTGGAGAGGTCCTTTACTGTGCGGTGCGCAATGACGTCATCGCGCACCGCACATTAAAGGACCTCTCCACGAAGGGATTCACAGCGGCCAGCGGCCAGCAGCAGCGGGGGGCAGTGGGCAGCACATTTCAGAGCACTACAGTAGTCTGTACAGGGGGCGTAAATGACCACGCCCCCTGTACGAAGCCACACACCCCATTGCCGCCCGGGGCGCTCAAAGCCCCAGAACCGGCCCTGGCTGTTACCTCCAGGAAATATTTATATTCCAGAAAGAAGCAAAGTTTTCTCCTTATTTCAAGCAAATATAAAGCCATCTCTGGATACATACTTTACTTCCCGTTACCTTCTCTCTTCTTCCTCCTCTGTCCCATGATGCTTTGCATCCTAGGCTTCTACCCACAGTCTGCCTGCAATATAAAGAAAAGGCTCATACACACTGAATGACATTCCTCTTTCACATCCCCTAGTATGTTCTGACTGGGACAGTCCTTTTTCTCATCGTTTGTCCTGGCAGCTATTTTCATAGAAATATGGAGACATTACATTCGCATTAAGCAGCGGTTTTTATTTACTCAGAGAAGTAGGTTTTACAAAATAAATCTAAAAGCAGACCATATACCAGCAGATATTTTTTTCAAACTATGAGACTTTTTTTTATACAGCTACTCATATATAGCTCGAAATTGACTAGATTAATGGTTTGATCCATATATAGTATTTTTAATTAAATTTTCACTCAGGGTCACCGCCCTTTGTCCTATTGTTTTCTGTGTGTAATTATGTTATATGTGTCTAGTAATTATATAAGTATGTACATGTACATACTGTATATTCATTTGTGAGCTTTCCTGTAATGTGGTCACCTTGTACCTTTATAATCCTAATTGCATAATCTCCCCTTTATACATGGCTCTGTGTGTAGTGTTTGCCAATAGAAAGCTAGGCACATAAACATTCCTATACATGCACCTCATGAAAAAAAAATAGATTTTGCTCTGGGATACAGTATTTAACTGAGAAAGAAGAGAAGATAATGTCAATTTAAAGGAGAGATCCCAGTTTGTGTGGGCACAGTATTTTCCTCACTAAAGAGGCACTTTGCATAGTCAAGAAGTTTAATTAATTTAAAGTTATCATATTTTTTCAATGGGACTTGCACTACACTAGTCATTAGTAGATTAAAGGAGACAAAAGGCCTAATTCAGACCTGATAGCAGCAGCAAAATTGTTTTCTAATGGGCAAAGCCATGTGACCTGCAGGGGAGGGGGGCTGATGTAACATGTGCAGAGGGCTTTAGATTTAGGTGGGTTATATCGTTTCTGTGCAGGGTAAATAGTATACTGCCTGCTTTATTTTTACACTGCAAATTAGATTTCAGTTTGAACACAACCTACTCAAATTTAACTCTCTCTGCACATGTTATGTCTGCCTCTGCACCACCTGCAGTGCACATGGTTTTGCCCATTAGGGAACAATTTTGCTGCTGCAATCAGGTCTGAATTAGGCCCAATATCTAATTAGATGCTATGATATACAAGAACCTTATTTTTATGCTATCACTAACTGGCTCACTCACCGACTCACTCACTCACTCACTGACGCACTCACCAACTCACTCACTCACTCACTCACTCTCACACACACACTGAAATGCCAGCAAATAACACAAGTTCTATGCCAGTGTGGATACATGAGAAATTGCTTATTTTGGAACCATTCTGATTCTTTGATGTTGATTGACTTTGTACAGCATTCTATAATAACAGCTTGCTGAGATGTTCCATTTTTTTTAGTTTTCAAGAACAAGCTTAAGAATTTATGGGATAGTCTACTTTGGCTTAAGGCAGTCAATGTTTATAGTTCTGAGTCACATCTCAATATACATTTGTTTCCCATGGAAAAAAAAAATAGAAAGAGTACAGGTAGTTCCAGGACTGCTGTCAGTCTGCACACAGAGCAGCAGGCTAGATTACAATGGGGCAGATGGAGCTACAGCTCTAGGCTTCCACATAAAAATAGGCTCATTATCAAGACAGCATGATGATGACCGGCTAATATTTGTCCATATGGTTAGCCATAAATCATAGTAACACAGTAACATAGTATCTAAGGTTGACAATTTGTCCATCGAGTTCAACCTACTGGTGGTCTCCTATGCAGTTTCCTTGTAGGACTAATATTGCCTCATGCTGATGTCAGCCGTTTTGTTTTAATAACTATAATGCGTGACTAAGCAACATAACCCTGGATATCCTTATCCATTAGGAATTTATCTAACCCATTCTTAAAGGTGTTGATTGAGTCCACCGTTACTACTTCCTCAGGCAGGGAATTCCAAACACGTATTGTCCTTACTGTGAAAAAACCCTTTCGCCGCTTTGTGCGGAATCTCCTCTCCTCTAACCTAAGCGAGTGTTCACGTGTCCTCTGAGCTGTTCTTATCAAAAACAGGTCCCGCGCATGCTCTGTGTATTGTCCCCTTATATATTTTTAGATGTTGATAATGTCCCCTCTTAGTCTCTTTTCCAGTGTAAACATGCCTAGCATTGCAAGCCTTTCCTCATATTCCAGATTCTCCATTCCCTTAATTAGTTTGGTCGCCTGCCTCTGAACCTTTTCAAGCTCCAGGATATCCTTTTTGAAGTATGGTGCCCAAAATTGTACACAGTATTCTAGATGTGGCCTCACTAGTGAATTATATAATGGTAGTATAACCCTCTCATCCCTTGCATCAATTCCCCGTTTTATGCATGCTAATATCTTATCAGCCTTCTTTGCTGCACTCCTACTTTGGGTACTGCTACTTAGTTTGCTATCTATGTGAGCACCCAAGTCTTTTTCCAGTACAGAATCCCCATTTAGTATGTAGATCATGTATATTAAAATTGTATTTCTATCTTCCACAAAAAATTATGCAGTTTTTGCACTTTTCCGTATTTAGGCAGACATTGGGCTTCTAGTTTAGGGGGTGTACACACTGTTATGACACTGGCCACACCCACACATCACTGGTCACAGCTCCTCCGCTTCTTATAATAGGCCCTTGATCATTTTCAGCCCCAGATCCATGTGACCCTGAATACAGCCTGCAGAGCAGGCGATTGGCTATGTGTGTGGAAGGGTGACCTGATGTAGAGGCATTTTAAGAGAGGAGAGGGCCTGTGTGCATGCTAAGTCGGTACCTATTATAGGTATGCCAATGGATTGATGCTCTAAAGGTCTATGGTAACGCTGGAAAACAGTTAATAAGCGCCTGTGTGCTAGATAATACTGACTGCTCCTTGCAGGCTAATTTTATAATAGCATTAGTCAGACAACTACACAATTTCCTTTATGAAACTATGAACAAATTTGTATTGAGTTCTTGGTTGATCAGTTATACACAAGCCACCATATACAGTAGGATTTCAGCTTTATATACTGTAGTAGCCACTTAGCTCTGTATAATAACCACTAAGATTCCTTGGCTATTGTGTCCCAAGATTATGTTGCTGGATAGTGTAATACCGTCACGTGTGATCAAGTGTGGGTGTATAAGGCAAAGCTTGTATCTGTAGTTCTCCTCAGCTTGCTGCTTCGCCTTCACTAGCTGACAGGTACACATTTCCCCTTCTTGCAGACAGAAAAGGATGAGGATCACCAGAGAATAGACACTACACCAGAAAAGCAGGGCTACATGAATTTATTAGCGCTATGGCACTCACCACTGCTTGGTATGTGGAAAAGGGTTAATCAGACAAACTACAATACCATAAGTCAGCACTTTTAAACGAAGCACAATAGTATCCAAGTACCCTGCAGAATCATGCAATATGTAACCAAATCCATGGAATTCTCTTGTCACAGAAGTATTAGCCAAACATACTATTAAGCCACCGTTTGCCTATCTCACTAACAGGCATTCAGGTTTAAACTTCGAGAGCAATGGGATCTACTATAGCGTCATTTAACTAATCATATTACTGTGTTGACACATACATTTCATGTGCATAGCACATCACACTGTATATCCTTTACCTGACATCGGGTAGCCAATCCCTAATTTAAAGGTCTTGTTCAGTAGTCCCACTTCCTTTACCACTGATATAACTGTGGGTACTTAGAGGCGGCGCTTGAAGCCTGTTGCGTCCCCGGAGGCAGCGAAACAACAGTTTATATATCAAGTAACAAGCGACACTGTCGCTCATTAATTTAAGGTAGCATAAGAGTTCAACAGCAATAGTTCAGCAGATCTTTGGCGTTTTAGCAGTTACTTGTGTTTCCCTTTAAGGATGGCTGGTAATATACAATAACTGGCACAACACTGTGGTAGTGACTTGTTCACTAAGTTCATGCAAGAGTAATGCCACCTGCGGCTATAAATTAACTCTGACCAGGATCGGCAAAGCGGGGTGTAGATAGTCTGTCAATATGGGCACTGTCCCAAGATTACTGGCAGGATGAAGAGGTGACAGTCCCAGCACGTCACTCACAGTCTCTTTCTCTAGTGGGATAGATGCTAGCAGGGAAAGGCAAGCTCTGTAAGAGTTCTGCAACCCTGAGGCTATTACTGGCACTTGGAAAGTAATGGCTGCTGGCTGGGTTAAGGTTCCCCTTCCCTGTTCTATTAGCAATTGCAGGGTGCAACCGGAGTTGCGGGGTTACCCCTCCAGACGCTTCCTCCGGACATGATTACTGAGTCCCAGAGCTGATGCACTTGTGCTTCCTTGCTGTGTTGTGGCTCCTGCTCTGTGTGGCTGATGCTTTGGAGACTCAGAAGCAGTTGCCCGGATATCTGCTATACCATGGTTCTCGGGGCTGCTTTGCATCCTCATCCGGCTGTGCACCCCCCAGCCTTGTCAGTCGTGCTACAGTTTTGGCTGTTCTCTGCGGCAGGACACGGCCCTCTGTCACCGCTGTGCGCCAGCTCTCCCACAGTGCTGGATACTGCTCCACGTCTCCTCTGTGGCTGTGACATACATGCTGGGCTGCCGCTGCGATCTCCGCCAGGCACTCCACAAGCCACTGAATACTCCTCACCACAGGACAAAACATTCTCTTCTCTGCACACCACGTTGGCTCCCTCTCTCCAGCTCCAGCCCTGTGCAGGAGCTATCTCAGCCCTCCTCTGATTCAGGGCAAAGTTCTATAAATCCAGGGTAACAATCCATATCTGGGCTTCCCGCCCTGAGGGCACCCAATCATCTGCAGGCAAGAAGTTCTGCAGCTAGCAACATTGTATACCAGGTGGCATTTGATATTCCGGCTGTTGGGATCCCGGCGCTCAGTATACCGGTGCCGGAATCCTGACAGCCGGCATACCAACAACTATTCTCCCTCTTGGGGGTTCCACAACACCCCTGGAGGGAAAATAAATAGTGTGGCGCGTGTAGCCTGCCACCATGCCCACAGCATGGCGAGCACAGCGTGACGAGTGCAGCGAACCCGCAAGGGGCTCTTTTGGACTCGCCCCGCTACCAGCATGCTGGCATCGGGATACCACTGCGGACATGCTGGCGGTCGGGATCCCAGCGATGGTATGCTGGGCGCTGGGATCCCGACAGCCGGCATAACATACTACACCCGTATAACCCTTGTTGTCTCTGCAGCCTCTGGGCTGCTGGCTGTGAATTGCATTAACCCTTTTTTGGTGGTTAGTTGTGGCCTGCATGTCCCAGTGTCTGTGATTACAGGCAATTCCTGTGGATGTGGCATGTTAAGCTTACATGCATCAACTTTACATGAGACTTTTGACTGAAATTTTTCCATGCAGCATGACGACTTGCTTAGCATGTCAGCAGTGACCACGTTGACATTCATTATGATAGACTGTTGACTTAACATCCCTGTGGTCTTTTAACTGGTCCCGGGGGCAGTATCTTCTTCCGCCACCCAGTGGTCATGAGCAGCACTTCCTGCTCAGACGAGTGATTTAGCGGCATTCCATTAAGTATTTTATCCATATTCCTAACCTTAATCCCCAAAAGTAACCATCCCCTTACAGCCTAACCATACCCCAACACCACCACCTCGCAGCCTATAAAAAAACAAAACATTTCACATCGTACTAACATTGTATATACATTATGTAACATTTAAAGGACGGACTACTTATAGACTGAAGTTATATTCATTTAATTTGTTTTTAAAGGCATTACAATTGCACAATTATTATAATGTTGAGTATTTTATTTATGTTGCAACTGTGTACAGTGTCTGTGTTTTGTATGCTATGTGTACTGTAAGCATCACAGTAGTGTGTGTTCCTCTTTTTAAGTGTAATAGCACAATGCGTGTAATTCTCAGTACTGTAGCTGTTCTATATTTACTGGTAATTTATTCTGCACTGATTAAATGAATGGATGAGCAAGTGGTGGACAATGAATGTATTTCAATTATATTTAGCTTGTTTAATGTGACAAGGAATACATACTGTATTGTAGAAAATCATAATAATGTTTTCAAAATAATGTTTAAGGGAATAAAATAAGATAGTCTGGGTGGAATAAGTAATTAGGTTGTTTTTATTTTCTGTATTAATACAGTATTATTATTATTATTATTATTACCATTTATATATGTAGTGCCAGCAGAGCCTGCATCACTTTACAATAGTAATTACAAACAAAAGAATAAAAACAACCTGGCTATTAACAACAAGATGAAGTGGTAACAGGTTCCTTCTCACAACTTTACAAACTATAGGAAAATAACACGTATTGCATATTTTTTATTATCATTATTTATTAATATGACACCACCAGTGGCGCATCATGAGGGGTGTGGGTGTGGGTGTGTGTGTGTGGGGGGGGGGGGGGGGGGGTTGTGTGAAGCCTCCGTTCAGGCCC
Organism: Pseudophryne corroboree; assembly: GCF_028390025.1. Classification (NCBI taxonomy): domain Eukaryota; kingdom Metazoa; phylum Chordata; class Amphibia; order Anura; family Myobatrachidae; genus Pseudophryne; species Pseudophryne corroboree. The sequence continues at coordinate 556,062,271 of NC_086444.1, forward strand.
CCACCCCCTCTCTCACTGGCTTTTTCTGCAGTAGACTCCTAGAACACCAATCTCCAGAAAAATAGGAAACATTAATTGGGAGATAGTCTAGGGAAGATGTATGATACCGGCATTGCTCTACCCGCTTTGCCTTGTTACCAAGGTGAAGCAGGAAGCACTAGCGCCGAGATGTAGATCTCAGCTGCCGGGAGGGGGAGTGAAAACTCCCCGTCTGTCGATGCCTGTCAGTGCACGCAGCACATCAGCCTACCCTATGTCTTACCCCCGGACAGCTCAACTGGGCATGTGCGAGATCTCACTAGTCATGCAAGATCTCCTATGCAGGACAGAGCTGAAAGCGACTGCAGCTAGGGAGAACGCTGTCCCTGTTGTTGTGTATGGGCAACAACACCTGCAGCTGTCAAAATTGGTAGCTGTAGGTTTTGGAACGATGATGTGGCGTTTTCAGGGCGGTCGCATGATTTCACATGCAGCCACTGCAACAGGGAAAACTGCAGCATCCCGACTGCCTTGGCAGCCAGACTGTGCAGGCAGGGGGGCTTTCCTTATTCAGCAATGCCATCGCAACTGAATTGTGATCGCATCACTGGCAGTCATTAGCATGCTGGGCGGCCTTGCCCTGTGCTGGGTGGCCCCCTGCAGGCGACTGATAGCAATTGCAGTTTCGCTAAATTAGCAAAACTGCAACTGAAGCTGAATGAGGGCCATAGTTACGATTATTTCCACTGATTTTTACAATTTTGGTGAGGTGGACGTGGATAATATCTGAATCTAGATTATTAACTATATACTGTAGATGCATGCTCACATTAAGACATTAGGGGCTGGCTCTAGGGGCAAAGATTGGCAAAGTACAATTGATGTTGACTAATTTTAGGATTATGAATAAAGCTTATAGTAGGTTTAGAGGTATGACTTAGGATAATGTAATTATTAAAATAATGCCAATGTGGTTGAAGGGAGTGAAATGTTGTTCTTTGTAGGTGTTTACTATATTTTATCTTTTTTTTTAAATTGGTCCACAAAATAATAATCACTTTGGCTAAGCAACTGTTTTAAGATAGGAGATTTTTCATTTAGAAATTCAACAGGGCAATAGCACAGATAATATCCCAGAACCTATCCTGTGTAGTTCCAATACTAGAAATCTAATAGCTGACCTAGAGAATAAGTCCCTCTTTATTAAAATAAACCTTCATGCTGTGTTATTAACAAAAAACAGCAACATATAACATACTGTAAGACAAAGTAGTATAAGGCAGAACTCCACGTCCAGGCCCGGCGCTACCCACTCAGCAAAGGGATGCAAAGCAGGTAGGCGCCAGACTGAAGAGGCGCTCTCCCTGTTTTGCATCCCTGCTGCTGCGCCTGTCTCCCATGCTGCTGATGGCTACTGTGCACTGCCACTGACAGGCAGTGATGCCGGCAGCTTGTAGCCTCCTCCCCACTCCCCTGTGACAGCGACAATGTTCGGCTGAAAGGGGGGCAGAGCTACGCTGTGTTTAGGGAGTGGAGCTATGTGGGACCTAAGGGGGCGGAGCTATACTGGACCAGGCAGCTACAGAATGATCCTGCATGCCTGCCAGCCATTGTAAGTATGCTAATCCTTTAGGAGAGAAACAGGACATTATATCATACTTGCCTACCTGACCCTCTCCATGAGGGAGAAAATGCTCTGTTCCTGGACTTTCCTGGTAATGTATGATTGCCATCACCTGTGGTGAAACACCTTTCTTATCAATTAACTAGCTCACCACAGGTGATGGCAATCTTACATTACCAGGAAAGTCCAGGAACAGAGCATTTTCTCCCTCATGGAGAGGGTCAGGTAGGCAAGTATGCATTATATGGATGAAATATTGATGTGGCATGGGACTCAGTGTCCCTCCTGAGATTAGTTCTGATGCAGTAGCTGGCTTTTACCACTTCTGTAAATGGGATGCTTAGTCCCCCATCTCTCCAAAGTAGTTTGTGCTCCTCTGTGTCCAACCCAGGTATGTAGACACAGCAGCTCCCACATATGTGTACTATAGCAAACATTAAAACATTGTGCTCTGTTAATAAACAGTTTATACAGTTTTATCCTATTAAGAGAAGACTATGCTATTTTAATTTTATTTAGATCTTGTTAGACTGCTAGTTAGTGTATTATTAACATTTATTTATTAGTGTAATGTTTTTTGTTTACCTTTTGTCTACATTTTTATTAGACTTTTTATGGCTAAATTCATTTGTGTTATGCACACTATGATCTGCCATTTCTATGTTTTTATTAAGTCCGTCTAAAGTAGTGCTCTGAAGTTTTCGCCAAGCACATTGTGACATCATTTCCTTTTCCTGTGTAGAATTCACTATACACTGAATCACCATCTGTACCTCAAGGGCGGGATGTACTAAGATGTTATGCTAAGCTGAGCTGCGTTGCACTGCGCTAATAGCCCTCTTATTGCTCCGAAGCCCCCACCCTCCGCCTCCTACTCCCCCTGAGCAGCGTAGCCACCTCCCACCTCTCACCTCCCCAGGAAACGAGGACACCCAGGAGCAAACATCCCCCCCTTCCACCATCAGAGCCACACACACTCTCCCCACCCAGTGCTGGCTGTAGGCGGCAGCGAGTGAGCGGCTGATGGGACGTCATGGAGCCGTGGTCAGTCAAAAGTGCATCTATCCGCCTGGGCGACACCCCCCCCTTCCCATTGTGTAATGTCACCGTGGTGCCCCGCATTGTTTCCTCCCCCAGGGTATGGCAGGATCAGGCTGCGGCTATTCTCTCCTTGTGATGTGACCTGAGGCATGGCAGCAAGACCCCAGACTGTTACCAAGCACTCGGTAATGGATCTATAACATGTCCCTGTCCCCGGGTCACTCACCCCAGTGTAATGAGAGCTGCCATGTCAGCGCAGTCTGCATGTAATGCCTCCGCTGTGCACGGTGTTGTCACCCCGGGGTGTAGGCAAGGGACAATCTGTGTGGTGTCTACGTGTCTATTTGGGTCACTGTGATAACACCGAATCAGAGAGGTAAGAGGGCTATAAGCGCAATGTAATATCTAGCCCTTAGCCTTAATAAAAACTACTGTACATGGAGGTGTTCAAATGTGCCATGTCTCAACAGGTCTCATCTTCCACCAGAAGCATGCATGTAATGCCTGGTTCCAGTTTATCCTTGAGAAAATGCCTTTGGCGCGTGTTTTCCCTTTTTCAGTTTCGGGAGGGCGCCAAATTATAGATTGCAGGGGGGCGCTCAACACCCTAGCACCGGCCCTGTCCACATTAAAACAATATCAGGACCATTTAGCACTCTTGGGTCTCTTCAGGGATGGGTGTTGCTGTGAGTGGGGTGACAGATAGCTCTACTGCCCTTTTGGTCTTACACCTTGGGCAGCAGCACGATTTGCACCAACGTCAGTATGGCCAAGCTCCACCACGCATTATCACTCAAAGTAAATCACTCAATATTATTATCACTCAAAATAAATTAACTTTTTTAGAAATTTGAAGACTTCATTTTGTTTAAATTTAAAATAACATGCATGTTTCCAGTTAATGTATCAATGCAGAGCTACACAATAACCAGGAGTTGAAGCCCTGTGCACAAGACACATGCAAAATACATATTGTTTTTACGTCTCGTTTTAAATGAATGGTCTACATTTTATGCAATCATGTAAACCAGTATTAACAATGGGGACATCTATTACAATCAAGGCTGCACCACTCATTATACTGAATATCAAAACAACATTGAGTCTGTAGGCAGTTTTCATCATGGCAAAATCTACAGTATGTGAAATAATGGATAATTGGCTAAATAATAGTGCTGTATACTGTTACATGGCATTCATTCTAATTGCAAAAGTACAAATAGCATGTTATACAATCTGACAACAAAATACTATTAGTGATTAGAAATGAAGTCCCATTTTTGTAGTGCTTACATAATGTACTTATCATATGGCAGCAGTTGAGAGGTGTCCTCTTGTATGGTGTGTGTTTGGGTATGTGTATGTATATTACGGATTATTTGTTCACTTTTTGTCATGCACTTCATTTCTAGCCTACTGTATGTGAGCCAAATTGTGTCAGCCAATTCCGCAGGTGTAGAATAATTGCTACGCATAATGGATCCAAAAGTTGAACACGATATGATATGACAGAGGCACTGCCGTTTAAAATCCAGCGGTACTGCCATATAAGTCCAGGGGTACTGCCGTATAAATCCAGCGGTACTGCTGTATAAGTCCAGGGGTACTGCCGTATAAGTCCAGTCCAGTGGTGCTGCTGTATAAGTCCAGTGGTGGTGCCATATAAGTCCAGGGTTACTGCCATATAAGTCATGGGGTACTGCCGTATAAGTCCAGTGGTACTGCCGTATAAGTCCAGTGGTGATCCCGTATAAGTTCAGCGGTACTGCCGTAAAAGTCCATGGATACTGCCGTATAAGTCCAGGGTTACTGCCGTATAAATCCAGTCCAGTGGTGCTGCCATATAAGTCCAGTGGTGCTGCAATATAAGTTCAGGGGTACTGCCGTAAAAGTCCAGTCCAGTGGTGCTGCTGTATAAGTCCAGTTCAGTGGCGCAGATGTATAAGTCCAGTCCAGTGGTGCTGCTGTTTAAGTCCAGTCCAGTGGTGCTGCCGTATAAGTCCAGCGGTACTGCCGTATAAGTCCAGGGGTACTGCCGTATAAGTCCAGTCCAGTGGTGATGCCGTATAAGTCCAGTGGTGGTGTCCTGTGCTGTATATTATTTACTCCAATTAAAGGGGTTATTAATATTTAATCCAAATAATTTTTACAGGGTTTACCCTGTGTGGTGTAGGGGGTATGCTCTCCTGTGCCGCATATTGTTATATAACTCCAGAAAAATAATTTAGAACAAAAATGTGGAGGATAATAATAGGGAAAGATCTAGAACCACTTTCTCCTAGTGCTGATGCTGCTGCCACTAGTCATGACAAACAGTGCATCCGGAAAGTATTCACAGGGCTTCTATTTTTCCACATTTTGTTATGTAACAGCCTTATTCCAAAATAGAAAATAAATACATTTTTGTCCTCAAAACTACACACAATGGCCCTCATTCCGAGTTGTTCGGTCGCTAGCTGCTTTTAGCAGCCATGCAAACACTAAGCCGCCGCCCTCTGGGAGTGTATTTTAGCTTAGCAGAAGTGCGAACGCAAGGCTCACAGCGCTGCTACACAAAAAGATTGTGCAGTTTCTGAGCAGCTCCAGACCTACTCAGCGCTTGCGATCACTTCAGACTATTTAGTTCCTGTTTTGACGTCACGAACACGCCCTGCGTTCAGCCAGCCACGCCTGCGTTTCCACAGGCACGCCTGCGTTTGTATCTGACATGCTTGCGTTTTTCCACACACTCCCTTAAAACGGTCAGTTACCTCCCAGAAACACCCACTTCATGTCAATCACTCTGCGGCCAGCAGTGTGACTGAAAAGCTTCGCTAGACCTTGTGTGAAACTACTTCGGCTGTTGTGAAAGTACGTCGCGCATGCGCATTGCGCCGCATACGCATGCGCATTGCGCCGCATACGCATGCGCAGGAGTGCCACTTTTTTGCCTAAATGAACAACTCGGAATGACCACCAATACCCCATAATGACAACGTAAAAAAATAATTTTTTTTTCGATTTTTGCAAATTTATTAAAAATAAAAATTAAGAAATCACATGTACATAAGTATTCACAGCCTTTGCTATGAAGCTCAAAATTGAGGTCAGGTGCATCCTCTTTCCACTGATCATCCTTGCGATGTACCTACAGCTTAATTGGAATCCACCTCTGGTAAATTCAGTTGATTGGACATGATTTGGAATGGCACACATCTGTCTATATAAGGTCCCACACTTGACAGTGCATGTCTGAGCACAAACCAAGCATGAAGTCAAAGGAATTGTCTGTAGACTTCCGAGATAGGATTGTCTCGAGGCATAAATCTGGGGAAGGGTACAGAAAAATATCTGCTGCTTTGAAGGTCCCAATGAGCACAGTGGCCTCCATCATCCATAAATGGAAGAAGTTTGGAACCACCAGGACTCTTCCTAAAGCTGGCCGGCCGTCTAAACTGAGCGATCGGGGGAGAAGGGCCCTAGTCAGGGAGGTGACCAAGAACCGGGATGGTCACTCTGTCAGAGCCACAGCATTCCTCTGTGGAGAGAGGACAACCTTCCAGAAGGCCAACCATCTCTATAGCAATGCACCAATCAGGCCTGTTTGCCAAAATGCACCTGAGGCACTCTCAGACCATGAGAAACAAAATTCTATGGTCTGAAGAGACAAAGATTGAACTCTTTGGTGTGAATGCCAGGCATCATGTTTTGAGGAAACCAGGCACCGCTCATCATCAGGCCAATACCATCCCTACAGTGAAGCATGGTGGTGTCAGCATCATGATGTGGAAATGTTTTTCAGTGGCAGGTACTAGAATAGAGGGAAAGATGAATGCAGCAATATATAGACATTCTAGATGAAAACCTGCTCCAGAGCGCTGTTGACCTCAGAATGGTGTGACGGCTCATCTTTCAACAGGGCAAGACCCTAAGCACACAGCCAAGGTATCAAAGGAGTGGCTTCAGGACAACTCTGTGAATGTCCTTAAGTGACCAAGCCAGAGCCCAGACTTGAATCCGATTGAACATCTCTGGAGAGATCTGAAAATGGCTGTGCACAGACGCTTCCCATCCAACCTGATGTAGCTTGAGAGGTGCTGCAAAGAGGAATGGGCGAAACTGCCCAAAGATAGGTGTGCCAAGCTTTTGGCATCATATTCAAAAAGACTTGATGCTGTAATTGCTGCCAAAGGTGCATCAAGAAAGTATTGAGCAAAGGCTGTATAAACTTATGTACATTTGATTTCCTAGCTTTTTATTTTTAATAAATTTGCAAAAATCTCCAAAAAAACTTTTTTCATGTTGTCATTATGGGGTATTGCGTGTAGAATTTTCAGGGAAATTTTTTTATTTTTCTGCTGTGGGGTACACTGGGCTCCACAAGGACAATGGGGTGTAGAGTAGGATCTTGATCCGAGGCACCAACAGGCTCAAAGCTTTGACTGTTCCCAGAATGCACAGCACCGCCTCCTCTATAGCCCCGCCTCCCTGCACAGGAGCTCAGTTTTGTAAGTTGGTGCTGCAGTAAGCAGGCACTGAACAGAGGGGCTGCTCCAGGCAGCCCTAAGAAAAGCTTTTTATGAGGTAAAAAGTGAAGACTTCAAGGGCAGCAGCGGTGGTAAATGTCTTGTGACATTCACTGCTGCAGCTCCAGCTCTCCCCAGTGGCGCTGTACACTCCCGAGCCCTGGTTGCCGGGTACCTACAGCGGAGGCTTCGGTTTTCTTCACGTTAGACACACAAGGCTGGGGCTCTCCAGGATTGCGTGGCCGCGCTTCGGGAGGTGGTAAGTGGGTCCCGCTTGCGGGACCCGGTCTTTATCGCGATCCGGCGTGGTCAGTGGGAGGAGGACCGCGCGCGCTGGTGGTGGACACTGTGGATACAGGCGATCCTACTAGATCACCAGGGCATGGGCGCAGGTCAGGTTATCTCTCTAAACCAATTCTTATATCGCCCACAGTACCCGGTGGTTTTGCCAGCAGAGGGAATAAGGCTTAGACCTGAAGCCCATCCCCCAGCCCCAGGGCGCCATTTCTAGCAAGTGTTCCCGCCCTTGACCTGCATATCTGTCTTTTCCTCACTCCCTGTCAGTGTCTGCGGCGCCATTATCCCTCAGCTCACTGTTCCTGGGACTGCTTGGGCAAATCCTCCTATGTAAAGCCGCCTGGTTGTCAGTGCTGTGACTTTACATGACACTTAAGTATTCTACCTGCCTTTTTTAGTCAGTGTTAGTAAGAAAGAGTGCATTTAGTCAGGGTTTTCTAGTACAATTACCCTGTGATATACATCCAGTTCTTACTGTGTACTGTTATATCATTTGTTATATAGCTGTGTAAGCTGGTCCAGTGCAGTATTATTGTCAGTAATAACCTCTGCATTGTACAAACTGTGACTATCTGTGTGTGCATTTGATAGCTGAGTGGTGTCCATTTCGTGTCTTTCACTCAACCTGCTATCCCTATATTCTATAACTTGAGGGGGCTTGGTGCGTCAGGTTTTATCTAATATAGGATTTTCACAAAGATATACTGTATTACGTATTTTTCTCTGTGATTTAGTCACCATATCTCTCCTTTATCTCTGCTAGTGCTGACTACACTGCGCAGGGGTTTGGGTTTAGAGATATAGTGCTGCTGATAATTGTACTGTGTTACCTCATACTGCAAGTTATATCATGTCTGCTTCTGAGGGTAACGGTTCTGGGGCTGAACATACTGCCGGTGTTGCTGAAGCCACAGACCCATATGAGGAGAATATAGCAACTGTGGGCTCTGGTTCTGGGGGCTCCTTGCCCCCCAGTGGGACTGTGGCAACGGAGGCACATACTAACCAAGCGTGGGCCACTTTTTCCACGCTTCTGCATATGCTAGTTCATAAATTAACACCCCCTATGGGACCCCAAATGCCGGTACAACCGTATGTGGTCCCTGCAGCTAACCCGCCGTGGGCGGATGATTTATCTGCTCAGTTAAAGAAGTTGAACCAGTCCCTGACTACTAAAAAGTCTGACCATTGCTCGCCTAAGTCCAAGGGGTCCTCTAAGCGAGCACTTGTCTCCTTACAATCCACTGCTGTCACTGACACCTCGTCTGATGAAGACGGCACGTATACTGACCCCACAGGTTCTGACTCAGATACGGCTGATGGGGAGGGTAGTTCACATGTGGATGTTCCTGATCTTTTGGAGGCTATTAAATTAATTCTACAGATTACGGATGATCCTGAGCCATCCGTCCCTCCTAAGAAACCAGATAGGTTCAAGCGTCAGAAGGTGGTTAAACAAGTTTTACCTCACTCTGACCACCTAGTGTATATACGTCAGGAATCCTGGGAAAACCCGGGTACGAAGTTTGTGCCTCACAAGAAGATGCTGGCTCGCTATCCCCTCACGCCAGAGCTGTCTGAGAATTGGGAAACGCCTCCTCCAGTGGACTCACATGTGGTTTCCTCAGCTCTGCCTGTCACTACCGTCACGTCTCTAAAAGAGCCTACGGATAAGCATGTGGAGGGTTGTCTGAAAGCGATTTACACCCTCACAGGTGCTGCGCAAAGGCCCACTATTGCAGCTACATGGACTGCCGAGGCTATTGAAGCATGGGCCTTGGAGTTAGATACTGAAATCTCATCTGACCATGCTAGACAATGCTTGTCATATATTGTCACAGCTTCTCGCTATATTAAAGAGGCGGCTTTGGATGCCGGTATCCTAGCAGCCAAGGCCTCTACTACGTCAGTCCTGGCTCGCCGGATATTGTGGCTGAGATCCTGGTCTGTGGATCTGGACTCTAGAAAAACCCTGGAGGTACTCCCTTTCAAGGGAGATATTCTGTTTGGGGAAAACTTAAATAAGATAGTGGCTGACTTGGCTACTGCCAAAACTGCCTGTCTACCAAATACCGCTCCTTCTGTGTCGAAGGTTAAAGGTACGTCCTTTTGCCCCTTTCGCCCTTCAGGTAAAGCAAAAGGTCAGGCGTACCACAAGCAGGCCCGCACTTCCAAACCTGGTAAGCCGAAGCCCAAAAGAGCCTGGGCTGCCCTTCAGCCAGCTTCCGAGACCGATAAGCCTGCCGCATGACGGGGCGGGCCTCTTCCTGGGGGATCCCAGGGTGGGGGGCCGGCTTCTAGGGTATACCCAGGAATGGTTGAAGACCACTTCAGATGCCTGGGTACGGGAAGTCGTCACGCGAGGTTATGCCATAGCCTTCAAAAACCGACCCCCTCATCGATTTTTCCAGACAGACGTCCCGTCGGACCAGACAAAGGCAAACACTCTGCATTCGGTGGTACAGACCCTCCTGGATACAGGAGTTGTAGTACAGGTGCCTCTTGCTCAGAGGGGCCGGGGGTACAATTCTCCGCTGTTTCTAGTCCCGAAATCGAATGGGTCCTCCCGGCCCATTCTCAACCTCAAGGCATTGAACAAGTTTGTGAAGGTTTCGAAGTTCCGTATGGAAACCCTTCGCTCTATAGTTCTGGCCTTGGAACCTGGGGACTACATGGTTCTCCCTGGATATACAGGATGCTTACCTGCATATTCCTATAGCAGCATCACATCAACAATACCTGAGGTTCGCTATTGGCAACCTTCATTACCAGTTTCGGGCGTTACCTTTTGGTTTAACAACGTCTCTGCGAGTTTTCACCAAAGTAATGGCGGTCATGACGGTGGTACTCCACCGTCAAGGGGTCAGGATACTACCATACCTGGACGACTTGTTAATCCTGGCAAATTCCCCAGAACTTCTCCTGTGTCATCTGGATATGACGGTCCGGTTTCTACAAGCCCACGGGTGGCTCATCAACTGGAAGAAATCCTCCCTGGTCCCTGCTCAGAACGTGCACCTGGGAGCGTTATTGGACACTCACAACCAGCGGTTGTTCTTGTCTCAGGAGAAAGTCCTAAAGCTTCAGGACAGGATTCATTGCTTCCTTTCTCGTCCGCAATTGTCGATACATTCGACGATGCAGGTGCTGGGCCTCATGGTCTCAGCATTCGACTTGGTGGAGTATGCTCAATTCCATTCTCGCCCCCTCCAGAGGCTGATTCTAGCCACGTGGGACGGCCTGCCTCACCGGATCAGGTCTCACATGATCTCATTGACTCCGGAGGTCCGTCTGTCGCTACTTTGGTGGCTCCGGGACCAACAGTTGTGCAGGGGCCGTCCCTTCTGGATATCCAACTGGGTCCTGTTGATGACAGATGCCAGTCTAAGAGGTTGCGGCGCGGTGCTGGAGCAACACTCCCTTCAGGGTCGGTGGACCAAGGAGGAATCTCTCCTCTCGATCAACATTCTGGAATTGTGGGCGGTCTTCAATGCGTTGAACCTGGCCCAGCATTTAATTCAGAACCGTCCTGTTCAAATACAGTCGGACAACGCCACCACAGTGGCTTACATAAATCATCAAGGCGGCACTCGAAGCCGTTTGGCAATGAAGGAAGTCTCACGGATTCTACGTTGGGCGGAACGCCATCTACCGGCCATATCGGCAATATTCATTCTGGGAGTCCTGAATTGGGAAGCGGACTTTCTCAGTCGTCAGGACGTGCATGCCGGCGAGTGGAGCCTCCATCCAGAAGTGTTTCAACTCCTAGTGGAAAAGTGGGGTCTTCCAGATGTAGATCTGATGGCGTCTCAACCCAATCACAAGGTTACGGTCTTCGGAGCAAGGACAAGGGATCCTCAAGCAGCATTCGTGGATGTGCTGGCAGTGTCGTGGAGGTTTTGACTGCCGTACGTGTTCCCTCCGGTGTCACTCCTGCCCAGGGTAATTCGGAAGTTCAAGCAAGAAAAAGGAATTCTGCTTCTCATTGCTCCGACGTGGCCCAGACGGCCCTGGTTCTCAGACATGTAAGGCCTATCGTCAGAGCGTCCACTTCTGCTTCCACAACGCCCAGACCTCCTCGTTCAGGGCCCCTGTGTCTACCAGGACCTAGCCCGGCTGTATTTGACGGCGTGGCTCTTGAAGCTTCCGTCTTGAGGGCTAAGGGTTTTTTCTGAAGAGGTCATTAAAACTATGTTTCGGGCCTGGAAACCAGCTTCTGCTCGGATTTACTATAGGGTCTAGCATTCCTACTTTGTTTGGTGCGCATCTAATAATTATGACGCTTCCAAGTTTAGTACAGCCAAACTTTTGGCTTTTCTGCAGCAGGGCCTAGATTTAGGCCTGCGTCTGGCCTCCCTCAAGGTTCATATTTCGGCCTTGTCGGTGTGGTTTCAGAGAAAAATTGCGACTTTGCCTGATGTTCATACTTTCACTCAGGGTGTGCTGCGTATCCAACCTCCCTATGTCCCGCCTGTGGCTCCTTGGGACTTGTCGGTGGTTTTGGAGGCATTGCAGGAGCCTCCGTTTGAACCCCTGGGTTCAGCTGACCTTAAGTGGCTTTCCCTTAAGGTGGTGTTCTTGCTGGCTATTTCCTCTGCTAGAAGAATGTCGGATCTGGGTGCCTTGTCTTGTAGTTCCCCATATCTGATTTTTCACCGTGACCGGGCGGTCCTTAGGACTCGTCCCGGATATTTACCTAAGGTGGTTTCTTCGTTCCACCTTAATCAGGAGATTGTGGTTCCGGCCTTTGTCTCTCCTGATTTGTCTCCCAAAGAGTGGTCTTTGGATGTGGTACGGGCTCTCCGTTTCTACGTGAAGAGAACTGCTTCTATTAAAAAATCTGATTCTCTCTTTGTTTTGTTTGGATTTCACAAACGTGGCTGGGCTGCTCACAAGCAGACCCTGGCCAGATGGATTAGAATGGTGATTGCACATGCTTATGTGAAGGCTGGTCTGTCAGCTCCTGCTCACATTACGGCACATTCTACTCTGTCTGTTGGACCTTCTTGAACAATTGTGCAAGGCGCCTACGTGGTCCTCCGGGAACACGTTCATAAGGTTCTATGCCTTCGATACTGCCGCTTCCCAGGATGCTTCCTTTGGACGCCGGGTTCTTGTGCCTGCTACAGTGCGTCCCCTCCCATAAGGAACTGCTTTCGGACATCCCCATTGTCCAATCCTTGTGGAGCCCAGTGTACCCCGCAGCAAAAAACGAGATTTATGGTTGGAACTTACCTTTGTTAAATCTCTTTCTGCGAGGTACGCTGGGCTCCACAAGGCGCCCACCCTGACGCACTTAGCTTCTTTGGGTTGGTATGACATTAGCCGCTGACACATCTCTTGTCGTGAGAGTGTTGTGTATGTGGCTACTAACCGTTGTCGTCTCTTTTCCTGCTACTGCATTGGGCTGGTTAACTAAAAACTGAGCTCCTCTGCAGGGAGTTATAGAGGAGGCGGCGCTGTGCATTCTGGGAACAGTCAAAGCTTTGAGCCTGTTGGTGCCTCGGATCAAGATCCTACTCTACACCCCATTGTCCAATCCTTGTGGAGCCCAGTGTACCTCGCAGAAAGAGATTTAACAAAGGTAAGTTTTACCATAAATCTCGTTATTCCATTTTGGAATAAGGTTGTAACATAAAAAAGTGTGGAAAAAGTGAAGCGCTATGAATACTTTCCAGGTGCACTGTAAACAATGAAATGCTATCAACGTTGTCTGCCAAGGCCGATGCCCAATGTCATAGTAGAGGGAATGTAAAATCCAAAAAGCCAAAGTTCAGTAAAATGACCCAAAAAAGTAAATTTAAATTGTCTGAGGAGAAACGTAAACTTGCCAATATGCCATTTACGACACAGAGTGGCAAGGAACGGCTAAGGCCCTGGCCTATGTTCGTGACTAGTGGTTCAGCTTCACATGACGATGGAAGCCTTCATCCTCCCACTAGAAAAATGATAAGAGTTAAGATGGCAAAAGCACAGCAAAGAACTGTGCGTTCTAAGATGGTATCACAAATCCCCAAGGAGAGTCCAAGTGTGTCGGTGGTTGCAATGCCTGACCTTCCCAACACTGGATGGGAAGAGGTTGCTCCTTTCACCATTTGCATGCCCTCTGCAAGTGCTGGAAGTAGCACCTACAGTCCAGTTTCTGATCTTCAAATTGAAGATGTCACTGTTGAAGTACACCAGGATGAGGATAACAGGATTTTGATACCTACCGGTAAATCCTTTTTTCCTAGTCTGTAGAGGATGCTAGGGTCCACTTCATGACCATGGGGTATAGATGGTTCCGCAGGAGCCATGGGCACTCTTAAGACTTTTCAATGGGTGTGAACTGGCTCCTCCTCTATGCCCCTCCTCCAGACCTCAGTTATAGGAACTGTGCCCAGGGAGACGGACATTTCGAGGAAAGGATTTACTTTAATATTAATGGTGAGATATATATCAGCTCACACCTCAACCATGCCGCACAACATGGCATTCAACATAACACACGCCAACAGGCATGAACCAATTACAGCAAACATGCTGAAACTAATAAAACACAACATGTGTAACTCTGATAAACAAAACTTCAGGTAAAGTACGCACTGGGACGGGCGCCCAGCATCCTCTACGGACTAGGAGAAAAGGATTTACCGGTAGGTATCAAAATCCTGTTTTCTCATACGTCCTACAGGATGCTGGGGTCCACTTCATGACCATGGGGTTTATACCAAAGCTCCAGTACGGGCGGGAGAGTGCGGATGACCCTGCAGCACCGATTGACCGAACTTGAGGTAATTATCGGCCAAGGTGTCAAACTTGTAGAATTTTGCAAATGTGTTTGACCCCGACCAAGTAGCTGCTCGGCAAAGTTGCAATGCTGAGACTCCCCGGGCAGTTGCCCAGGATGAGCCCACCTTCCTAGTGGAATGGGCCTTCACCGACGTTGGTAACGGCAATACAGCTATAGTATGAGCGTGCTGAATCGTACTTCTGATCCAACGCACCATAGTCTGCTTGGAAGCAGGACACCCAATCTTGTTGGGAGCATACAGGACAACCAAAGACTCTGTTTTCCGTATTCGAGCTGTTCTTGCGACATAAATCTTCAAAGCTCTAACCACATCTAGAGACTTTGACTCAGTGAACGTGTCAGTAACTACTGGCACCACAATAGGTTGGTTTATGTGGAAAGATGAAACCACCTTTGGAAGAAAATGTTGACGAGTTCTCAACTCTGCCCTATCTTCATGGAAGATCAGGTAAGGGCTCTTGTGAGACAAGGCCCCCAACTCAGACACCTGCCGTGTGGATGCCAATGCCAAAAGCATCACCACTTTCCAAGTGAGAAACTTCAACTCTGTCTCTTGTAGAGGCTCAAACCAATCCAATTGAAGAAACTGCAACACCACATTAAGGTCCCATGGTGCCACTGGAAGCACAAATGGAGGCTGGATGTGCAGAACCCCTTTCATGAAGGTCTGAACCTCTGGAAGAGAGGCCAATTGTTTTTGGAAAAACACTGACAAGGCCAAAATCTGGACCTTGATTGACTTCAATCGGAGGCCTGCCTCCACACCAGCCTGCAGAAAATGGAGAAAACGTCCCAACTGAAACTCTTCTGTAGGAGCCTTCTTGGATTCACACCAGGACACATATTTTCTCCAAATGCAGTGGTAATGTTTTGACGTTACTCCTTTCCTGGCCTGAATAAGGGTGGGGATGACTTCTTTGGGAATACCCTTACGGGCTAGTATCCGGTGCTCAACAGCCATGCCGTCAAACGTAGCCATGGTAAGTCTTGATACACGCACGGCCCCTGCTGCAGCAGGTCCTCGCGAAGAGGAAGAGGCCGAGGATCTTCTATGAGCAACTCCTGAAAATCTGGGCACCAAGCCATCCTTGGCCAGTCTGGGGCAATGAAGATTGCTCGAACTCTTGTTCTCCTTATGATCCTGAGCACCTTTGGGATCAGCGGAAGTGGAGGGAAGACATATACCGACCGGAACACCCACTGGGCCACTAGCGCATCCACTGCTATTGCTTGAGGGTCTCTCGACCTGGAACAATATTTCTGAAGCTTCTTGTTGAGACGAGATGCCATAGTGTCTACTTGAGGAGCTCCCCAAAGACTTGTCACCTCTGCGAAGACTTCTTGGTGGAGGCCCCACTCTCCTGGATGGAGATCGTGTCTGCTGAGAAAGTCTGCTTCCCAGTTGTCTACTCCCGGAATGAAAATTGACAACAGAGCCTTTCTATGTCTTTCTGCCAAGAGGAGGATCTTCGTCACCTCTGCCATTGCCGCTCTGCTTTTCGTTCCGCCCTGCCTGTTTATGTACGCGACTGCTGTTACATTGTCCAACTGGATCTGCACGGAATGATCTTGAAGAAGATGTACCGCTTGTTGAAGGCCGTTGTAAAAGGCTCTCAATTCCAGCACGTTTATGTGAAGGCAGGCTTCCTGACTTGACCATTTTCCTTGGAAGCTTTCCCCCTGAGTAACTACTCCCCAGCCTCGGAGACTTGCATCCATGGTTACCAGGACCCAGTCCTGAATCCCGAACCTGCGTAGTAGGTGAGAACTGTGTAGCCACCACAGGAGCAAAATCCTGGCTTTTGATGACAGGATTATCTTCCGGTGCATGTGTAGGTGGGATCCCGACCACTTGTCCAACAGGTCCCACTGGAATACCCTGGCATGGAACCTGCCAAACTGTATGGCCTCGTAGGCCGCCACCATCTTCCCCAACAACCGAATGCACTGATGGATCGACACACTCGATGGTTTCAATATCTGTTTTACCATTTTCTGGATTTCCAAAGCCTTTTCCACCAGAAGAAGTACTCTCTGAACTTCTGTGTCCAGAATCATCCCGAGAAAAGACAATCTTGTCATTGGTTCCAACTGTGACTTTGGATAATTTATGATCCAACCACGTTGTTGGAGTATTGACAGGGAGAGTGTGATGTTTTGTAACAACTGCTCCCTGGATCTCGCTTTTATCAGGAGATCGTCTAGATAAGGAATTATATTGACTCCTTTTTAACGCAGGAGAACCATCATCTCCGCCATCACCTTGGTGAATACCCTCGGCGCCGTGGAGAGACCGAAAGGTAACGTCTGGAATTGGTAATGGCAATCCTGAACCGCGAATCTCAGATAAGCCTGGTGAGGAGGATAAATGGGAACATGCAGGTAAGCATCTTTTATGTCTACAGACACCATGTAGTCCCCCTCCTCCAGACTGGAAATCACTGCCCTTAGTGATTCCATTTTGAACTTGAATCATTTCAAGTAGAGATTCAGATTTTTCAGGTTTAGGATCGGTCTGTCCGAGCCGTCCGGCTTCGGAACTACAAAAAGGCTTGAATAAAACTCCTCCCCTTGTTGTGACAAAGGTACCAGGACTATGACCTGATCCTGACATAATTTTTGGATTGCCGCTGTTACTGCTTCCCTTTCTGGAAGAGAAGCTGGCAAGGTTGATTTGAAAAATCGGCATAGGGGAACGTCTTGAAACTCCAGCTTATATCCCTGGGACACTATTTGCAACACCCAGGGATCCAGGCCAGACAGAATCCAACCTTGGCTGAACAGTTTGAGACGTGCCCCCACCCGAGCGTCCTCCCGCAAAGGAGCCCCAGCATCATGCTGAAGATTTGGCAGAAGTAGGGGTAGACTTCTGCTCCTGGGATCCTGAAGCTGCTGTGGACTTCTTTCCCTTTCCCCTTCCCCTACCCGCAAAGAAGGGGGAACCTCTCGCTTTTTTTATTTATTGGGCCGAAAGGACTGCATGTGCGGGTGATATGTCTTTTTTGCCGGTGCAGGCGCAGAGGGCAAAAATGCAGGATGGCGCAGAGGGCCAACCTGGACAGTCCACTGTCTAACATAGGGGGTGACTCTCATTTTTTCCTGTCCTCCACCGGGAAAGGATAAGCTATCTGAATTCTCTTGGGAATACGAAATTTCTTTTCGGGATTCACCCACATCCCTTCAAAGATTGTATTAAGCTCGTGGGAAGGAGGTAAAGTGACTTTAGATTTCTTTTCTTTATAGAAATAAGCCTTCTCCTGAGGTACAGGAGTGGTTTCCGTGACTTCCAGAACTTTCCTTATAGCCACAATCATATATTGTATATTTTTTGCCAATTTATGATCTATTTCTCTGGAGTCACACAAGAATCAGTGTCTGTGTCAGTATCAGTATTCACAATATTCGCAAATGGTCTCTTATGTGACCCAGAGGGGTCGCCTGCAGATGGAAGACCAGAGCCCTGAAAAATCACAACCTCCACAGATTTTCTCCAGCACTCAGAATGAGATTCAGACTAATCTAATCTCCTATTGATATGATGCATACTATCACGTATTTCTATCACCCATGCAGGCTCTTGGTGTGCCGGCAGTGCCACCACATTAATGTTCCTAAAATGGTTTCCTCCGGGGATGAACTCCCTGCCTCTGACATGTCAAACACACGTGTACAACACACACACAGACACACTGGGACTTATAGGGGACAGACCCACAGTAAAATCTGTCAGAGGGACACAGTTTAGGAGCAGCCAGTTCACAACCCCAGTGCCAGTATCTAATGCCTGTGAACACAGAATGCCCACTTACATGCAGCGCTTTTTGCACAGTAAAATACACTTGTAAAGCACCAAATTCACTTGTTTTGCACCCTGATACTTGTAGTCAGAAGTGAAGGAGGACCAGCAATGTCTCTGCAGCCTGAGGAGAGAGAAAATGGCACTGAGCAGTGTGCTGGCTGCCTGAGGAAGAAGCTCCGCCCTTTTTACCTCAGAAACTTTTGATAATATTTATGCTGGCGGGGGTAGGGCTGTGCCTGGGCATCTTATGCCCCCTTTTTGCCAGTTTATAGAGGTGTGTTTGCTGCACAGGGCACTCCCCCCCACCCCCCGCGCCCTGCACCCTGCAGTGCCTGTGTGTGTGGGCAGCAATGGCGCGCTGCGCTCCCGCCAGCTGCGCTGTACCTCAGCCATCACCTTTCTTGATAGAAGATCTGTCACCTGTCTTCTGACTTCTGGCTCTGTGAGGGGGGTGATGGCATGCTGTGGGAGTGAGCATCTAGACACGGCTATCGTTCAGTACCCTTCAGTAGCTAATGGTGTCCTGTCAGCCAGAAGTAGAGAAATGAAACTCTTCAGGAAGTTGGTTCCTACTTCTGCCCCTCAGTCCCACGAAGCAGGGAGACTGTTGCCAGCAGTTCTCCCTGAAAACAAAAAACCTAACCTAAGTCTTTTCAGAGAAGCTCAGTAAAGCTCCTCAGAGTGCATCCAGTCTGCCTGGGCACATTTCTAAAACTGAGGTCTGGAGGAGGAGCATAGAGGGAGGAGCCAGTTCACACCCATTGAAAAGTTTTAAGAGTGCCCATGGCTCCTGCGGAACCGTCTATACCCCATGGTCATGAAGTGGACCCCAGCATCCTCTAGGACATATGAGAAATGGATGTTGCTGGCGCTGTGGAGGAAGTTGATGAGGAGGATTCTGATAGTGATGAGGTTTGTTTAAATCAGGCACCGGGGAAGACAGTTGTTGTCCGTGGGATGAATAAGCCCATTGTCATGCCTGGGCAAAATACCAAAAAAGCCACCTCTTCGGTGTGGAATTATTTCTTGACAGATCCGGACAACAGGTGTCAAGCCATGTGTTGCCTTTGTCAATCCATAATAAGTAGGGGTAAGGACGTTAACCACCTAGTAACACCCTCCCTTATACATCACCTGCAGCGCATTCATCAAAAGTCATTGTCAAGTTCATAAACTTTGGGTAATAGCGTAAGCAGTCCACTGACACCTAAATGATGTGGTTTTGTTTGTTTGAATATTATTTCTCTGTAAAGTTGAGTATGTAAACAGTGAAGGGGGAGGACCTGAGGATGAGGACACCTTGCCACTGTAGAGCCAGTTTGTACAAGGCAAGATTAATTGCTTCTTTTTTGGTGCGGGCCCAAACAAACCAATAATTTCAGCCACAGTCGTGTAGCTGAAATTATTGGTTTGTTGAATTGTGCATGTCCTGTTTATACAACATAAGGGTAGTTGGGATGGCCCAAAAACAATTCAATATTGTACTTCTTTTTTTTCTTTGCATTATGTGGTCTTTGGGGCCTAGTTTTTAAAGTACCATCCTGTCTGGCACTGCATTGCCACTCCTAGATGGGCCAGGTGTTTGTGCCGCCCACTTGGGTCGCTTAGCTTAGTCATCCAGCTACCTCATAGCACCTCTTTTTCTTCTTTGCATTATATGCTCTTGGGGCCTAGTTTTTAAAAGTGCCATCCTGTCTGCCACTGCAGTGCCACTCCTAGATGGGCCAGGTGTTCGTGCCGCCCACTTGGGTCGCTTAGCTTAGTCACCCAGCGACCTCTGTGCAAACTTTTGGCCTAAAAACAATATTGTGAGGTGTTCAGAATAGACTAGAAATGAGGGGAAATTACAGTTATTGAGGTTAATAATACCATAGGATCAAAATTATCCCCAAATTCATCCAGATCCAAAACCTGCTAGCAGGCAGAAGACCATTTAGAACCTATCGATAAGGGATAGATACAGAAATTATCTCTGTCTTTTCTGTTGGTTCCCTTTATCAGAAGTTAGTACATGGGGAATACTTACCTGTTACCGGCGGCCAGGATCCCGGCTGTCATGATCCTGAGAAGGCAACATTATGTCAGCAGGATTATGGCAGACCAAGTAGCACACTTGGAAACTCTGGTTGACAGCAGTGAGGCAGGGCTATGGTATCTATATTTGTGAGAGGGAGGTGTCTGGGGTATATGTTTGTGAGGTAGGTCGCTTGGACAGGGCTAGGAATATGTGTGTGAGAGGGAGGTGGTTGGGGTGTGTGTGTGTGTGTGTGTGTGTGTGTGTGTGTGTGTGTGTGTGTGTGTGTGTGTGTGTGTGTCTGTGAGGTGGAGCTGCTATGAGGGTATGTATCATTTCGAGGTGGCTGAGACATGGCTAGGGTATCTGCATATGTGAAAGGGAGGTGGCTTGGGCAGGGCTGGGTATATATGTGTGTGAGAGATAGGTGGCCGGTGTATATGTGTGTGAGAGAAAGGTGGCTGGGGCAGTGATAAGTATATGTGTGTGTGAGGGAGGTGGTTGGGTGTGTGTGTGTGTGTGTGTGTGTGTGTGTGTGTGTGTGTGTGTGTGTGTGTGTCTGTGAGGTGGAGCTGCTATGAGGGTATGTATCATTTCGAGGTGGCTGAGACATGGCTAGGGTATCTGCATATGTGAAAGGGAGGTGGCTTGGGCAGGGCTGGGTATGTATGTGTGTGAGAGATAGGTGGCCGGTGTATATGTGTGTGAGAGAAAGGTGGCTGGGGCAGTGATAAGTATATGTGTGTGAGAGGGAGGTGGTTGGGGTGTGTGTGTGTGTGTGTGTGTGTGTGTGTGTGTGTGTGTGTGTGTGTGTGTGTGTGTGTCTGTGAGGTGGAGCTGCTATGAGGGTATGTATCATTTCGAGGTGGCTGAGACATGGCTAGGGTATCTGCATATGTGAAAGGGAGGTGGCTTGGGCAGGGCTGGGTATATATGTGTGTGAGAGATAGGTGGCCGGGGTATATGTGTGTGAGAGGGAGGTGGTTGAGGTATATGTGTGTGTGTGTGTGTGTGTGTGTGTGTGTGTGTGTGTGTGTGTGTGTGTGTGTGTGTGTGATGAAGCTGACATGAGGATATTTATGTATCAGGCCGGGCTAGGATATCATATAATGTATATGATATATAGATTGACATGTTATAATAACACCCACCCCCACAGCCCAAAGGTTGACATTTATTGTAAAAAATAACAACTGATTATGCAATTGATGCCCTAATCCCACTGTAGCTCCACCAGATTATCCAGCACCACCTATGGGCCCCACAATTTCTGATAGCAGGCCATGTTGATAGCAGTAATAAATTACAGTCAAGTGACAGATACAGTTGCTTTCAGTTTATCAGAGTCTGGCTCTGGCCTCAGTAATTTTGCTGCCCCTAAGAGTGGTTTTCACATAATAAAAAAAAGGATTTGACTGGACGGTTTTACTGCATATATATATATTCCTGCACTTGTTATAATACTGTATCCCCTCCTTTCAGTACTTCACTTTTTCCTTGGGCATAGACTGCTGGCAAAACAGAACAGTTCTTACAGTGAAAATCTTTCAGATTAAACACTGGGTTACACAACATGTTTAAATATTATATTTTACTAACTCTGTGCTACTCACATTGGCGCCGAGAGAGGGGAGGATAGGGTTCAAATTACCTGGGCCCAGGTCTTATGGAGGGACACAGGTCCGCCCCTTACCTGGCAGCAGCAACTGCAGCTCTTTTCCTCAGCCCAGCACACGCTACTGTGTGCTGGTCTGCAGTGTGGCCAGGGAGGTGCTTAAAATACATTTTTTTTTTCAGTATTTTTTTTCTAAGGGTGCATGGCCACACCTCCTGTGATTACACCTCGCCCCCTGAAAAGTACCTGGGCCCAGCAGGGCCATGCTTCTGAGAGTTGGTGATCCTCATGTTCTAGACATACCCCCACGGAGGTGTGGCCATGCCCCCAGCATGCTGTGGTCACAGCCCCTCCAGGGAGGGGTGGGGGGGCCCAGGGAGTTGTTGTACCCGGGTCCATGATTTATCTTGGCAGCCCTGGCTACTCATAGCCCTAGTTCAAACACTTGTCATTGTATCTCTCTTTCTCTCTCTGTCTCTTAGAACCCCATTCTGCTGGCTGCTTCTCGATATGTCACTCCTGTTTCCTCCCCTCACTCAACCTCACTTACCCCTCTCTATGTCGCTTCTATCTACTGACTCTGTCTTCCACATCACTCCACCCACTTCTCCGGAATATCACCACCACTTGCTGCTGCCCTTCTTCTCCTCACCCTTCCCTCAGAGCAACTGCATCTCCACAACATAAAATTATTATCAGTTATTTATATAGCGCACAAATATTCCGCAGCGTTGTACAGAGAATATTTGCCCATTCAATTCACACAGGTCCCTGCCCCAGTGGAGCTAACAATCTATATTCGCTACCACATACACACACACACACACACACACACAGACACACACACACACACACACACACACACACAGACACACACACACACACACACACACACACACACACACACACACACACGGAACCCATGACCTCAGTGCTGTGAGGCAGCAATGCTAACCATTACACCACCATGCTTCCTAAAAATGTGGTTATGTGTACTGAAGAAAAAAAAATCTATACCCCGTTAAACTAGCAGATGTTTTTGTTAAATAAGCTAAATAAATACTATATATAATTAGTGATGAGCGGGTTCGGTTTCTCGGAAACCGAACCCCCCCGAACTTCACGCTTTTTACACGGGTCCGAGGCAGACTCGGATCTTCCCGCCTTGCTCGGCTAACCCGAGCGCGCCCGAACGTCATCATCCCGCTGTCGGATTCTCGCGAGGCTCGGATTCTATCGCGAGACTCGGATTCTATATAAGGAGCCGCGCGTCGCCGCCATTTTCACACGTGCATTGAGATTGATAGGGAGAGGACGTGGCTGGCGTCCTCTCCGTTTAGAATAGAAATAGACAGTGAGTGTGAGACACTTGATTTACTGGAGCTTAGGAGTACTCAGAGAGTGCAGAGTTTACTAGTGACTGACCAGTGACCACCAGTGCAGTTTTATTATTATTTAATATAATCCGTTCTCTGCCTGAAAAAAAACGATACACAGTGACACAGTATACCATATCTGTGCTCAGCCTCAGTGTGCTGCATCATCTATGTATATCTGACTGTGCTGAGTGCTCACTGCTCACACAACTTAATTGTGGGGGAGACTGGGGAGCAGTTATAGCAGGAGTACATATATTTAACAGTGCACACTTTTGCTGCCAGAGTGCCACTGCCAGTGTGACTGACCAGTGACCAGTGACCACCAGTATATTGTGATTGTCTGCCTGAAAAAGTTAAACACTCGTCGTGTGGTGTTTTTATTCTATAAACGCATTCTGCTGACAGTGTCCAGCAGGTCCGTCACTATATAATATATACCTGTCCTGCAGTAGTGATATATATATATTTTTTATATCATTATCATCCAGTCTATACTAGCAGCAGACGCAGTACGGTAGTCCACGGCTGTAGCTACCTCTGTGTCGGCAGTCGCTCGTCCATAATTGTATACCTACCTGTGGTGGTTTTTTTTTTTTCTATCTTCTTCATACTAGTAGTTAACTTTAGGAGTCTGCAGTGCTGACAGTGTCCAGCAGGTCCGTCATTATATAATATATACCTGTCCGGCTGCAGTAGTGATATATATATATTTTTTATATCATTATCATCCAGTCTATATTAGCAGCAGACGCAGTACGGTAGTCCACGGCTGTAGCTACCTCTGTGTCGGCAGTCGCTCGTCCATCCATATTTGTATACCACCTACCTGTTGTGTTTTTTTTTTCTATCTTCTTGATACTAGTAGCTTACTTTAGGAGTCAGCAGTGCTGACAGTGTCCAGCAGGTCCGTCATTATATAATATATACCTGTCCGGCTGCAGTAGTGATATATATATATTTTTTATATCATTATCATCCAGTCTATATTAGCAGCAGACGCAGTACGGTAGTCCACGGCTGTAGCTACCTCTGTGTCGGCAGTCGCTCGTCCATCCATAATTGTATACCACCTACCTGTGGTGTTTTTTTTTTTCTATCTTCTTGATACTAGTAGCTTACTTTAGGAGTCTGCAGTGCTGACAGTGTCCAGCAGGTCCGTCATTATATAATATATACCTGTCCGGCTGCAGTAGTGATATATATATATTTTTTATATCATTATCATCCAGTCTATATTAGCAGCAGACGCAGTACGGTAGTCCCCGGCTGTAGCTACCTCTGTGTCGGCAGTCGCTCGTCCATCCATAATTGTATACCACCTACCTGTGGTGTTTTTTTTTTTCTATCTTCTTGATACTAGTAGCTAACTTTAGGAGTCTGCAGTGCTGACAGTGTCCAGCAGGTCCGTCATTATATAATATATACCTGTCCGGCTGCAGTAGTGATATATATATATTTTTTATATCATTATCATCCAGTCTATATTAGCAGCTGACGCAGTACGGTAGTCCACGGCTGTAGCTACCTCTGTGTCGGCAGTCGCTCGTCCATCCATAATTGTATACCACCTACCTGTGGTGGTTTTTTTTTCTATCTTCTTGATACTAGTAGCTTACTTTAGGAGTCTGCAGTGCTGACAGTGTCCAGCAGGTCCGTCATTATATAATATATACCTGTCCGGCTGCAGTAGTGATATATATATATTTTTATATCATTATCATCCAGTCTATATTAGCAGCAGACGCAGTACGGTAGTCCACGGCTGTAGCTACCTCTGTGTCGGCTGTCGCTCGTCCATCCATAATTGTATACCACCTACCTGTGGTGGTTTTTTTTTCTATCTTCTTGATACTAGTAGCTTACTTTAGGAGTCTGCAGTGCTGACAGTGTCCAGCAGGTCCGTCATTATATAATATATACCTGTCCGGCTGCAGTAGTGATATATATATATTTTTTATATCATTATCATCCAGTCTATATTAGCAGCTGACGCAGTACGGTAGTCCACGGCTGTAGCTACCTCTGTGTCGGCAGTCGCTCGTCCATCCATAATTGTATACCACCTACCTGTGGTGTTTTTTTTTTCTATCTTCTTGATACTAGTAGCTTACTTTAGGAGTCTGCAGTGCTGACAGTGTCCAGCAGGTCCGTCATTATATAATATATACCTGTCCGGCTGCAATAGTGATATATATATATTTTTATATCATTATCATCCAGTCTATATTAGCAGCAGACGCAGTACGGTAGTCCACGGCTGTAGCTACCTCTGTGTTGGCAGTCGCTCGTCCATCCATAAGTATACTAGTATCCATCCATCTCCATTGTTTACCTGAGGTGCCTTTTAGTTGTGCCTATTAAAATATGGAGAACAAAAATGTTGAGGTTCCAAAAATAGGGAAAGATCAAGATCGACTTCCACCTCGTGCTGAAGCTGCTGCCACTAGTCATGGCCGAGACGATGAAATGCCATCAAAGTCGTCTGCCAAGGCCGATGCCCAATGTCATAGTACAGAGCATGTAAAATCCAAAACACCAAATATCAGTAAAAAAAGGACTCAAAAATCTAAAATAAAATTGTCGGAGGAGAAGCGTAAACTTGCCAATATGCCATTTACCACACGGAGTGGCAAGGAACGGCTGAGGCCCTGGCCTATGTTCATGGCTAGTGGTTCAGCTTCACATGAGGATGGAAGCACTCAGCCTCTCGCTAGAAAAATGAAAAGACTCAAGCTGGCAAAAGCACAGTAAAGAACTGTGCGTTTTTCGAAATCACAAATCCACAAGGTGAGTCCAATTGTGTCGTTTGCGATGCCTGACGTTCCCAACACTGGACGTGAAGAGCATGCGCCTTCCACCATTTGCACGCCCCCTGCAAGTGCTGGAAGGAGCACCCGCAGTCGAGTTCCTGATAGTCAGATTGAAGATGTCAGTGTTGAAGTACACCAGGATGAGGAGGATATGGGTGTTGCTGGCGCTGGGGAGGAAATTGACCAGGAGGATTCTGATGGTGAGGTGGTTTGTTTAAGTCAGGCACCCGGGGAGACACCTGTTGTCCGTGGGAGGAATAGGGCCATTGACATGCCTGGTGAAAATACCAAAAAAATCAGCTCTTCGGTGTGGAAGTATTTCAACAGAAATGCGGACAACATTTGTCAAGC
Organism: Pseudophryne corroboree; assembly: GCF_028390025.1. Lineage (NCBI taxonomy): Eukaryota > Metazoa > Chordata > Amphibia > Anura > Myobatrachidae > Pseudophryne > Pseudophryne corroboree. The sequence continues at coordinate 556,088,478 of NC_086444.1, forward strand.
CGTGTGTTGCCTTTGTCAAGCTGTAATAAGTAGGGGTAAGGACGTTAACCACCTCGGAACATCCTCCCTTATACGTCACCTGCAGCGCATTCATCATAAGTCAGTGACAAGTTCAAAAACTTTGGGCGACAGCGGAAGCAGTCCACTGACCAGTAAATCCCTTCCTCTTGTAACCAAGCTCACGCAAACAACCCCACCAACTCCCTCAGTGTCAATTTCCTCCTTCCCCAGGAATGCCAATAGTCCTGCAGGCCATGTCACTGGCAATTCTGACGAGTCCTCTCCTGCCTGGGATTCCTCCGATGCATCCTTGCGTGTAACGCCTACTGCTGCTGGCGCTGCTGTTGTTGCTGCTGGGAGTCGATGGTCATCCCAGAGGGGAAGTCGTACTCGTAAGACCACTTTTACTACTTCCACCAAGCAATTGACTGTCCAACAGTCCTTTGCGAGGAAGATGAAATATCACAGCAGTCATCCTGCTGCAAAGCGGATAACTGAGGCCTTGGCATCCTGGGCGGTGAGAAACGTGGTTCCGGTATCCATCATTACTGCAGAGCCAACTAGAGACTTGTTGGAGGTACTGTGTCCCCGGTACCAAATACCATCTTGGTTCCATTTCTCTAGGCAGGCGATACCGAAAATGTACACAGACCTCAGAAAAAGACTCACCAGTGTCCTAAAAAATGCAGTTGTACCCAATGTCCACTTAACCACGGACATGTGGACAAGTGGAGCAGGGCAGGCTCAGGACTATATGACTGTGACAGCCCACTGGGTAGATGTATGGACTCCCGCCGCAAGAACAGCAGCGGCGGCACTAGTAGCAGCATCTCGCAAACGCCAACTCTTTCCTAGGCAGGCTACGCTTTGTATCACCGCTTTCCAGAATACGCACACAGCTAAAAACCTCTTACGGCAACTAAGGAAGATCATCGCAGAATGGCTTACCCCAATTGGACTCTCCTGTGGATTTGTGGCATCGGACAACGCCAGCAATATTGTGTGTGCATTAAATCTGGGCAAATTCCAGCACATCCCATGTTTTGCACATACCTTGAATTTGGTGGTGCAGAATTATTTAAAAAACGAGAGGGGCGTGCAAGAGATGCTGTCGGTGGCCAGAAGAATTGCGGGACACTTTCGGCGTACAGGCATCACGTACAGAAGACTGGAGCACCACCAAAAACGCCTGAACCTGCCCTGCCATCATCTGAAGCAAGAAGTGGTAACGAGGTGGAATTCAACCCTCTATATGCTTCAGAGGTTGGAGGAGCAGCAAAAGGCCATTCAAGCCTATACAACTGAGCACGATATAGGAGGTGGAATGCACCTGTCTCAAGCGCAGTGGAGAATGATTTCAACGTTGTGCAAGGTTCTGCAACCTTTTGAACTTGCCACACGTGAAGTCAGTTCAGACACTGCCAGCCTGAGTCAGGTCATTCCCCTCATCAGGCTTTTGCAGAAGAAGCTGGAGACATTGAAGGAGGAGCTAACACAGAGCGATTCCGCTAGGCATGTGGGACTTGTTAATGGAGCCCTTAATTCGCTTAACAAGGATTCACGGGTGGTCAATCTGTTGAAATCAGAGCACTACATTTTGTCCACCGTGCTCGATCCTAGATTTAAAACCTACCTTGGATCTCTCTTTCCGGCAGACACAAGTCTGCTGGGGTTCAAAGAACTGCTGGTGACAAAATTGTCAAGTCAAGCGGAACGCGACCTGTCAACATCTCCTCCTTCACATTCTCCCGCAACTGGGGGTGCGAGGAAAAGGCTCAGAATTCCGAGCCCACCCGCTGGCGGTGATGCAGGGCAGTCTGGAGCGACTGCTGATGCTGACATCTGGTCCGGACTGAAGGACCTGACAACGATTACGGACATGTCGTCTACTGTCACTGCATATGATTCTCTCCCCATTGAAAGAATGGTGGAGGATAATATGAGTGACCGCATCCAAGTAGGCACGTCAGACAGTCCGTACTTATACTGGCAGGAAAAAGAGGCAATTTGGAGGCCCTTGCACAAACTGGCTTTATTCTACCTAAGTTGCCCTCCCACAAGTGTGTACTCCGAAAGAGTGTTTAGTGCCGCCGCTCACCTTGTCAGCAATCGGCGTACGAGGTTACATCCAGAAAATGTGGAGAAGATGATGTTCATTAAAATGAATTATAATCAATTCCTCCGTGGAGACATTGACCAGCAGCAATTGCCTCCACAAAGTACACAGGGAGCTGAGATGGTGGATTCCAGTGGGGACGAATTGATAATCTGTGAGGAGGGGGATGTACATGGTGATATATCGGAGGATGATGATGAGGTGGACATCTTGCCTCTGTAGAGCCAGTTTGTGCAAGGAGAGATTAATTGCTTCTTTTTTGGTGGGGGTCCAAACCAACCCGTCATTTCAGTCACAGTCGTGTGGCAGACCCTGTCACTGAAATGATGGGTTGGTTAAAGTGTGCATGTCCTGTTTATACAACATAAGGGTGGGTGGGAGGGCCCAAGGACAATTCCATCTTGCACCTCTTTTTTCTTTCATTTTTATTTGCGTCATGTGCTGTTTGGGGAGTAGTTTTTGGAAGGGCCATCCTGCGTGACACTGCAGTGCCACTCCTAGATGGGCCAGGTGTTTGTGTCGGCTACTTGGGTCGCTTATCTTAGTCACACAGCTACCTCATTGCGCCTCTTTTTTTCTTTGCGTCATGTGCTGTTTGGGGGGTGTTTTTTGGAAGGGCCATCCTGCGTGACACTGCAGTGCCACTCCTAGATGGGCCAGGTGTTTGTGTCGGCCACTTGGGTCGCTTATCTTAGTCACACAGCTACCTCATTGCGCCTCTTTTTTTCTTTGCGTCATGTGCTGTTTGGGGGGTGTTTTTTGGAAGGGCCATCCTGCGTGACACTGCAGTGCCACTCCTAGGTGGGCCAGGTGTTTGTGTCGGCCACTTGGGTCGCTTATCTTAGTCACATAGCTACCTCATTGCGCCTCTTTTTTTCTTAGCGTCATGTGCTGTTTGGGGGGTGTTTTTTGGAAGGGCCATCCTGCGTGACACTGCAGTGCCACTCCTAGATGGGCCAGGTGTTTGTGTCGGCCACTAGGGTCGCTTATCTTAGTCACACAGCTACCTCATTGCGCCTCTTTTTTTTCTTCTTTGCGTCATGTGCTGTTTGGGGAGTAGTTTTTTGAAGGGCCATCCTGCGTGACACTGCAGTGCCACTCCTAGATGGGCCAGGTGTTTGTGTCGGCCACTTGGGTCGCTGAGCTTAGTCATCCAGCGACCTCGGTGCAAATTTTAGGACTAAAAATAATATTGTGAGGTGTGGGGTGTTCAGAATAGACTGAAAATGAGTGGAAATTATGGTTATTGAGGTTAATAATACTTTGGGATCAAAATGACCCCCAAATTCTATTATTTAAGCTGTTTTTTAGGGTTTTTTGAAAAAAAAAACCCGAATCCAAAACACACCCGAATCCGACAAAAAAAATTCGGTGAGGTTTTGCCAAAACGCGTTCGAACCCAAAACACGGCCGCGGAGCCGAACCCAAAACCAAAACACAAAACCCGAAAAATTTCCGGTGCTCATCACTATATATAATACAGTTTTCAAATAATCTAGAGCTGGAAGCTGCTTTGTGTAATTTAAGTAAAAGAAAGAGCTGTTGCACACTGTAAGCATGGACTGATATTAAGTTCTTTATAATACAATACTGCAAATTCCATCTAATTTATATCAAAGTGAATGCATCAAAATGAAAGTAATTCTGACTCTAAATACAGTAAATGCAGCAGAACTTGGCATCGTGCAAGGGGAATGAAAGAAGGTGCCCTGGCCTGGGGCGTATCCCCTGAAGCTTGGGCAACCACTGACTGGGTCATAATACACTGGGCCTAATGTACTCAGCCTTGAAAAGTGATAAATTGCAGGGTGATAAAGTACCAACCAATCAGCTCCAGTCATTTTTCAAACCCAGCCAGTAACATGAGTTAGGAGCTGATTGGCTGGTACTTTATCATCGTGAAATGTATTACTTTTGAAGGCTTAGTACATCTCCCCAATATGAGCAGCAAGTCTAAGTGACCATGGGGGTCATTCCGAGTTGTTCGCTTGCTAGCTGCTTTTAGCAGCAGAGCAAACGCTAAGCCGCTCTCTGAGAGTGTATCTTAGCTTAGCAGAAGTGCGAACGAAAGGATCGCAGCACTGCTACAAAAAAAGATTGTGCAGTTTAGAGTAGCTCGAGACCTACTCCTACCTAGTGATCACTACAACTGTTTAGTTCCTGTTTTGACGTCACAAACACGCCCTGCGTTTGACCAGCCACGTCTACGTTTCCCCAGCCACTCCTGCGTTTTTATCTGACACGCCTGCGTTTTTACACACACTCCCCGAAAACGGTCAGTTACCACCCAGAAACACCCACTTCCTGTCAATCACTCTGCGGCCAGCAGTGCGACTGAAAAGCGTCGCTAGACCTTGTGTGAAATTGCATCGGCTTTTGTGAAAGTACGTCGCGCGTGCGCACTGCGCCCCATACGCATGCACAGAAGTGCCGCTTTTTTACCTAATCGCTGCGCTGCGAACGAAAGCAGCTAGCGATCAACTCGGAATGACCACCAATAACTGTTGCATGTAAAACAGTCTTCCATGATATTCACACAGATATTTTTTGTTTTTCATTTTGGTTTCTGTATAACCTTTCCCTGAGACCTAAAAGATTCCCTGTTCTACTCTACAAATAAAGTATACTGAACTATTAATATAAAAGAATTGTTCATGTCCTTGTGGTTATGTCACAGACCTTTAGTTACCTGTAACATTGCCCACTGATAATCCCCTTTTCCTGCCTAGGCTCATAATGATAACACATACCTTTCCTATTGACACAGATGTGATACTTCAATAGATTTGTATGACTTGTGTGGATCAAGCAAATTATTTCCCATATGTTTCTGATTAAAAATGTGGACATTACCATTCAATCCAAATCTGAAAGTGGATTTTACATATATATCATACACACATGGCTAGAATTAAAATAATGTCCATCTAAAATTATCACAACTTCTTTCTGCCTTTACAAACATGCACTTGATCCTGTATTTAGGGCTCAGCATGTTGTTGCTACGTCATGGAGAATAATCCTCCCTTGTGCTTTATTCTCATTCATAAATGTTCATTACATATATATTCTGTGACCGACTTTATTGAGCCTGTTATCTGTTGCTTTGACATTATCAAGCATCCACCTTTTAAAATAACACTGCCCGTAGTGATCCTATCTTTATCAAGAAAATGTTGCTCAACTGATTAATATACTCAGAGGTATTCTAGGAGGTGGTACTGTTGAAAGAGGACAAATGCTATTGTATTCCCAGGATTGTTAAGTTTAGACAGCTGCCTGGAAAACTGAATTTATAAACCATCTCATGGCCTTTACTCTATCGCCATCTTTTTATTTTTCAAGTTATTATTCTCTGTGCTTAGGAAAATAATACAAATTTAAGGCTGGATGCCAAACTATACAACGCCTGAAGTTCTACTGACAAAAACATGCAGCTGTTTCTAAAAAACATACGTATTGATTTGTTTAATAACAATTTGGACAAGAGTGAATGTAATTTAAATGAACCAGTGCATTTGGCATTTCTGTCATTTCATAGGCATGGCTCGAAGTCACTGTGCAGGAATTTAGTGGTGACACTGTGCAACGGAAATATCAGTCATTACTTCCAGAACAAAATGGAAATAAGCTCTGCAGAAATGAATCAAAATATTTGTATTAATCTGTATTGTGGGAATGTACTCAAAGGAAACAGCGGTGAACTATATGATGAAAGATTGCCCAAAGTTATCTGAAAGGTGATATTAATTCAAGTTTAAAACAAAATCTTCCAAAACAATACAAAATATAAAATATCATAACAAAATCCATTATACTATTCAGACCATAAAAAGAAGACAAATTTGGTAAAACATGTAATTTCTTCAATATTCATTTTCTGTGTCCCACAAATTAGGTCAGAGATGGAGCAATATTAATCATAAATATAATGTTAGTGTCTACATTATTAAGTAGAGAGAACATTATGTAACGTTAACATTATTCTAAAGAAGAAAATGATAAGGGATGCAATTTAATGTTTGATTTTCCCACATTGCAAATGGGATTTCCAAAATGTATCACTAGGTGGTGTTACTATTAGTATATGGTGGTTGACCACATGCAAGAGCAATCAGTGTCTGAAGCTGAATATTCAAGATGAACATCACTATAACTAACTTGTAATGTTAGTTGCATGTTTAAATAAGATTCCTTCAGCTTTCTAAGATGTGTCATTTTTAGATACTGTAAGGTTTCTGGGGATTCTGGACATTTAACCAAGACTTCAATGTCCATAGATGGCCATTAAATAATATAGCTTATCTTATAAATAGTAACTAACGTTACATGTGTTTTTAAGTCATTATCATACGCTAAATAAATGTTATTATCTAATGCTGTCTGCGTTTCCCACTAATTTGCTCCCAGGATGACACTGCTCTGTGGCATCCTGTGTGCTGGGGTCCATGCTGCAGCGTCAGTGACCGTTAGTGGAGGGGCTTATATGGAGTGAGTCGTCACCCAGTATGTCTTGACAATTATATAGTAGGATGATATTTTGGGTTCAAGTTCAGAACATGGGACCCCTGGATTAAAGTAACTAAAGTGCCTTAGATCATTATATTTGTTCAGAGCATTAAAGGTTGACAGGGTGAAAAGGTCGATGCGACAATGGTTGACACAAAAATAGTGAACAATTTTTTGGGGCTAATTATTGGATAAAGTCAAAGTTGTTTTTTTTGCCCAATTACTGTATAATGCATGGCAACTACCATCAGTACAGACGCGCCCAATACCAAGAAGTTGAATTTGAGGGCCTTATTCAGCAGCAGTTGCTACTGCAATGCGATCACATCTGGATGAATTTCAGGCCAGTGCACATTCACAGGGCCCATTCTGCACGTGCGCATCTCGGCATTTATGCGAACGCCTCTGTCTGACTGACAGGCAGAGGCATTCACTGGTCGTCAGGGGCAGCGTCATTGCATGGTTCCTGCCATTTTCGGGGTGACGTCACATGCGGAAGCCCACGCTACCCTTGTTTTGTGGGGTCTGCAATGCGATCGCAATTGAATTGCGATTGTATCGTTGGCGGCCATTAGCATGCTGGGCGGCCCCCAGCATGATTCTAGGCAGTTGCAGTTTTGTTAAATTAGCAAAACTGTAACAAATACTGAATAAGGTCCTAAGGTCACAGTTTCACCTGTGTACTCTTTTGTTGTTAGTAAAGTAACCCACAGTCAAAGTGAATCACAAACACTACACTTGAAACATTATATGTATCAGTAATGACAATTTTCTTAATGTCCAATACTTGAATAGAAAAGGTGGTCTGGTCTTACAAGAGTAATTTGGTTTTCCTGAGAAAGATGACATTGACATCATAATCACAGATTTAGTGCGGTGTACTTTGGCAGAGCCATGCGAATTGTGTGGCAAACATTATTTCTCTGATTTGCCGTGTAATATTGAGCTTTGTTAACTGTTTATTGTTATACTGCACAGAGTATAATGCACATTCTTTGTATATTATGTGCAGTGGTGCAAGTATGCATGTATACTCGGGTACGGAGTAACCCTTTGGCAGCAGGTACGCAGTACCACCCACTGCACACTTTGCACCCATGACTTCCATTGCCGCAATTATAATGTGCTTTGTCAGGGCTACAGGGAGCGCAGCAGTGACATCATGAGATCACATTACTCTTCCTCTCCTGGCGGCCACGGCTGCTGCAAAGAGAGGAGCCAGAGGACTGGGCTGGGTGACTTTTCCCGCAGTGTCCAGCTGTTTCCCTTCACTTGGCTCAAGTGATGAACGGCACTGAGTGGCTTTTGTTCTTCACAGACTGGGCTGCTGGGCATGTCCTGGCTTCACTTTGTGGGGTAATTATTTTTTTAATATAATATGGACACTACAATGTATTTCTATTATTAGGGGCCAATATGTGTGCACCAAGGAAGTGTTGTAGTCTTACAAACTAGTTCTTTACAATTATTACACTGCCCCACCCCCCAAAAAAAAAAAAAAAATCTGTTTTGTGCCTGGAATGTTAGTATTGATTTTGGTTATATTGGGCGTGCTAATTCCAAATACAAAAACCGTTTTTCTCTGTCAGCTATACTTTTTGCGCATGCCCAGGCTGCAGCACATTGCCATCTGGGCGACCTTCAGTCTGAGCTAAGCGTTGCGAAGGTGTGATACCTCATCAATGTAACTGCCTGTGAATATATTTAGATACGTGGCATCACTGTGTATAAGTAAATAACATTTATGATTTGCACATGTATCATAACAAAGGGGCAGAGTGACACAGAGCAGCATGTGATCTGTCTTTGAGGAGAAGGGCGGATTGATTGAGGGATGTGTGAGAAGTCCAACGAGGAGAGCTCTCTGAGGGAATAGAGGAGAGAGAGGACTGATGAGAGGGCTTACCTCAGCCAGGCATTGTGAATATGCTATAATAGCTTTGGTCATGGGGAAGATAAAGTTTCATGAACATCAATGGTTAATTTGTGTTGATTTAAAAATCGTATATGTTCTCCTAGATCGGCAAAGTGGCTACACAAAATATCCTTGTTTTTTGTGTCTCGGGGACAGCAGAGCCAAAGCAGACCACTGGGTGAGAAGAGAGTGGCCTATGAGATAGAACATGGTTGTAGGAGAAAAAAATGTCATTCGTGAACCCTTAGTTGGATAAGACAAAATCATCTTGCCTCTACTCCATATAAAGCTAGGCCTGATGAAACAGTTTGTGAAGTCTCTTGATCAGGATGGACCATGCTTTGGGTAAATAGGACAAAAAATGCCTGGGCTAAGTACAGAAAAACTGAAAGCTGGAATTTTTGATGGCCCTCAAATAAGGCAGCTCATGAATGAACCTGGCTTCATAGATTCCATGAGTGAGGGTGAGCGAAGTGTGTGGACGTCATTCGTTCTCGTTGTCAGAATCTTTCTGAGAAACCGTAAAGCTCAAAACTATGCTGAGCTAGTAAACAACATGCCCATTAATTTCAGAGACCTTGGATGTAATATGAGCATAAAAGTTCATTACTTACACAGCCACTTGGACTTTCCCCAAAAATTTGGGTGATATGAGAGAAGAGTAAGGTGAAAGATTTCATCAGGACATTAAAACAATGGAAGATCCCTACAAGGGAAGATGGGATATACTGTACATATGCAAGTTACAGCTGGAACATACAAAGAGACTGTCCAAACAAAATGCATTCAATAATGTCCCACAACAGAAGCTTCCTAAACTAATTTTATTTTCATTTATGGTTTCATTTTATTATTTCGACGAAATAGTGACATTTGAGTCACTATAGTGTTACTGTAATGATAGTATGTTTTATTGATGTCATAAAAATATTTTAGAAAATATTTTTAGACTATGTTTTTTAATGTTTTCTGTTTTATTATGTGAATAATAGGCCTAAAATTGAAATAGGGTAACATAATCAGATGATGTTTATATCTCAAAAATTAGAGCTGATAGGTAAAAATTAATGTTATATTTGAAATCAGGACACCAAATAAACATAAAATCAGCTCAAAAATCCTCGGCACCAAAACACCTGTTGGGCTGTGTTATTATTATTATTATTATTATTATTATTATTGTTTATTTTTAAGGCACAACAAAATTATGCAGTACAGTACATCTGGGTAGTTCAACAAGTAAAATACAAAATAAGGAAAAGCTAAATGCTTAAAAAGAAGAATAAATGCAATAATACCCCCACAATTAGGCATGAATGGTTTGTTTCAGAGTTGCATGCAAGTCAGCTTGAAATGCAGCCACATTGCGTTTGCGTGCTCAGAAATCAGATATTCAGAGTTGTATCCATTTATGAGGCCACACTGCCCCATCCAGCTACTATCAGCATGCAGTTACACCAGCCCTATATTTGGTGCAAGAGATTCAGGGGTGTATATATGGGTGCAAGCGCCCCAGTCAAAGTAAGGGACTGGGACCCCAATATTTTAAATACAAACAGCAACAGAGTGTACTCTCCAGAGTGTACTCTCACTGCTACTCCTGATGCTGGTGACATTTCCCTGTAGCTGGGGATGGAGCCCGAAGGTAGAAGCACTGTGGTGTACTGTCCCTGAGCTCTATCCTCAGCCCCTTCCTATGTTTTTCCAGGACTACCTAAGTTTTCCCTGGTCCCTCCCTCCGCCGGATGGTGCTTACATCTCCCCCAGCAATTACTCCCTACACCTCCACCCTCTACGCATGCACCCCAGCTGCTTTAAGGCAACCACCATCAGTACAAACGCATGGATTATCAAGCACCCATGCCTCCCCCTTATCCAGCTCTAACTCTACCCATATGGCTGCAGGTGGCACCATGAGGCGCCCCCCCCCCCCCCCCTTTAGCCGGAGCCCCTGGCCAGTGTCATCCTGGTCAAGGGGTAGATACTCCCCTGAAGAATTTATCTGATAGCAGATGGATGTCTATGTACTGTAGGCTTAACTCTACATAGACCACAATTCTGCATACACACTCACAACACACCTTCAGAACACTTAGACTAAATATATGTGCCCAGTTCAGCAGTGACAAAACCTGTCATTCAGACAAATTGTTTAAATCACAGATTCATCCAATTTGTATGAACAACTTTTTTTTCCATTTCCCAGTGTCATTTTCTCTCATCCATTACCAGATTTTCATTCCAACCAGCCAGATCTGGTAGATGATCTGCCAGATAATTGAATAGTGTATGCCCAGCTTTAGTGATCACCAAAATTGTCTCTTTGACACTAGATTGAAATGTATTAAACCATCTAAACAGTGGAAAAGTGGAGAGGTTGCTGATATCAGCCAATCAGCTTCTAGATAGAATTATATTTCCAGTGGCAAATTCATAACCCCAGTACTGTAAGGCAGTACAGTTACCCACTGTGCCAAGAAGCTGCTTTTGAGACAATAGCACTATTATTTTCTGGAGATTATTACCAATGTATAGTGTGATAAGTTAAAACATGGGAAATACATGGCATAGACCTGTCCTTATGTTTGTCATCCTGTTCGTCTTGATTTGTACATATCATGGTTTATTCATTTAAAATAAAAAAGCGTACAACAATTACACAGTACATATATTTATGGGGAAAATCCTAGCTATGCTCACCAATCTGTGGCTGTGCTAAAGGCCTCTCACTATCACGATGACCAAAATGCCTCCCTTAGCTTCATAAATATGACACGTATCCTTTATACACTTGCAGTGCACCACAGTGCCGTTTAATAGCAGTACTATATTCACAGCATGGAAAGTCTCATAACACAATAGGTATTTGTGGCACAATGGTTTCTAATGCCCTGAACCCCCATCTCCCCCAGTAAAATTCGGGGACGTTCTCCCCTTCATCAGTTTTGTCCTGATAAAGGGGAGTATGTCCCCGAAACGTAGAATAAACCACGTACAGTATGTCTTCACTATCTACAAGCCTCTGAGCAGTGCCATAACTATGTGTGTGCCAGGTGTGCCTGGCACACAGCGCATTCGCACTGAGGGCGCAACGGCCAGCGGCTTGTAATGAGTCAATTTGGATCATTACAAGCCACCTGTGCCGGAGTAGGAGAGGGAGCAGCGGAGAAGGAGGAGAAGGGAGCCGCAGCAGTGCTATGTAATTGGTAGCGGCGCCGATGCAGCAGTCCCTCTCCTTCTGCATTGGCTGGCCCGGCGCTGCTGTGAATGCTGGGATGCGCTTCCCTCATCCCAGCATTCACAGCGGTAGCAGCCAGCCAATGCTGAAGGAGAGGTACAGCTGCATGCGGCGCCGCCGGTAATTACAGTGCGCTGCTGCGGCTCCCTCCTCCCCCTTCCTCCTACCCCTTCTCCCCTGCCACCCGGAGCTGCCAGCACCAAGGAGCCTGACTGCCTGAGAGATGGTAAGTATCATCTATCTATCTATCTTTCTCTCTACCTAATGTGTAAAAGGGGGACTCTGTCTGCCGTAATGTGTAAAAAAGGGCCGCTGCCTGCTGTAATGTGTAAAAAGGGGGACACAGTCTGCCGTAATGTGTAAAAAGGGGGACGTAGTCTGCCGTAATGTGTAAAAAGGGGACGCTGTCTGCCATAATGTGTAAAAAGGGGGACTGGTTGCCGTAATGTGTAAAAAGGGTACACTGTCTGCCGTAATGTGTATAAAGGAGGACTATCTGCCGCAATGTGTAAAAAGGGGGATTGGCTGCCATAATGTGTAAAAAGGGTGACTATCTCCTGTAATGTGTAAAAAGGGGAACTATCTGCTGTAATGTGTAAAAAGGGGGACTGGCTGCCGTAATGTGTACAAAGAGGACTCTCTCTGCCGTAATGTGTAAAAATGGGGACTATCTGACGTAATGTGTAAAAAGGGGGATGCAGTCTGCCGTAATGTGTAAAAGGTGGACTGTCTGCCGTAATGTTTAAAAAGGGGATGCTGTCTGCCGTAATGTGTAAAAAGGGGAATCTGTCCGCCATAATGTGTAAGAGGGGCTGTACCTGGTGTAGTGGCGCTACTGTGCGGTGTAATTTGAATAATGGAGACTACTATAATATGTAATGTGAATTGGCATTATTTTGTTGCCACACCCCTTCCCCATGAAGCCACGCCCCTATATTTTTTGCTCGCTCCTAAGGCGTGCACTGCCCCTTTTTTTACATAGAGGGGGGGGGTGGGGTGGCGCTGATGCCCTATCTTGCACACATCGCTAAAATGTCTAGTTGCGGCACTGCCTTGGTTCATTACTTAAATTGGGGGTGTTGTAAAGCTCTGAAAGGATGGCGGCACTGGAGCAGGTAAGATACTGTGACACATATATTTTATATATATATATATATATATATATATACAGCATATATATATATATATATATATATATAGGAGATTAGGTCGCACTCACGTATAACAAAAATCATCCGCTGGGGTGTCATCCACAAATGCTATGGGCATCCACTTATAGAATCCAGAAAAGTGGAGCACTCACCAGTCTTTATCCTTAAATATATATCAGTTTATTCTATGGACAGCATAATGTCAATTGCATGTTGCAGCTAGCAAGTTTTATTTAAGGATAAAGACTGGTGAGTGCTCCATTTTTCTGGTTTCTATATATATATATATTTATATATATATACACAGTGGCGCACCCAGGGGGGGTTTCCGAGTACCCAGAAACCCCCTCCACTAAAAAAAATTTTTTTTTTTTTTTATTTTTTTTTAGCTGCATGAGTATTATTAATGACTTTCTAGCATCCTCTGCAGCCTGCTGTCTTCCTGGTGGCACTTGCAAGTGCAATAAAAGTTTACTTTATTTTAATTATAGTACATATATATCCATGTGCATACATATATACACATGTATATACATACATACATACATATAAACACACACACACACACACACACATATGATATATATATATATATATATACATGTGTATATATCTGTGTACTGTATGTGTGTGTACATATATATATATATATATATATGTATATGTATGCATGTTTAATATGCTATGTATATGTGTATATGGGTTCACTATGATCTCCCGGCGGCCGGCCTCCCGGCGACCAGCATACCGGCGCTGGGAGGCCGGCCGCCGGCTTACCGACAGTGTGGCGAGCGCAAATTAGCCCCTTGCGGGCTCACTGCGCTCGCCACGCTACGGGCACGGTGGCGCGCACTATTCTATTCTCCCTCCAGGGGCGTCGTGGACCCCCACGAGGGAGAATAAGTGTCGGTATGCCGGCGGTCAGGCTCCCGGCGCCGGTATGCTGGTCGCCGGGAGCCCGACCGCCGGCATACTGAAGACCACCCGTGTATATGTATGTTTGTGTGTATGTATGTATATATATATATATGTGTATATATATATATATGTGTAGATATATGTATAAATATATATATATATATATATATATACACACACACACACACACACACACACACACACACACCGACACACTAGTTTTACGGACCCAGCATATACTGGGTCACCTCAGTCCCCACCCCGTGATTGGCTCCGCCCAGTTCTGGAAACCCCCCCATGCAAATCCTGCGTTTGCCACTGATACAGTATATCACCAAGTGAATCCTGCACTCGCATCAATTTGGTTCAGATAGAGGGGTGCTCCCAGTGGATCCCAATATACCTCTCGAATACACATATACATGCAATAGTTCCAGATATTACAGAAATGTCTAGGTAAACCTAGGAAGATTTATCTGAGAAAAAAAATGCAAAAAAAAAAACTTCTAATAAGCAACGAATGATTTAGTCTACTAAAAATGCCAACTACCGTACTTTGATTTCACCAAGAAGTTATAGCACAGACATTAGCCTATTATATCATCAGATTCAACCATACCCTTCACCCGTATGAGTCCATCTATGATGGCATACAGCAGAGATCCTAACCTCAAACAGCTTCTTATGAGATCATCTCTAACTCCACGGGATGGTATGAACACTGTTTACCTTAGATGCTGTAAACCAGGCAGCATCTTGTGTGGTGGCTGTGTAACTTGTAGGTCAATGCTTGTAGGAACATCTTTCCCCCACCCACATACTGGGAAAAGCATAAAAAATTATGCACCATGTTCACTTATTATTCTCACTCTCATTATTCCTGGAAAATTTCAACCAACAATTGGATAAAGTATCTCATTAGTTCCAACTGATCAATCTGTTGGTTTGCTTTATCTACCCCTAAGGAAGTCTGTTTGGACAAAACGTGTATGGTCTTGGTACGCAGTACCCACAAAAAAAGGAGACTCTCATTCACCTGAAAATGACTTCTGTAATCTCAATGTCATTGGTATAAATTTGATGATACTCATTCTCTTTGTTATCTGTTGGATTACTGCTGCCTTTGTTTTGAAAGTTTTTAAAATTTATTGTTTTTATGGAAGATAAATGAAAAATTCTGTATGTTTTTGACATTCTAATTGGATGATCTCCTGGGTGTATACTAAAATAATCTGGTATATGATATTTTGAAAAGGGAATTGGCCAACTCCATTCTCATTAGAGCCCTCTCAAACACCATCTCTCCATATCTACTATTTGGTTCTTGCTAACAAGGAACCAACCATTTAAGAGGTGTTGCTCATCTAAATATTGTCGCAAGATAAGGGCATATTTTTTGGATGATTTATATACAGTAGGATGCAGCTGCCGGCAGTGTTGGACTTGGACGTGAAGGGTCCACCGGGGTAATGCAGTGGTAGGGGCCCATGTGTTTAGGGGCGTGTCCGGTCTCCAGAAGGGGTGTGGCCATCTGCCACAGAGGTTTGGCTAACCATTACAGAGTGCACGGTCTTGGCCCAATGATATATATAGTAAATAGTATATAAATAGTATATAGTAAATACTTCTAGTGCATGCATGATAATATACCAAATCAATAACAGCAATGCCCTGTAGAAAATAAACACCTAGTCCTGTGCAGTCTAATGTGACATATGTATAATATATAATTCAAGTGCACAGTCTGCAACCTGATCCCTAGAGGAGGAGGTGGGGTCCCTAGGCATTGGGGTCCACTGGGGGTTTCCCCCTGTACCCCTGTGGACCAGTCCAACCCTGGCTGCCAGGGTTGGACTGTTTAACATTGAAATTATCCGGGGGAGGAACTGGATAAATAAAATAAATACAGGGGATTTTTTTTATTTAGTAATTACACAAGAAGAGAATCAGACAGTTGGCTGTAGTGAGATTGGGCAGCTGAACTACAGGCATTAGGAAGATTCCTCTCTGCATTAAGCATTGCTGCAGCAGGAATGGCAGTACGGAGTTAGAGACAGATCAGAGCTACTGCGTGGAGAGATCTACTGCACATCCTGCGATTTGTGGGCCTTTGAAAGGGGCAGAGCCAAATACAGTAGGGGCAGGGCTTAAATTGCGGGCAGC
The DNA here is from genome assembly GCF_028390025.1 of Pseudophryne corroboree. Lineage (NCBI taxonomy): Eukaryota > Metazoa > Chordata > Amphibia > Anura > Myobatrachidae > Pseudophryne > Pseudophryne corroboree. Next base: position 556,104,488 of record NC_086444.1, read on the forward strand.
GACAGGTGGCTTTATTACATTTTAAAAAATTGGTCAGTCAAGAGGGTTTCTGGGTACTCAGTCACCCCCCTGCATGCGCCACTGGTCAATGTGTCTATCATTCAGTATTCCTTGTATATCTGTGTGTCTTGTCATTGAGTCTGCATCTATGTACAGTCTGCTTGTCCTACAGTCTTGTCAGTAGCTCCTGCACAAGTTACTTTTGTGATGCAGAAGGCTAACCACACATATCATTGGCTTTGATTGTAAGGCTTTAAGTTTACAGTATTCTAAAGGCTCAAACACACTAAATAACCAGGAAAATGTTGTTCAATAGAATTTTGTTGCAGTCCAGTTAGTGGCATAAAAAACACTGTGAACACAGCAGAAACTCATCTTTATGGTACATGTATCTTGCTGCAAACTTACTGCAGTGCTGAGTATAGATGACATTCACAATGTATTGGAGATGCAGCTAACTGCACTGCAGGTAAAATATTATATTAAAGTGTGTCAAATAAACATTTACCTTTTAAGTATACTACTAATATCAGTAGGTAAGACTGTGTGAGCAAGCAACACCCAACAGTTTATATATTCAAAGCATTTTCACTACAAAATACCATGCCTGTTTTAGTCTTAATGCAGCATTTGCACACACACCAGTGGAGATCCTATATTAAATCCTAAACTTACCAAAATCTGATCTTAATACCGCACTATGGTGCTGATTACAATAAATTAGAACACAATTCTCATCATGTGAAAACCTTATATTGCACCCAGACATGGTTATGGCCACCTGACATAAGCATCTCCCTCCTCTCCTTCCTCCTGCATCTTCTCAGCCACTTCCTGGAACACTTCCCTTTCTTCCTCTTCCATAATCTTAGTGCAAGCACATCCTCTCCTTCCTCTCTCTATAGCCTTCTCTCAACAAAAAACACATAGTAAAATAATTAGTAAACTAACTACAATACCAGTACTACCCATATCACATACTGCAAAAGTAACACAGACTGGACTTCAAGTTAAAAAAAAAACACAACAGCCAACTTTAAGCCAGCCCTATACACAAGAGTAAATATTGAATCAAATGTGTATTGAATTAAACACTATACGTCGACTGTGGGGTCTATTTACAGTATGAAGACTTGGGGGGTCTATTTACTAAGCCTTGGAGAGTGTTATAGTGGAGAGGGATAAAGTACCATCCAATCAGCTCCCAACTACCATGTTACAGGCTGAGTTTGAAAAATAACGTGTTGGTTGCCTGGTACTTTATCTCCATCCACTTTATCTCTCTCCAAGCTTAGTACATAGACCCATAGGTTCTTTATAAATTATTTTGATGGAATATTTAGGATAATTAGAAAAGCTAATATATATAAATATATATATATATATATATATATATATATATAAAGCTAATATATATATATATATATATATATATACGGAATATTCTGAAATATGTAATTTTTTGAGTGAGAGTGAGATAGTGAAACCTTTGTTTTCTGATGCCTCAATGTACACAAACATTGTTTAATACACAAAGTTATTAGAAATATTGTATTAAATGACCTTCAGGCTGTGTGTATATGGTGTATATGAAACATAAATGAATTGTGTGAATGTACACACACTTTGTTTAATGCACAAAGTTATTAAAAATATTGGCTAAACTGACCATCAGGCTATGTGTATATGGTGTATATGAAACATACATGTATTCTGTGCTTAGACTTGGGTCCCAACGCCATGATATCTCATTATGGTATGCAATTATTCCAAAATACGGAAAAATCCGATATCCAAAATACTTCTGGTCCCAAGCATTTTGGATAAGGGATACTCAACCTGTACTATAGATTTATGAGATATATTTATAACCCCTTCAGTTTGTTGTATTTTTTTTTTCTTCAGTGGGATAGGAGTTCGTATTTGATGTGTTAGAGAACAATTTTTTTTTTTCAATGTCTAATGGCAAATGTGTGTTAAGCCGATTATTAGTTGGTGGTCTCATCCCAAACCTGCAGCTACAGTATATACAGTATATACTGCAAGGGAACCTTCACTGCCCGATTAACTACTAAATATTAAACCAGGACACAAGAGTTGGCACACATGAAGTCACAGCTATATTTAATCAAATTAATAAGATATGGATAACCAAGAAAGCCACACACCACTGGCAGCAGCCAATCAGAAACCAAAACAAAAGGAGCAGAGCACCCCTCACTCTGGTACAACCTGGGTTACCAGGGAACCACTTCCCTTACTTGGCCAGTACTGGCTCTGTTCCTGAAGACCATGACTAATGGCCCATACACACTTGACGATGCACACATCGTTAACGACCGTCGTTAACGACTTCCCTTGAACATCCCTTGAACAGCTGAGCAAACGACATGAGCATACACACTACCAACGACCAAAGACGAAAGACCAAAGACCAAAGACCATAGACCATTCATCGTTGAAGCATCCAAGCTGAACAGTTTATTAAAATAATGAGCTGGGAACAGGGCTGGTGAACAGTTGCTTGGTCGTTGGTCGTTGGTCTTTCACACCATACACATTCAACGACGTCTCTGGTCGGTAACGACCATAGTGGAAATTGAGCATACATGCTCCACAGATAAGCGAGGGTCGTTAACGTCCCGCGGGGCCGCGCATCGGTGGTCGTCGGATGCATACACACTTGATGATATAATGAGCGACGTCGTTGATGAGGGCTGAAATGAACGACGTCGTTCATTTTATCGTCAAGTTTGTATGGGCCTTAAGCCCATCCCTACAGTAATGGCAGCCTTGTCCTACAGTAGTTCAAAGGGAAATGCCTGGCCACCAAATCTTGCACTCAATACTGTATGTTGAACAACAATCAACGTAAATAATAATCGTATTGCGGATTCGGTCAATTTTATCTTCATTGAGCCTCTTTGTCTTCAATTCTTCGAAGATTTTTTATAACATGACATGTGCTATGCTTCTATTGTATCAGCATTGTTTATATCGATATTGATAATACTTCACAAAACACATGGCAGGCATGTTTATAATAATAGCAGCGATGTTTATGTTACTATGCTTAGTTTTAGGCAACTTTAATAGCACTCATATAAAACATATAAATGTTAAGCTGATGTAATGTGTTTGACATAAATATGAAGGTTGCTAAGTATTGTTATTGTAGATGGAGTTAAAAAAACACAAGGAAACCAGGCAAAAATGAAACATATGGAACACATTTTATTTTGTGTGTGTGATTAGTGAGAGGGAACAGTAGGTTTTTTTGTGATTCACTTGGATGTAGTATAATATACTCTGGCAATCTTTGATTTTACATGATGATGGCCATGCTAGCACATTGGGCTACAGTATGATAATTTCTGATATACTCTGTTTATCATATTTAATCATACTGATGAATTGTGTCAGTCTATGATTTATAGAAAAACTCATACAAACACTGTCTTAAATATCTGTCACAGAATCAAAAGTTTGGGAAAGCTGGAATGTGTAAGAGAACATATACTGTACATATACATATAGTAGAGATCAGCGCTGGACTATATGTAAGGAGAGTCATATTGTCGTATAAGTACTGTATAGGGTTCCCAGCATCAGTACTCCTGGAAATTAGTGAAACTGTAAAAATGTTGAATTGATATTCAGTGTCTGGCAAGCACACTGCGACTTAATAAAGAACATTTTTAATCAACATCACAGATAAAAATGTTCATCAATGCACTGCAAATTCAACTTTTAGCTTTGTAGCTTATGCAGTAGAAAGTAGCATACAGTATTAGGCTTAATTCTGAGTCGCATGCAATCTGCACTCAATGCCAAATGTCATGTAGTTGAGCGACTGCATAACTCCCAACTGTCCCGTCTTTTTGGGACTGTCTCGCTGTTCCACCCACTGGCAGCAGTGTTCCACGGTGGGAAGGGGGGGGGGACAGTTGGGAGACTCTTGCACTTGCTGCAGAGCAGGGTGAATAGACGCTGTGCTCAAGTGCACGCAGCGTCTATTCATGGAGACAGAGGTACTGGAGGAATGCCAGCAGCTCACTCGCTAGTGACGAGAATGGGGGCCGTGGCTCGCGATCGCGGCATTGCCACGAGGCCACGCCCTTTCCACAAAGCCACGTTCATTTGATGTAGACACACCCCTTTTTGGTGACGGGAGCGGCTTTGCCGTGCATGGGGTCTCGCTTCCAGATCCTACAAAGTCGGGAGGTATGCGACTGCACATGTGTGATAACTTCTGAAAACCCATAAGACACATGCATTGTACAGAGTGTATGCATAAAGGTGCTGTTGCAGTCGATTCAGGCCTTTATCAGAAAGGTGGCAGAAAAGTTATGAGCATTCCTGGGCGGTGGCTGGGAAGTGGCTAGTAGTGCATACAAAACTAGTCCATTCAGTGGGCGTATTATGGAAGTGTTGTGAGCATGTCAATGCAAGCTGCTGCATTCCCAGTCACACAGCCGCAAGCACAAGAGGTCAGATGAAAAACTGTACCTTCCATATGGCTGGTGCACTTTTCAGTGGTGTGACTGATGGTGCAAACGGTAGCAAATAATTATTCTCCAGATGGTATTATAGTGTGCACTGGCACTAAAAATCAGTTTCTCAGTCCTGGCACATTCGGTGGCATGGATGTACATATAGGACAGAGTTTGTATACATTTGCAT